>NC_134532.1:51711612-52020806 GCF_050624435.1 Tenrec ecaudatus
GGCTCAATTAGAAAGCCAATGTTTTGAGAATGATGATCGCAAAACATGTACAAATGTGCTTGACACAATGTATGTATGGATTGTGATAAGAATTGTACTAGCCCCCAATAAAATGATTTTAAAAATATATTAGTTAAACTTCATTGTCATATAGGTGGTCACTTATCTGTAAATATTAAATAGTCATATTTCATAAGATACCTATTTATCTTAGACATTAAACTTAAGTTTTAAAAGACAAGTATGATGGTCTTTAAAATCATTATATGTGTGGTAGTTATGTAATCTCATGTCAACTTGAGGGTATTGAGAATGAATGGGGTGATGTTTAGCCTGTTAATTCAGGTTACAACTTGATCAGAGGGCATCTGAGGTAAATGTCTCAGTCTGAAGAAGGATTTGTAGATTCGTATTTATGGACTTGATCTAGCTGGAGCTGGGATGTTTTCTTAATATACAATTACTCTTTGATATAAAGCTTTCTTATACATAAAAAAAGAATGATGCAAAGTTAGGAGATTAGATTAATCACCACTCCCATTAGCAAAGCCCCACACAAAACTAACCATCATCAAATATAATTACCCTGGAATTCACCTGAGAGTGCTGAAAAGGCAAGTGTGTTTCTTGTGTGTGTGTGTGTGTGTGTGTGTGTGTTTCTGGAGAGTGCAAAGCCAAGCAAGGGAAGGAAATAAAAACACTTCAACACCAATAACCATGACCTTGAACCTCTAATAGCATCCCTCCTCTTATCTTGGCTTTACCATTTGAAATCCTTGGATTATACTCTGAAGCCTATGGCTGTGGGTTAGCAGTTAGCTGTTCCTCGCATTCCAGGGTGTTCCAATTTTAAACCCAATGGAATATTTAATTTCCTTTAATAGCACCATAGTAGGAGATACTATTAAATTGAAGTAACCCTAGGATGAGGCTGAATTGCAAGAGCTATTTGGTCTTTCCATTTTCCTGCAACATGCCAAAATGTCCCTATCCAAGGTGGAGACTCCACTAAAGAAACACTATTTTCATTTTATTGGTTTTTTTAAGATATAAATGTCATAGAGTGATAAACATTAGAGAGTCATGTAATAACTTTGCTTGGGGCATCATAAAATAAGTACATACTCTGAGAACAGGTGTCAGACTCTGGGTTGGTGTTTATGCTGATAGTGGTCTCATGCAATATTTGTCCTTTTGAGATGGACTGCTTTACCTCAGCATAACGTTCTCTAGGTCTATCTGGGTAGTGATGAGCTTTGTCAGTGTTCCAGTATTTTCTAGACATATATAGTATCCAATTGTGTGTATGTACCAAGGTATCTTTATCCAATCTTCTACTCATTGGCTTTTGGTTATTGCAAATTTCTTGGTATTTTGAAGAGTACTTTGATGAACATAGTTCACATGTCTCTCTTTAGTTTGTGATCTTAGTATATCCACTAAAAGCACTGCTGAAGTGCATGCAGTTTATCATCCCATTTGTTTGTGGTATCACCATATCACTTTGTAGAGTAGTTGGACAGAACTACCAGCAGTAGTGTCTGAGAGTTCCAATCTCTGCTTCTTCTCCGGTACATTTATTTCTGGCTTTCTCTCTTTCTTTCTTTCTTTCTTTCTTTCTTTCTTTCTTTCTTTCTTTCTTTCTTTCTTTCTTTCTTTCTTTTCTTTCAATGGGCGACCATTTTCAGTGTAAGGTGATATATCTAATTTTTTTGTATCTGCATCTTCTGTATGGCTAATGATCATGAATATTTTTATGTGTCTGTTTGACATTTGAATGCCTATTTTTGTTAACTGTGTATGTATGATTTTTTACTGCCTTTATAGTTGAATTATTGGGTTTTTCCTTATTGAAGTCTTGCATCATTTTATATATATTTAGAAGTATGTAATTGTCCTTTATGTCATTGCTCATTATTGTTTTCCAGTTCAAGAAATAATTGTTAATTCTCTTATTGAATAATTTTGATGTACATATGGGTCTTATTATACATAGGATTAGTCGGTTATTTTGATTCTCTTGTGTGCACTTCCTCTGCTAGGTTTGAAACATTGTATGTCCTGCATTTGAGCCCTTAAGTATGTAACTGTTTTCCCATTGGTGATCTTTATGGGGTGGTATATGGAGTTAGGTCTTTGATCCATCTTGAGTTCAGTTTTGTACATGGTCAGTCATACGGGTCCTGTGTAATTCTTCTGCAGATTAAGATCAAATTTTGCCATCACCATTTAGTGAAGAGAATGGTTATTCTCATTTAATTTTTTGGCACTTTCTTGAATATCAGTTGTGACTGAATTTATTTGTGAGTTGTCTATGCTTTTTCATTGGTCAATGTACCTATGATTTTACTAGTCCCTTGCTGTTTTGCCTAATGTGGCTGTAGATTGTGAGATTGGGTAGTGTAAAGCCCTTACTTTGTTTTTCTTTTGAGCTTTCTTGCTTATCCTGGGTTTCTTCTCCCTTCATATGAAGTTACTAATTAGTTTTAACAGTAGGTTATTGGATGAAGGTATTATTTGGATCAGTATTGAATGATATTTAAAAATTTCTTTGGGTAATATTGATAATTACATAATGAGCCTTCCTATCATGAGCATGGTGTAGTCTTCCATTTGTGTAGGTCTCTTTTGGTTTCTTGTTGATAGGTGCCATCGAGTTGGGTTCTGTCTCGAAGTGACCCTCTGTACAACAGTATGGAGTGCCGCTCAGTCCTGTCCCATTCTCATTGAGGCAGAGAAAAAGTGCTGCTCTGGAGAAGACAAAGCACACCTCTGGTGACAAAGAAACCCATGGGATGTAAAAAGTCTCAAATGACCTTCAACCCAAACCCCACATCTTCCACTTCCATAACCTACCTGCTATCTGTTGGCCACTCAACCCCTGACAGCCTGGTGTAACTGCTCGTTTCTGCTTCTGTATATTCCTTCTTGCTGGTTCACTGTCCAACCACAGACAACAGCGTGAATCTACTCCTCTTTCACATATCATGTAATTCAATAGTTTAATCATATACAGAGTTGTATAGTCATTACCTCAATCCATTTTAAAACATTTCTTCTTTCTTGGACTCATTATTAATGTAATTTTTGAAAGTGTGGCAAACATGCACAAAATATCCTCCAATTCAAAACCTTCTGCATTTATAATTCAGTGCCATTGATTATTCTGTTATGCAATCATCATCGATATCCTTTGCCAAATGATTCCACCACTATTAATATAAACTCAGTGCCCCCTCAGCAAAAACTCTTTGTCCTTCACCTGTGATAACCATTGGTCAAATTGGATTGCTTTCTTTATTATATGATGTAAAATTCACTTATCATACACTTTCATAGTTAAATCACTTTTAAAAATAGTTATATTTACGCCATCAAACTCAGTTCTAGTGCTCCCTATCCCCTCCCTCATCCATTTTTGGCTCACCAATAACAGCACATTCCCCACCCCCTGTCCTTGATAAACCATTTCATCAGTTACTGTCTCTACGTATCTGCTTCTTCTAGAAAATGATAATAATATAAAGATAAAAATAAAACGTAAGAAATAAAAGCCTACCAACAATTTAAAAATATATTCCAGAGAAGGAATTACTCTCATGGAAAAAATGAAATATATTTAACCCTAGAGAAAATTCAGGTTGGGTCAAGAGGGAGGTAAAGTGACATCTTATCATATTTTGCACAATTGAATTCACAATAATCAATTTTACAATAATCTGTGTGTGACACTAATGCTGAAAGAATATCTTCAGGGATAAGAAATTAAGTTAAGAAAAATTTAACATTATTTATTATTTTAATTGTCTTTAAAGATAACAAATATTTAAAATGATAACAAATTTGTGTACTTATCTATTATATTCAAGTGGTTTTGTTTAAAACAGGACAGAAGATAGGGAAAGAAGAATTGGAAATATGTTATTAAAATATACTTATGCTCAATAGAAGGAATACATTATTGTCTAAATGTAAAATAAGATTGCAAAATAATTCATGTTATAAATTATAGGATAGCTATGTAAGAGTTCATGCAAGAAGAATTTAAAAATTCAATCAATGCAAATATTCAAGGAAAGAAGTAAAGAAAAATACTAAATCCAATAAATAGAAAAATACTAGTAAAATATAACTACTAGTAATGTGTTCAGTTTTAATACAGAATGTTCAATATGGTATTAATTTAAGTCTGAGTACTGCTTCGAGTTGGAGACATTTCCTTTGAGGTAAATACCTGTCACTCCCTCATGGGAACCGTGTGTGACTGTCGTAGGGCAGGGGCACACCTGGGTAAAGTTCAATCCTGTGTGAGGGGAGAGAGAGTACATTTGGCACATAGTATAAGATTTTATTTTTCTTTTTAAGAAATTCTCTCAATCACAGAGCTGATGAGAGTCCTCAGGTTTATCAAGAGGAAAAGGTGGCATGTCATGTAGGTAAAAGGTCTAAGAACAGTCACCCTGAAACTCACTAATGCCATCAAGTCAATTCTAACTCATAGTGACCCAATAAGACAGAGTAGAACTACCCCACAGTGCTTTAGAGACTGTAAATACGTGTGGAAGCAGGCAGCCTCATCTCTCTCCTGTGAAGTGGCTGGTGGGTTTGAACCAACAATCTTGCCATTAGCAGCTGAACACTTAAGCCATTCATTGCATCACCATGGCTACTAAGAATGTTTTCAGTCAATGGAAAATACTCATCTGTATACAGAAAATATTACTTCCTCCTTCTAAGACTGCAATAGTGATCAATGAAAGCCACAAAGAAAACGCAAACAAAAAAGTGTCCTTGGGGACAACTGACAACAGATCAATCATAAGATAATATTGTTGCACATTTATCTGAATGTACAAATTAAAAAGAAAAACAAGCTATCACTTCCTCACACACAAGCATCAGAAAACCAAACTCTCAAACCAGACACCAAAAATTATAGACATATTGATGAAGATATGTTAACATGTTAAATGTCTTTGCCATTAGAGAATTGTAAAGTATAACAGTGAGATATTATAGTTTTGAAATGAATTAATCAAGCAAACAATAAAAGGCAATCTGATAATGCCTTATGTTGTTTAGTGTTTTGATAGTTGTATAAAGGACATAAGCTCAGAGAGGTGTTTTCTAAAATCTGGTCAGGAATATGCACCAGCTGTTTAGTTTTGTTTTTGTGTTTTAATGCACTATGGTCTTAAATAAATGGTATTATCAGTTTGATGATTTCCAAAGTATCGTTTGCGGACTGTTATAGTTAGGTTTTGTGTCAACTTGACTGGGGTAGTGTTCTTAGTGATTTGGTAGTTAGCACCTAGTAATTCCCCATCAAGTGAAGTGAACACAATTTAGTCAATTCCACAATGGGGTCTTCTGTGAGTAGCCAAGCAGTTGTATGATTAGGGTGGAGTGTAACTTCCTTACTCAGGACACAGCTCTGAAGCAACTGGAAAAAAAAGATTCCATGTTTGTGTGGCCTACATCCTTTCTGGCTTTGGACCTGGCCTCTGCACCTGGGCTCTTCAATCTCTAGTTCTTTGATTTTGACCAAAGGCTTGAACTAGCCCCTGCCAATTCTGAGAGTCCGCAGGGGCCTCCCATCTGACATGTGATCTGACCTTGGAGTAATATACCTCTTCAATAACACGTAAGACTTGCTAATTTTTATTCACCTGCCTTTGAAACTACCATCGAGGTATGCTCCAGCCTATTGTAGGTTTATCAGCCCCCGAAGCTACATAAGTCAGGAGAAGACTAACTGAGACTCAAGGACTTAGAATCAGAATGATGTGCCCACTTCTACAACTGCATGAAAGATTCTCTTTATCTATCTATCTATCTATCTATCTATCTATCTATCTATCTATCAATCAATCTATCTCTATTTTTTTTTCTAGTAAATTTATCCTTACATAGGTGTTGAATGATATCCCATTGGATTTGTCATTCAGTTTTAGAAATGGCTGGATTTAGAATCACTGAGTTTCACAAATACCATGACATGCTCCTCCATTTATTTCTGTTATATTTCATTTACCTCAATAATACTTTTAATTTTGTTTGGACTTTTAAATATTTATATAGTATAATTTTTATGCATTTCATTTTTTGAAACATGTAGTCTTGCTTTATATATTTTTTTCGCAAACCATTTTGGGGGTGCTAATGCAGATATTATATCATTGCATAGTTCAATCACATCAAGACATAAAGTGCATGTGGTACCACAATCAGTTTCAAAATATTTCCTTCCTTCCTAATCTCTCAGATATAAACTCCCTTTCACTCTGTCTGTCCCCACAGCCCCACACCACTGTATCCTTCAGGAACCCTATTCTACTTGCTGTCTCTATAGGTGCATAAATCCGGGTTTCATATTCTGAGAAAAAGAGAATATATATATATATATATATATATATATATATATATATATATATATATATATATATATATATAAATTCAGTAGGGTTACCGCCAATGACAAAATACATCTGAGTAGAGTATACCCAATATGAAACAGAGAGAGAGAGAGAGAGAGAGAGAGAGAGAGAGAGAGAGAGAGAGAGAGACAGAGAGTTGAAAACAAGATCAGGCCTAACATGCATGAGCAGGGAGTTAACTGAAAAAGTTTTAACCATTCAAGTCAGGTGTATCATTTTGATTTACTATAATCATCTCTCCAGTGAAATCTGATTAGTAACCAGGTGAGTCCCAGTCCTCTATTAATGGACAGAGGGAAATCACCAGAGGTTTATTTCCTCTGTAGATCTCACAAATGTATCTTGCCTTTAAACATGTATCATCCATTCTTCCTAAGATTTAGAATAATGTTATTATGTATTTCCTTTAGATCTGGTGATGTTAGAAAGGGACAATGGTATTTCTATTTTTTCCTTTCTTTCTTCCGTGAACACAATGATGTCCCATCAGGATAGTGAGGGATTTATTGCTTGTTCATCAGATAGATTATGTATCTCTTTAATACTTGGAAACTTGACTTGTATTTATGCTAAAAGCAGTTCAGGTGTCATGAAAATCACTAAGGTAAACTTTAATCACATACCACGAAGTGTGACAATTTTATTTTCTCTCTCTTTCCTCAGATATATTATGTTATTTCTTTAATATATTGAAAGCTGGTGTGAATTATTGCTAAAAGCTGTTCTTGTCTCACTTAAAATCACTAAGGTAAGCTTTTATCATATCACATGAATTGTGATGATTTTATTTGTATATAGTCTTTTTTTTTAGGGGATAGCGCGAACGCAGTCCCCCACTACCACAAATTATGCAGTCGAGTTTCCCACATTTGGGGAAATCGCAGGGGTCAGCACACCCGGAGTGCAATGGGTGAGCCTCGCCCTGGGAAAACCACCTTCGTGATCATGGTATCTCCCCTGCCAGGTTGTATATAGTCTTACACATTTTCTTGTTATTGATAACTATGTAGCTTTTATTTTAAAGTGTGATTTGATTTTATTTAATTTCTGGAGTCAGGAATGGATGAAATCCAACTGCAGTCTCCAAAACACTCTGTTCCATCAGACGCACACTAGGAAGTGGCCTGCTAAAAGGCTAGTGGCAGCTCTCTGATTTCTATGAAGCAGCTGGAGCCCAGAGATGCAATCCCTCACTCTCCTGCTGGACAGAGTCCTGGGTGTGGTGTCTGAGAGGAGTGCTGGGGGCTGTCTGCTCAGGAAGGATGTCTCTGTCCACTTCCATAGGTGAATCCTCATTGATGTTGAGAGACAGCGGCATGGAGTATGAACCCTGCCATCCCCTGCTTTTCCTCAAGGATCCTCCAGATGCCCACCCATTAAATCCCCCAGTATTACCCTCAATCTCTTACTCAATCTGTTCTAGAGCTTATGTCCCACGGGGTGGAAGCTCTTCTTAGTTTTTCCTGTGATCTATTATCTCAGGCACACGGAGAGAAGCATCAACCCTGAAGGTGGCAACCAAAACTTGGAAAAAGAAGGGAATCTATATTTAGGAAGACATAAAATATTGGAACAGGACTTGATTTTAAAGCCTGATCCTGAAAGGAATACAAAAACACATGTAATCTGACTTTCTTAAGAAACATTCTCGGAAAATATATAAACAACATATATAACCAATAAGGAACATTGCTAAAAAGCAAACAAACAAAAACAGACAAGACGTATCACCAGAACAGTCAGACATATGGGGGGAAGCACGGGATAAGAACTTCAGCATTACTTGTCATTAGATGTAAGGTTAAGCAATAAGATACCATCACACACTGTTTGAAATGAATGCCAGAAAATCCAAAACAAAACAGCACAATTAAACAGGCAATTGAGAAGTGAAGGCAACAAAGACACATCATATCTAATATGTTACTCACTGCATTTATAGTTGTTGGAAGGCCACAAACACAGCATTGTACTTCAGAATATGATCAAGAATATACATTAACTATATTTATTGTGTATTTTTCATCTACAATGATCACAAATATATTTTAAGATAATTCTGACGGTTTCTGAAAATTTCTGTTACCTAATTGATTGATAATGGATTGAATTGAAAAGTTATAACTAAAACTAAAAGTTGAAGAATTTGGACATACTTTCACCCTAATCTTTAGAAAAACAATATGCTTATAACCTTTGGATTCAGTGATCACAGCATAGTACTAACTGTGTCCACTCTTTACTTACTTCATTTGAGAATACAATAATATCTCAGAATTATAAGGGTTTTAGGTGTACATCCTCCAATGCAAATAATTTGTTTTTTCGTTGTTGCATAGGAATTTTTATTGGATTCAATAAGGGAATCATTGATGATTTACCGTTGTTTATGCCAAACCCCCATCTCACTGCCATTGAGTCGATTCTACGGCATCACAGTCCTGCAGGGTAGAGCACAACGGACCCTGTGGGCTTTACTACCTGCTGCGCCTGCAGTTAGCAGCCCAACCTGAAATCCACTGTGTCACTATGGCTCCTTATTTAATCATAGTCTTTTTTATTTATTTCTTACACTTGTCCTTGGCTTTGCGTTGTCCCTATAGGTTTTATAATAATTAGAAATGGCAGATTTATTGAATTTTAAATCATTTTGACATTTCTTAATAAAATAAAAATAATATGTTGTAAGATAGTATATTGTTAACTAAGGCAATTACATCTACTCACCAAAAAGACTTTCCGATTTCTGCCCCTCACTGCATTAGAGATGTTGGTAGGTGTTGTTGAGTCAGTGCTTACTCATAGCGACTCTGTATAAAACAGAACAATAACAATAATCCCCAGGCCCTGCACCATCCTCACACTTCTCCCATGTGTGAGACCATTTTAGCACCACTGACTACTCACCTGATTGAGGGTGCCTCTCTTGTTGCTGGCACTCCAGTGCAATGGGAACTTCTTCCCTAGGGACTTGTCTTCCTGATGACGTGCTCAAACCAGGGGAGAAGTGTCGTCCTCTCCACTTCTAACCAGCATTCTGTGACACTCATTTGAAATGTCCTGCTATTGTAACACACGTGCCATTTTCGAGGGATCAAAGTTGTCTTTCCAATGAGTGTTTCCTTCATTGGATGATTTCAGAAAGAAGTCCTCCAGTCACTCCAGGCCACTCCATTTGACCTTGTCTCACAAGTCAGGGCTCTCCCGATGCCCAGAACACTTATTTCTTTATAAATGGAGACAATGGGCCGCATGATTACGGGCATGGCACAACATCAGCACCAGAAGTCACAGCAGTTATTTTCTGACACAGAGCTCATCAGTCACTCACTCCTCAGAGTCAAGGAGCGATGCAGGGAGGCAGCTCAGAGGACTTGACCCTGCACTGTGAGATCAATGCACTGCCTGAGCTCAGGATATTTAAAACCATGGACTACATCCATGAGTATGGACATGGACATGCCTATTTTTCTTTCAATGTCCACAGTTTTCCAGTGACAAGTAGGATGAGAATGTTCATGGTGCTCTGTTGGTCAAGAAAGAAAAAATATGTAATAAAGAAGATAGTAAAGGGTCATGGTGATTTGTACATTCTACTTCAAACATAGAATGTTGGTTGTTCCTTTCAAGCCTGCATTGAGAAGGAAAAAATTTAGACAGAAAAAAAAAAATAAAAAGGCCAAATTGTACCTTGGGATGCTGAGAGCTAACAGAGGAAGCCTTAATCCCAACAGGACAGTCTGTCATTCATCCGTGCCTATCTAAGGTTGGCTGGCTGTTCTCTGTGGGTCCTGCGCACCCCCTGGTGCCCAATGACTGCCCTGCAGGGGAGGTTTGTGTCTGGGCTCACACTGACTTCCCCTCACTGTGCTCCTTGCACAGTAATACATGGCCGTGTCCTCAGCAGTCACGGAGCTCAGCTGCAGGAAGAACTGATTCTTCGATGTGTCTCTGGTGATGGAGAGTCGACTTTGGAAGGACGGGTTATAAGTTGTATGACCATCATACCTTATCCTGCCTATCCACTGCAGCCCCCTCCCGGAGGTCTGGCGGGTCCAGTTCCAGCTGTAACTACTGCTTGTGATGGAGAAACCAGAGACAGTGCAGGTGAGGGACAGTTTCTGAGAGGGCTTCACCAATCCTGGGCCTGATTCCTGAAGCTGCACCTGGGACAGGACGGCTGTAAATAAAGATAATTGGTCTCTGTCAGTCACCCACTGTCACAACCATCCCCAGATTCCACACTGATATCTGAGATCCTCACCTTGGGGAACTGTCACCAGGCACAGGAGAACACATATCAGTAGCATCTTTAGACCACCGCTGTACTTTCCTAAGGGACCCACAGCCCTGTCAGAAGAGAACTGATAGTCTTCAATGCTCAAGACCGGGATTTTAACCTAGTGCCTGAAGAATGATTTGCATAGGAAGGAGGCCTGTGCTTATAAACAGTGTTTCTTTTGTTTCTTCTAAGGCCATTGTAGGCTAATTCTTATTTTGAACTCATCTGTGTGTTAGTCTGCAATGAGAAAGCACTTTTCCTAAGAGTTACCTGCGAATGGTCAAAGGACAGTCCAGCATTTCTGAGCCCAGTATTCTTTCCCTCCAGCCCTTCATTGCCCTGCCCTGACTGAAGGTCCTGTATATCCTGTGCATCAGAGACAGGACAGAATAGAGTTCCTTGAAACCATTAGGTTCACCCCACAGTGTCTCCATTACCTCACACTCTCCAAACACATTGCTTTTTTTATACACTGATGCCACTTAATCAACCTCCACAAAGTCCTTGGTCATTTTCATATGTGGTAGATATATGTTTTAGAAGAATTAATATGAGGCTGGTCCCAAGGAGTTGGGGATTGATGATGCCTCAAATATCCACCTCTTCCATGATGCCATTCAGTGCCCTTTTCCACCCCATCCTCCCTTGAGTATATTTCCTCATGTTTCTGGGCTCTGTGAATTGTTGCAATGTCCAACAGAAACTCATGAATGCTTGAGGAAATGGCTCACATGGTGGTGGGTGCTCACCAGACCATATCCCTAAGGTCAGGCAGCAGTAAGCTAGGGCCAGAAGCTGTCCTTCACTTCTGTCCCAGTATTTTATTAAGGCACAGATGCCCTGAGGCCTCTGGCAGGATGTCTGCAGTAGGCATTGGCCTCCTACTAATGTTCATCAGCCAGGTCTTTCCCATCTTCGCCATGATCATCACAAACCCCACTGCTCTTATGAGCAACACCATCACTGCATCCCAGTGCCTGATGGCTAAGGAAAACCTCAGTGTAAGTTAATTGATTCAAGTGCCATCTTGTTTCAGGTAAGAAGTTGCCAACTAGAAAAGTTGGTCCCAAGCCAAGACAAGGTTTTAACTCTGTGGCCTCTAAGAAATGCACGATTCTGAAGAGAGACCCCTTTGTTTGGCAGAGAACGATCAGAAGAGTGCAAACCAGTCAGGTGTCATGATTTCACGTGTAGAGATACAGCAGAGCAGGGAGTGGGAAAAAGTTGTTTAATAGACAGGACAGAGTAAGAATATGATCCAAAAACAGTGTTTCAGATACTGAACCAAAATACACTGGTTAGAGACACAAAGGTACTCTGGATTCAATGCGGTCCATTCAGGTCCTTAAAATCTAGGAAGGATTACAGACCATTTTAACCCTTCTTTACCCAGGGGACTCTGGCTCACGTGAAATTTGAGCATTTACAACCAAAGTTTACCTCTCTATTTGTGCTTTAGGTATGACCCCTTGATAACTGCAGGGATCACAACCTTGGATTTATTACCCAAACTCACACATTGTCTGATTTTGGGATCATTTGCATATTATTGACCATGAAATCAGTAACACTGTCTTTAAACATGCATTTTTAATGTTCAATTCCTATTAAGATTTCTTTCTAATTTATATCCACCATGACAAGCATTTTCTCCAGTCTTACAGTTGACACCACTCATTTACTGAATGATTAAACTGTCTGTATATCTCTAAATTAGTATTTATTTTACCAATGTGGAAATCCAAACACAAGGTGGTGGTCACCAGGGCTTTACTGAGCCAGAATTTGCTGAGGAAAATAAGGAAATGCTGCAAAACCATACTAATGAGTTCACTAGAATTCATGATTTCAAGCAAATGATATGATGCTATTTTCAGTTGAAGATCTCTGGAGTCGTTCAGTTTCCACATACAGACTGGTATGGCATTACATGAACGTGGTCATTCCAGCACACACTCACCTCATAATATCTTATTGCTGGTGGTTGGCAGGACAATTCAAGGATCACATTGTGATGTAGCTGCACACTAGTCCAGGTCACCTCCATCTCTGAATGTGAATGCCATGATTGTCTAAGCTAATCCCATGACAGGGGTTAGAATGGCCCTTCTTAAGTGGAAATCTGTTGACATTATCCCTGTGCACATAACTTTCACATTAACTATGCTACCCATATGCTGACTGAGCTCACAAATTCTCACTGCACTCTGAAGAAGCAACACGTTGATCTCTAGATTCACATGTTCTGGCCACTAACTAATCCCAACATTCTGAAAAGTGGAAATGATAGAATGTATGGCTCCAAGGAAAATAAAAATGCATTTGCTCCAGGTGTGGACTGTTGTATAGTAAAACTTTGCAGTACAATAAATCTTTACAGTATAAAACTTTTTAGCTTAAAATTACAGCTAGCTGTTTTTTGTTTTTTGTTTTTATGTTAAGACCTGGGTATAGCAGGGAGAAGGTTTCATCCCAGAACCCATGTCGTGCCTGTTTGAAAATCTTCATGGATGGATGGTGACCCTTCTTCCAAGAAGGTACTTTCATAGATCTGGCAAGCTGCCCCTGGCTGGAAGCCTGGAATGCATCTAAGGCTGAGGGTCAAGCACTTGTTCCAGCACCTTGGTATCTCCTTTTGACTCAGCCTCCTCCCAGCATGGTGCACAGGTGTCTCCTGTAAGCTGAAATAGAAATAAGGTGAAATTTAAATTGTATTAATTAATTAATTACATTTGGATTCAAATTAAATAATTGAATACAACTATTTAAATTAATATGCACCTATACATTCTGACACGTGTGCATTTTAAAATCTTTGTGAGGGATGGGGACAATAGGCAATCAAAACACAAGGCAAACAGTGGACAAGAGGTTTGCTCAAGAGAAGTACCTCTCCTTACCCTACACAAGGTAGCACAGTGCTCCAGGACCTCAAATGTGTCCTCTGAAACCCATCACCTGTTGTCCTAATTTCCAGCCAGTGTCTGAGGATGTCAAGGGGATTAAGAGAAGCCGGCTTTTGAGATACACAGGACAGCTCCGATGCACAACTATGGCTTGAGGACACTGTGGTGTGCTTGCTGGTTCATGCTGGACTGAGCTAACTTTATGGAAATCCCAGCCACCCTCTCCTCCCAAGGCCCTTACTGGGCACAGATTTGCATCATGGATGAGGAATACCTCATCTTTGCCTTGTCCCCTCTGTGTGTATCTGACTCCATATGTGTCCTTCTTCACTTTGGAAATGTGAGCCTGTTTTCTCCCCGTACAGTGAAAAGATTATAATTCAGCGGTTGATACAAACCCTCCCATTGAGAGAAGCTCCAAGGGAAATTGTAAGATGGAGAGGAACCCAGACACTGACAGGAAGCCAGCTCTGAACTCAGCTCCACACTGTCTGCCAGAACTGAGACCTGTGACTGAGAGTCCTGAGCAATCCCCGATGCAATCCCTCCCTAAAGGGTTGTTTGTGTACAGACTCTTACAGATACCCTTTTCGGTGTCTTCATTATTGAAATAGAAGGTTGTGTTATCAGTGCTGAGGCTGTCCATTTGAAGATGCAGAGTGTTCTTGGCTTTATCTCTGTAGACTTTCAATCTGGTATTCACAGTGTGTAGGTAGGATATGGAATAACTATTACTCACTTCAGGCCCTTCATGGAATTGGCTGATGCCATCACTGCTGGGGATGGGTCCACTGGTTGGACAGGAGAACCTCAGAGGTGCCCTAGTCTGCCTCAAGTCTCCCAGAACCCACAAAGTGTATTGAAGGCATGCAAAAACATCCTGATCAGGAAAATCATCACACATGGTTTCACTCTCTGGTTCAACACATTTTCTTTTCCTTCTTTAATATTGCAACAAGAGAATCTCAGGCCAGCAAAAATTCCACTGTGACTTATGTATAATCATACCTTTCCAGTGAATGGTGAGACCTGGACATCCTCTGGGGTGTGTCCTTCCTCCTAGAGTTAAGGCGCTGGACTAGTCTGGTTTTCATCAGCAGAATAATGTGCCATTGTGTGTGTAATTTACTATAAAAATAGCTGAGGGCAGATATGAGTGTCCTGGAGGAAGTAGCTGGCAACTGAATATGTGGGAAAATATGATTTCTTATTATCCCAGTTAACTGTAGTGGTTAAGTCACACAGAGACCAATAGAAACAGAGAATACCTTATGACTTATTTACCCAGAATATAGCCCCTCTCATCCATAAGATACAAATACCAAGATGTACAAGCTAAAGGCTCCAAACAGCAAGTTATGGTCTCATGTGGTAATCTACAGCAACGGAGGGGGAAAGGATGAGGTAAAAACAGAAGAAGGTCTATCATGGAAGGAGAGCAGGAATTTCTCCAGGGCCCATAATGCCCCTGAGGGAGAAAGATGGATGTTTTTAAGGCCACACCTCAGACCTAGATTCACAATGTTTCCCTAAGAATGATGAAGTCAGAAGATCTGTTAATCACCTCTCGCTTTAGCAAAGCTCCAGACAAAACTTACAATCATCAAATATAAGAACCCTGGAATCCACCTGAGGGTGCATTGTTGTTTTCCCCTTGTCAGACCAATGCCAAGAGAGAAAGGAAAACAACAGCACATCACTAGAGGCCAGAAGTCTTTGGCATCCAGAACAGAGAGAACTTCCAACAATGATAGCTCTGAATTGAACCTGTAATACCATTCCCTCCTCTGATCTTGGTTTTACCACTTGAAATAATTCGATCATACTCTGAAGCCCATGACTTTGGAATAGCAATCACCTGTGCCTCCCATACCGGGGACTTTCAGAGTAGTTTGGTTCCTTTGAGAACAGCATCACAGGAGACTCTATGAAATTGAAGTAACCCTGGGACGCTGCTGAATGTCAGAAGCTATTTCCTATTTCCCAATTCCTGCTAGCTGATGAAGTGTCCAAATTTGAGTGAAGCCTCCACTGCAGGTGTTTTCTGTTTGCTTCAGTGTTATTATTGTGTGTGTGCATGTGTGTGACTGTCTAGTTTCACTCATGCCTATGTCATAATGTGCTTCGTAGTCTCTCTAGTATGTTTTACACATGTATACTATTCTATTGTGTGTATGTAAGAAGTTTCTATATTTTGAATAAATGATTGTCAGGAAACCTCCCAATGTGATGGAAGAAAATACTGTTAAATTTTCAACCAAGAATGTAACACTTAATAGTTACCTTTACCCAGGCCCAGATTTCTCCTGAGTCTGATTGGAAAGTATTTAGCTGAGCTTCATGAGAACTCTGATGCAGGGACCCCTGACAGAGTCATTTCCTGTCCTTAAGGGACAGACTGCTTGTTGTTGTAGGACAGACTATAGTCTCCTGTTGCATTATGATTATTGAATTCACAGATATCAGGAGTATACACAAAGTTATTATTTTTTAGTTAGAGCAAGATTCCCTAGAGAAACTGTGAGATTTAGAAGACTCCACAGAGCAACACAGGAAACCAGCCTTGAAGCTCCAGCTGCACCTGCTCCTGGGTCTGACCACCTACTGGAGAGCAGTCTCCTCCCTGCAGGATGGTTTGTTCCTCGGCTCTCACTGACTTCCCCTCACTGTGTCTCTTGCACAGTATTACATGGCTATGTCATCAGCTTTCAGGCTGTCCATTTGAAGATAGGTTGCATTCTTGGAGTTGTCTCTGGAGATGGTGAATCAGCCCTTCACGGAGTCAGTGTAGTATATACCACCATCTGTATTAATACCTGAGGCACACTGCAGGCCCTTTTCTTGAGCCTGGCGGACCCAAGCCATGTCATGGCTATTGAAGTTGAATCCAGATGCTGCACAGGACAGTTTCAGAGACACCCACACACCCCCGGCTTTCTCACATCACCCCAGACTTCATCAGCTGCACCTCACACTGAACAACTAGGCACCGTGATTAGATGGCACACATACGAACTAAATCACTGACCATTACACACACACACAGCAGGGCACACCACAATTACCACGTAAAATCGCCAAAATGAAAGCCAAAGTTGCTGCAAAATTCATTGTGTGTCCTCTGGACTAGCTCCTGGCATGAAATGGTAACAGCAAGACCCGGAGACTGGACTATCCTCTGCGATCTCCCACATCAGGGGCTGTGGCTGGGTTCCCAGCAGGCAGAGAGCTGCATTTGCATCTTCCCTGATATTTACAAGCGGATGAGTAGAGAAACTGTTCTCCCTCAGACTCAGAGAAACACAAGCATTCTCAAGGAAAACAGAGCTCTTAAACAGGCTCTGTACCAAGTATTGCTTTAATTGTTACACATTATTAATTTTTAAAGAAAGTAACTTTCAAGTTAAAAGCTGTATGTGGCAGACACAACAGTCTTTGCCATCTGAGAGGTCACAATGCATCCCCTCTAGTTCCCCTCAACCGCTGGATACGCATGATGACAGTGAGCAGCTCTATTATGTGTTTCTTGTGTGGGGACATTATTAGATTCTTTTTCACCTTTCAAGGAATTTCCCCTATTCAGTGATATTTTTAAACTGTGTATATGAAGCTGTTCATAAAACATGTCCATAAAACCTGTGGAACCGTGTCTCTTCTCTGGTTTCTGATCTGGGAGATTCCAGTCCTCGTTCTTTTTGTCATGAGCAGGGAATCTGGGTCTTTATCACTTTAATGTGTCTTCTTTTTTTTTCATTTAATTGGTTTATTTACTGTGCGCCTTCCGTTTCATTTATGTGAGTTTTTATATGTATTAGTTCCTACCCACCCACACCTGCCCTGCTAGCCTGTGATATGGTATGCTCATCTTTTGTAGTTCCATTAGATGGACACTGAGGTACTTAATTTCAGAGTCATATTTCTACATTATACAGATGTCTGTGCCTATGAATTCATCATTAAATTCTCTTCAGTTGAGTTGTGCGTTCATTGTTTTTTTAGTCCAATACAGCCATCCAGGGTATACAAAGCATTGAATATATGCCATAGCTATCATTGATTAAAAATAGCATTTGTATATAAAACAGGTGTGCATGAACACATACAATTTTGTATGTGCATAAAATCTGCAATTGGATGAACATTATAATATCTGTGGGGTTTTGGAATACACATTTAAGAAGACGGCATTCTGGGAGGAAATATTTTGGAGGGAATGGAAACCCTATATGCTAACAGGAAGCTGCTTGCTCCCAGGCCTCCCACATTGCCCAGGCCCCAGAAATATAGTCGCCCCTGTGCTTTCCACACCCCACGTTATCACCGTAGATCAATGCCATGATTGCAGTGATATTTGTGTCTGGGATCGCACTCAGTTCTCTCTCAGATTCTCTCTCACATGAGTGGACAGCTGTGCCCTCATTGTGATTGAGCTCAGATGCAGGATAACTGATTTGTGGGTATTCTTCCGGAGCTTGAGTACCAGCTCCATAGCGATGGGAAGCTGTTTTCTTTCACTATGGTAAGATTTTTTTTGTTGTTGTTCTGATGCCTTATACCTGATCGCTTCGACAACTCATGATGGCACTGGCTGGTGTGCTCTTCTATGTAGACACTATACCTTTTGATAGCTGGGCACCATCCACTTTCTTCCCCACATTTGCTAGTCATTTGGTATAATGTGATATTTTCCTGTGAGGAAAGGGCTCAAGAGAGACAGGATACTGGGAAAGAAAATGCAGAATAATTACAGGCAATAAATGGGGTGTTCTAACATCCTGTGGCCTCATCTCGTATCCTAAGGGAAGGTTCTTTGGACAAGCTGTGGAATTTACATTGTTACATAATGTTAAGCAGGTTAGGGCATGGCCTCAAACAGAATGTTCATAATTGTTCTTACACTGTAGTCAGATTCTCCTTCGCTATTATATTCAAACAAATATAATCTTGCCACAAAAAATTAGTTATTGAAGGTAACTTTTTGAATCCCTTGATGTTTACTACATTTTGCTAAAAATGGTCAATTTATTGTTATTTATTGTTTGTTTTCTTCCTTTTTAGGAACTTGATAGTGATTGGTAGACATCAATGGTCAAGAAATTTACATATTATTTACTTTTCTGTTCTTCCTTCCAAAGCCAAACAAGAGCTTCAGTTAAAAATTAAAGGGTTTATTGAAGGAACAAAACAATCTAAGTATGCACAATAATAATTGTAAGGATTCACAGAGTTCCACAAAGAAAGACAATTTTCAGAGTTTAAATGCAGAAGGATCCTGAAACTTTAAAGAAAATTCCAATACTTTGAACTTTACTACAGTTGGCTCAAACAGACAAGGCAAAATCAAGGCCACTTATGAACACTGAGTCTTGTAAGCCTTCTTTTGCTTTGCTTTGACTTGAACTATTGGGAGAGAGAGTGAATGCTCTTCCTGGCAGTTTGTTGTGAGGGGAATTGGGAGGAGGTGGGTGTCTGGAGTCTTCATGAAGTATGCTGACTTTCCAAAGTCAGTTCAAAATAAACAGTTATCATAAACAACTACAGAATTGGAATATGCCCGCATCATTTGGTCTTCTTTACATTGAATGCTAATACATAATGACATCTGCAATCCTTGATCATCATCAGCAAGTGGTTCAAGTCCTCACTTTCAGCAAGCAAGAATGTATTATCTTCATATCACAGGCTGTTAATAAGCCTTTCTTCAGTCCTGATGCCATATCATTCTTCATATGTGCCAGCTCTTCTGATTATTTGCTCATCATACAGCTTGGACAAGTATGAAAAGAGGTTACAACCCTGACACACACCTTTCCTGATTTTAAACCCTTGTTCTGTTCACACACCTACTTGATCCACGTACAAGTTCCTCATGAGCACAATGAAATGTTCTAGAATTCCCATTCTTTTCAAGGTTACATATAGTTTATTAAAATATCTAGCTTTTCATACCATTTATAATTGCAAAAAGCCCAAATGCTATTGAACTTATTTTTTTCATTAATTAATAATGATTTTATGGTTTTATCTGAAATCTCATATTCATAAATATATACAAACAAACACAAATATAAAGTCCATTATTTTATTCTAGACTGTTTTGTCTTTGTATTTTGTCTTAACATCTAAGCACTTTTGTGTATGTTTTTTTCGCAATCGGAATAAGGTCTTGCTAAACTTTCCTAGTTTTATACTTTTTAAACTATTAATTGAAAAGATTATCATTAATCAAATGAATTTTTAACAGCCAAAAAGCCTTCCCTTAGAGATGGCCTTGAATTTTAACTTCTAGTCCCAAGATATTCAACAAAACATATTTCTATTCTTAAAGACTTTGTAATTGTGATATCAAGTTGCAGTAACTTTCAGAGACAGCATTTATGCAAAAGTTCACTTTATGAAAAAGAGTAACAGTTCTCTAAGTAAATGTCAACATAAAACCAAATAAATTGGTTTCACCTTCCTCATAATACTAACAATTTAGAAAGTCATTCAATTTTTAGGCAGTGAAGGATGAAATATTGTTAATAGACACCACCCTGTGCAGTGAATAAACATACAATGAATCTGATGACAGCAGGGACCTAGTGGGGCTGCCTGACCCCCCTAAACCCTCAGCCCACAAATTTTCCACCACTGACATGGAATAAGTTTACCATTTTTTGATCACTTATTTTGTGGGTAATATTTGCATTTTACTTTTGTGGCAAGTTTTCACTTTCAAAGGGCACCAACTTGTAGTGCTTTTACTGTCTTCCTGCCCTTTGTTAAGGGACATCCCTTTGTTGGAATTTAAGAGATGATAGTACAGTCCCTGAGGGGAGGATGTTGGGTTTAAATCAAGTGACCTTGTGGTTAGAAGCCCAATACTTAGCTTTCTTTCTTTCTTTTTAAAAATAATTTTATTTGGTATACTTAGCTTTCAACATCATCACCCCTCTTTGTATTTCTGTCCCATGGAGCCTATTTCACTGGCTATCATGCTGTTGATTTCATGAGAACTCCAGGTTTATTTATATAAATCACTCATATTTTCTATACTTTCAATAACTAAGGTGAAACTAAAAAATAAAATTGCAGATCACATGAGAGAATTTTCCAATACTAAACACTTCTATGCAAATACCTTTTACAGGGGTAGTTTAAACCTGTCCGATAGGGTCACTTTGGATTGTAATCAACTACATGACAGTGAGAGTTTCTTTGTTACCATCAAGGAGACACTAGTACACTCCCTACGATTGTAAAACAGAGTTTCCACTGAACCAGTTTGAGAGCTGTGGGAACAAAACCAACTCAGGACACTGCAGAAAGCCCCACCTGTATTCAGCTCTGTACCTGCTCCTGGATCCTGGGCTTGTTTTTTTCTGAGCGCCACCTGCTGGTATGAATGGTCCGTGCAGTCCGGTTCCAGAGCTGTCCTGTAGTATAGTTTATGGGTGGGCCACACTCACTGCCCTCTCTGTGTCCACCTGCACAGTAGTAACAGATGTGTCCTCAGTGCTCACAGAGGTCGGGGTTAGGGAGAACTGTTTCCTTGAAGGGTCAAGGTCACTATTACAGTGACTTAAAGTAGGAGGTCTCTGTACACCATGGCCTCTCCCTGGGTGCTGCCTGAATCTAATCAATCCAAAATACCCTTCCCTGACACTGACCTCATGGTAGCACCAGTATCTTCAGGAGAAGGAGGGAGAGGAAGGATGTAGACACTTCTGAGCCAAGTCCATCCTGGCTCAGCAGGGTCCAGTCTCCTCCTGGGGAAACCACTTTTAACCAGAAACTATATGAAGTATTTCCTTATGAGTGTAACTGGCTGGAATAAGGTCTGGGATCCATTAGTAGTTTGCTAATTGCAAACGCCACCACTCCACCTTAAAGTTTCTACAAAGCTGTTTCTTGAATCAAGTTCAATGCAGGCAACTGAATCCAATTAGAATGCAAAAATGACCATGTTAGTTTGGGTACTTTATTATGTTACTATGTTAGTTTGGGTACTTTAGAGAAACAAGTCTATAGATATTAATGTATAAGAGAGTTTTATATAAAGGGTAAGTGCACATCAAGAAAACATCCCAACCCAGTACTGCTCAAGCCCACAAGACCAACATTAACCCATATGTCCAAAAACCAATCCATGAAGTCCTCCTCCATCTCACAAAACAGACACAATGATGCTGACTACAGGAGGAAAAACTGCGTCAGTGAATGTGTAAGCAACTCAGTGCTCATAGGGGTCTCCACATGGGTGCTCTAGCACCCAGAGCTGCATCAGGGTAGGTCCATGTGGCTTCTCCTTGGGGATGTCTTGCAGGAAGTCAGCCTTGCAAGCTGAAGCAGGGAACTGCTAAGGCAGCTGCACCCTGGTTCGATCATCACAAGGCAAGAGACCCAAGAACTAGAAAGGCGAGGCTCACTGAACCATTTATCCCTCCGCCCTTCAATTAACCCCACATGTGTTTATCAGCCAAGTTGGCAATAAGCTACCTCAGCTATTTGTCAGGAAGAAGTTCTAGTAATAATTGGAATGACCTTGGTGAGAAAAATGGCCAGGAAATTTGTGGTTAGGAATTTCTTTCCTATTACAGCAATACACCTGCTCATTCCTCAAGGGCAGCAAGGGCTGAACTCTGAGAATTTCATGAAGAAACTTGACCTCATCTGCTCTATAGCCCTGTGGTTATTCAGAAGTCACATAGTGAGCCACTCCAGAGAACCCCGATCCAGTAAGAGGCATCAGTGCCCCCACGTGGGAGATGTTTCCCTGTCATGTCATTGGCCTGTGGTCTTGTTCTCACTTCCTAGGAGACAGCAGCCTTTGTGTCTTCTGGTGCTGAACTGAGAGATGCCTCTGAGACTCCTGCTGTGCAGCTGCATCAGGCTGAGGGTTTCTGTCCCTCTCAGGAAGGCGTTTCTCTCACTGAGTCTCTTTCACAGTAATACATGGTCGTGTCTGAGTCCTTCAGGCTGCTCCACTGCAGGGATATGGTGCTGATGGAGTTGTCTGTGGAGATGGTGACTTTTCTTTGGAAGGATGGGTTGTACCTGATTTCAGAAGCACTAGGATAAATCATTTCTATCCATTCCAAGCCCTTTCCAGGTGTCTCCCTAATCCAGCCGATCAAGTTTCCAGTAAAGCTGTACCCAGATGTCTTACAGGAGATCCTCAAAGACTCCCCAGGTCTCTTCACCTCTGCACCAGCTGTACCTGAGCACACACACCTGTGGAGATAGGATTCAGAGATTCCCTCTACACACACACACACACACACACACACACACACACACACACACACCCTCCATTCATCTCAATCCCTGTGGCGATCCTGACCTGGGAGCAGAGCCATGAGGAGAGCTTGGGTGGAAGACCCCATGTTAGAAGGAGGATGGAAAGGAATCACGCTGTGGTTCCCAGATGGGTGATGATGGAACTTCCCCTGTGGAGGTAGCCTGTGGGTCTAAAATGGATGTCTTCCACTTTGCATATTTCTGTCCTGCTCTCCTTGTCAGACTCCTCCAGCCTTATAACCCTGGAAACCCAAGGCAGGGGGAGGTTTGGGTCTTCGGACTGCAGAGAGGGAAGAACTGGATCCTAATAATATCCCACAACACACACACAAACACACACACACACGTGCACAGAGAGAGACAGAGAGAGAAAAGACTGGCACTAGCACCTCCCCCACAGAGAGTTTTGCACTGTGGCTCTCCACTCAGTGCATCTCTCAGTCCACACCTGGGGAGGAGTGGTTTCAAACCCAGTGTGAAGCTGTAGCCCAAGGAGGGCTCTCACGTGCCTCCTTACTGTCTGTGGGGAATGATGTCCAGCATAAAAAGTGACCCGGTATTCTTAGTGAAGACTTTGGAGAATCTGATAGCCTGAATGGCCCCTTCTGAATATACCTCTCAGGTGTCTTCCAGCACCTAGTATGCTCTGTGCTTCCTGCTGCCTGAGGAGAGAAAACAAATCTCAGGGAATGTCAGCTTTACTCAGAGTGTCAGACAAATCTGTGCAGATTAAAGCCAAAGATGAGTGTGTCACTTTGAATACTCATGGTCAACCTGGCCCTTGTCACTGTCTCTCTGACAGTGTAGCTCTGTTCAGAAGAGAAGTTAAAAGTCCAACATGGAGAATATTTCACCTTCTTCAGTTTTATAATCTGTCCTAAACTTTTCTCTGATCTACTCTGATCTGAAAGAAAACAATCAATGGGTTAACTTTTCTCTCTATTAGCAGGAGGCCTTGGGGTTCAGGGGACCTCAAGAACCGCTGATATAACAGCCCAAAAAGACAATGTTCTACATCTGGGTTTTGAGAGTAGTGACTGGGGACTTTAAACCACATGCAGTGCAGCTAATTGCCTCTCCCTTTCCAGAGTGATGCATATTGAAGACACATGGAAACCATTCATCCAATGCTGTAAAGAATCATGGATATGAGTCTCCTGAACTCTAAGACCAGAAGCAATAGATGGTGCCTTGCTATCAGTACCCACTTCTTTGGAAAAGATAGCATTAGAAGGTCTTGGGAAGAGTGGGATAAAAAGTGAAACAATACACCCACACGCGCACACACACACACACAGAAAGGAAAATAAACAGACCAGGCTTCCTGGTTGGGTAGACATGTGGAAGTCCTCAGACTATGTCTGTCAGCGTCCCTTCAGGTCTGGGACTGGACTCACCCCTTGGAAAAACTTCCAGCCAAATAATTGACAAGCCTACCAGGGATCAATAGTCCTGGGGAGATACAATTACCTTAGAATGATCAAACATCTGTGATTAAAAGGGCAACATTTATCCAGGTAAAAATTCAGAATATTTGACAAGAAAAGGTAATTGTAACAGGAGTTTGTGTATTGTAGTCAATGAAATGAAACAAAAGTGTATGACTTGTTGAATGAACACTAATCTTCTTGGTATACCTTCACGCAATCCACAAGGAACAGTAAAGAGAAAATAACATTAGAACACTTTCCCCTCAGGTCTCCTCTGGTGGGCAGAGAGCACCTCGGGTTGTGGTGTGTGCACTCGGGGTCTCCCAAGCAACAAGCCAGGACCCAGAGAAGATGCCCTATGTCCACGCTCGTCCCCCTCCCTCTGTTCTCTGGGGCTGACAGTTATGCTAAAAACATCTAACTCTTGGTTCTCAGAGGCAGGACAAGGACTAGAAACCATGACACAGGGGAAAATTGGGTAGGGAAGTCCCCAAAATTTGGCTAGAAAACCTTTATCTTGCTCCCCATGCACTGAGTCTTGAATGAGGGTCATGTCCCTATTTGGCCTGAGACCCTGTGCCATAGATCCCAACCTTCCCTTCGTAGTGCTTACAATCTGATTTCACATAGCTTCCCTGACCTACTTTTATCTGCATCACCACACACATCAAATAAGTGCTATATTACTGTTGTGGGGACTCAGGTACTTGAGTTAATCTATTGAGGAGTAAGTCATTGTTTCATAACATCCATGTACAACACCTTACTCCTGATGAAACACCCCACGTAGTTCATGCATTTAGTCTCCAGTTTATCTCAGGACAGACAAGAGTATTGTCTGAACACCATCTGCATGGACTCAACCCAAACCCTTAACCTGAATGCACAATGACACTGGAGTCTATTGAACAAGGTTCTTTTTCTCTCTCTCATCCATCTATATATTTTCCAATCTCTGCTGTATATCTGTCTATCATAAATCTATTAATTGGTTTACAAATCTACTGAACTATCGATTTAGTGATCATCTATTTTCTGTCTATACTGTTCCTATCTTGTATCTGTCATCTCTATCTATCTATCTGTCTATCTATCTATCTATCCATATTTCTGTTTATTTTCCACCTATTTCATGCTTAACTTTATTTCTGAAATAAACCCCAGCTTATAGGGCCCAAATATGTTTGGTTCTTGGTGGATTATGTTATATATTGGTTATTAATTCTAGTTTGCTAGACTCGTTTATTTGTTTGCTTATTTGATTCTTGATGTCTTATGGATCTTCTATTTCAATGTTAAGTTGATAATAGAAAATGTCGAACTTAAATATTTCACTATTTGGTTGCGCTATCCTGTTACTTATTTGTTGCATCTAAAATATTAGCCAGAACTTGCTTAATGTATTTTAAAGAAATGCTGTTATATTCTCACCATCTGTCTGTTAGTTCATGATACTGTCATGGCTTGTATTTTGTCGAGATGCTGGAAGATATATCAGTGTTATATCTAATGCCAGCAGGGTCACCCAAAGGGAGTAGATTTCAGCAAAGCTTCCAGACTAAGAACAGACAATGCAGAAGGACCCCTCTCCCCTCTTCAGAGGAAGATGCTGCTAAAACCTTATGCATAACTTTGAAGTATTGTCGGATATTGAAAGCTTAAGCCAAGGAAGTAGGAAATTGTTGAAGCTACTGTCAGAGGATGGGCCCCTCAGGTTCGAGGGCCCTAAAATGTAACTGAAGAGGAGCTGGTTCTTGGAGGGGAGTCGGCCATGAGGATGTGATTTGGGTAAAGCCTCTGGGAGTGGAACTGTCAGGATCTTCCTTTGCTGATGGGGTATGACTTAATGTAAAGCAAAACAGCTACAAAAATCTTCTAAACCCAGACCTTGTAAGTAGCACACTATGAATTTAGGGAAATTGGAAGTGGTCAAGAATTTAATGGGGTGCATGAATATTGATTGCTAACCTAGGCATTAGTGAGCATAAATGGACTGACTGGTATGGGCCAATTTGATCAGAAAAACATAGGATTTACTATGTTGGGAAAATCACAGTCAGAAAGGATCTTGCTAAACCCATCATGAAATATAATACTGTCTGTGATAGGATTCTATCTGCCTTCAAGGAAATCCAATCAATACAACTATTATCAAGCATTACTTGAACAAGGCAATTGCTGCCAAGTTTAGCATACCAATAAGTAACATATAATACTAACAAATAAAAATTGTCTTTTTTATTTGCTCCTTCCTCCCACTTTTTTATTGAGACTTCAATTCAATTATTATACATCCTACATGCAATAGGTCTGATTTTAAATATTTCTTATACATTAACATTGTATTCCTATGTCATAAACATAGAGAAAACCCTTGGGGGAAACGTGAGATGGAGAAGCATCCCCAGTCCACAACAGGAAACCAGCCCTCAAACTGTCCCTCTGCCCCTGCCCCTGAGTGTGTCCTGTGATGTGTGGGTCCTGAGCGCCCCCTGCTTCCCAGCTCTCTCCCAGCAGGGCGTTTTTCTGAGATCACACTGATTTCCTCTCACGTTCTCACAGAGTAACAGAGGGTCTTGTCTTCCATTTTCTAACCGTCCATTTGCAGATAAACAGTGTTCTTGTCATTGTCTCTGGAGATGTTGAATCAACCCTTCACAGAGTCTGCATTGTTCTTAGTGCTGTAATGGCAGTATTTACACAGAGAGGTGAACAAAGACTACATACCAAGGTAATTTTTATCCTCCTCCTCATTTCACAGGAAGTTATGCTAATTTCAGGAAGTAATTTTCTTTGTTTTTCATCTCGAAGTGCATACCTAGTAAATGAAGGATTCAGAGAAATATTCAGAGTCCCTGCCTCAGTGAGCACAGCTGCCATTCCCCCAGGTTTCCTGCCGCTCTTGGGATGTGAGTTTTGCAGCGTGTGTCTCACACAAGATTAGGTGCAGTGTCCTCAGACTTCTGGCTGACAATATGTAGATATGCTGCGCTGACTGAGGGATCCAAGGAGAAGGCATAGCCCCGTGTGAAGCCCTGGACACAGGCTGATTTCCCAGCATGGGTGTTGATCCAGCCCATCCACAGAAGGCCTTTTCCTGGTGCTTGTCAAACCCTATTCAAACTGTAGCTGGTGAAGGTGTTTCCAGAAGTCCTGCAGGACACCTGCACCAATCTCCCAGCTTTTTCACCTTGGTGGCAGACTGCACTAACTGCGTCTGTGCATGCACATCCGTGAGGCCATAAACCAGAAGGTGAGGGCTCTGGAGCTGCCACAGTGTTCTCTCCATCCCATGTGCTGTCTTACCCAGGGATACTGTCAATAGGAAAATGAAGCTCCACAGTCACCCCTTCATGAGTTCACTTTGTTGCCAGTGGTTTAGATGCAACCTATATGGCAATATCCTTGCTTGATGCTGTGACAGGGGAGATGGATTCAGCCTTCAACTCTACAGAACACTTGTATGTGTATATATTTCACATTCATGAATGTATTTCTGAGCTATATCAGGTCTAAATAATCGGAAGCTTCAATAACTCTAGAGCAGTTCCTCGTGTTGTGGTGACCTCCAAACCATAAAATTATTTTCATTGCTACTTCATAACTGTAATTTTTGCTACTTTTATGAATCAGGTGACCCCTGTGAAAGGGTTTTTCGAACCCCAAAGGGGTCGTGACCCACAGGTTGAGAACCGCTGCTCTAGAGCATCACAGGTAGTGATAGCTGAGCTGTTCATCTCAATCAAGGGCATTCTGGAATCCTGATGGCTAATTGTGGGAGTATCTCACCAAGTGAGCTCACAGCTGGTCATACTGGTACAGACGTATCCACTTACACACGTCTCCTATAATTTCACTCAGCTGGTAGGGGAGATGTGACAAAATCAACTACTCAAACACTAGTGTTGAACATTCAAGGGGGTTGTGTTAGGTGAATTTGATTAGAAAAACATATCTAAGGAATATTATCTTTATTGTCATAAGTCTGATATTATTCTATAAATAAATTCAATTAGTTTGCAACATATATATTTAAGATACTTTAAAAGGACTAAGCAAAGTTGCAAATTTTAATTAAAAACATAATATTCACACTGTGAAAGAAAAATTAGAGCAAAATCCCATACTATCAGGTTATATCGCTACAAAATTGGCAAAATTTGAAGAGTATAGTACACATTTTTATAAAAATACTTCCTTGTCTGGATGGTCCTAAAACAATTCAAGGGCTAAGAGCTCATGAGACACCACTAACCTTTGGATGTTCTTCACTTAAAGTCCAGGGCACTGGTTTCCAGGTTTCGGCTAGAAGAACCTGGAAACCAAGCAGAAGGGGTGATAAAATGTCGATCAGATTTTCTTGACTTTGGGCCATGTGGCACCCCTTGCACTAGTCCCTCTATAACATCTATTCACATGGAGACTACCACAACTCTGCCTGTGTACCCACGTTGGGTCTGCAACTCCATTTCCACTGTGGACCCCTGCGCTGTCTCTCTTGGCCTGTCTCATCCTCCTCTGAGTCAGGCATGAGCTCCTTATTCTGCAATGTGAGACCTGGATGCACTGGTGCTGGGAGTCCCTGCATGTGCATCTCAGAGAACTGACACGGATTGACATATCAAAATGCCACCCAAAATCTAGAGAGAGGGACATTCAGAGAGGCACAGCAGTAATCTGCTTACCTGGATCAGAAACCACTGAAACCATGTATTTAAAGTATATATATATGAAAACTAAAAATATTTATGTAAATTAAAATGTGATAAATTTCTAGAGGCTGAGTACTGATTACTGAGACTGAGAAACCACTGGGGCCGGTCATTAGTGGGGCCCATGTTCTAACTGTAAAACCCGTCCAGGTTCTCCAGTGAACATTCAAAACAAGTCCTCGTGTTTCTGGGCCTGGAGGGGAAGACCATTCTCAACTTGAAAGATTTCGCATCAGAGGAAGGTCATTTTTATTTACTTTTCAAAGCTGGGGGTGAACTATGTCCCCTATCAATCACACAGCCCACATCTTACCCATGAAACCTAAGTGGGGGGGAGAGGCATAGTCAACAGGGATAAAGAGCTAAAAGCAAAGAATGTGGATACTGCCGTGAAGGAAAGGAAAACCGACCAGGGAAGATATAAACTATGGAACAGGCATGAAGTGAAGGTCAGAGCCCCACTACGAAGGTCCTATAACAGATCCAGGCTCCATCAGATGATTACACAGAACATTCCCATTCTCTCACTTCATCACTATCCAGATTCCCAGCATAACAATTGTGGATCACAATTTAGAAAGGGAATAATCTGCTCCTCTGAGGAGTAGAAAAAAGATGTATACTGAACATTAACATTTTCTAACTCTTGCCAGATTAGGATAAATCCCCACAAGACTCAGCTCTGAGAACAAGGGAAATACATGTTTCCACCGTGCAGAAATAGTAAATAATAAGATTAAATTCTCATTTATCTGAATACATCAATCTCATTTGATCATGACCTTTCCGTGCAGTTAGTTTTTAGTCTGTGCAGCACATTGTGACATCTCAAATTTAATTCGTTAGCATTTTTGAAAGTTTTCATGGTTCTTTTTATATTGAAAAACTGAACAGAGTGATTTTTCAGTCACACAACCAATCAACATTCTTTAACAAATTGCTGTAGACTGTCCAACTGAAGTGAGCAGGACACATGGTTGTGAAAATGGAGTGCCGAATGAAACAGAGTCCTTTTTTATATTAGAGACCATTGGATAAAACGCTCTGCAGAGCACATTGAAATCTGCAAAGAAGGAGTGAGAAGACTAAAGATATGATCATATTCTAATAGAGTAATGCAGGTGCAGCAGTGAGTAAAGCAAACATAAATAGAAATTAAATAATTTCAAAAACATAGTGAAAGTAATGCCTGAAGAAAGATGCTTCAGTAAAATCTGTCAAGTTTTCAAAACAAAGTGAAAGTTATGTATGATACATAAGTAGTATCATAAAGAGCAAATTTGTCATTAATTTGTTGACTTAGTCAATAAACAGATAAGATTAGAATTCAGAATACTGAGCATCAGAAAAATGACACGAGGTTAATATTATTTAGGAAGAATCCAGACTACATCATACTTGATAATGAGACGTTTCCTTGCTCCTGGACCCAACTCCGGCAGGCATATCTAAGTCAGTCTCTCTAGACCTAAGTTGTGAATTACTTACATTTGGTTTATAGTCTATTATGCATAAGGTGTGAATTAAGTCACTGCTAACATTAATTCAGAACTCTTCTCGTTAGTTATCTGCCGATGGCATGGTTAACTGTACTTTCAAAATTGGAGGAGACAGTAACTTTAATATATACCGTGACACATTATTTTTGTGAATGTATTGACCATTTTTTCTCCAGGTCACTCTTTACTACAGACTAGAACTGAACCCATATGGTTCCGTAGACTGTAATCTTTGTGGATACAGCTTGTCAGTTTTCGTGTGCACAGGGACCTGATGGTGGGTGTTAATGGCTCACCTCTCAATCCGTGAGCTTGAACATTGAGTCACGGGGATTGCTATGTCATAACCTAAAAATATAGGGAGAAACTCAACTTAAAAAATATTTAATGAATGTTTAAAAATTTTTGGATTGACTGTAAGCAAATGTTTTCCCATCTCAATCCCATCACACTCCTAACCTGGGCTGAGAAACTTTAACCTTATTTCTGAGCTATAAGCTGGAATAAAGGAGCATGCTTTTGGTAACTTTCCTAAAAATGACTTCATTATTTTCATCGTCGTGCACTGATAAACTTGTCTTACATTTATATTGATGCTAAAGCAAAATGAGCCATGTAATAGACTTAAACAGATAAAGAGTGGTTTATCTATCACAGTGTTAATTATGAAGGTGTTTGTTAAGAGGAATATGTTCGCTTTCTGTAGAAAACACAGAATAGTCCATCCTAGATTGAAGATTGTACAAAAATAATATTACTTGTGGTATGTTCTTAGTAAAAACCCAACATTCATGATAAAATGTATAATAAATATAAGATGTTAAATGACACAGAGCTTTAATGTCTCCAGTGTAGGTAATAAATTCCCAGAAGAGGATAGAAGCATTGATCTTAAACAGGATTGGAAGTTATCTCTCTAGGGTGAGAAATCTCTCTAGGGTGAGAAATACCCAAGTCAATATAACCAATAGAAGAAATATAATCCAACCATCTATGTGTATTCTAAGAGGAAAAAATAAGACCAGGTTATTTTCAAAAATATCTATCAAGAATCCGTCAGGCCTGATGATGCCTCCTTCATTTTTGGAAAACTACAGTGGTCACAAAGGATCATGAAATCCATTGCCAATATTATGCAGATGTTTCAAGCCCAGAGGGGAGCCCCCACATAAAGTCCAGCAGCACAAGAGATTGTATATCATTTTCAAAGGAGGATTTTTCAATTAGAACATCCAATGCCCATACTGAACTTTCCTTGAACTGCACAATACTTAATACAATTTCTGCCCAACACACACCCTCTCCCTTCTTCCCTCAAGACCACACAAGTAGTCTTCCAAAAATTACTGGAAACAATCCATTATTATTTAATTACATTTCTCCGTGAAATTTTTTGAAACCCATTTGTCCTTCTTTTATAGACTGAATTCCTTTTCTCTCTCCTGGCCTCTTCTCGATTTTCTCTCACACAGGTGTTTCCCAGGAAAATCTGCACAGATTTTTTCCCTGACTTGGTCCCTGCATCTTGCAGGATAATAACTAACACATGCTCTTTAACAGAATGATTGATAATGTGGAGATATAAATGATAAAGTATGAATCAATAGTTGTCCAAGTTGAAAAAAAATAAGGAAAAAAAGAAAATAGGAAAGGACAAATAAGTCTTCAGACCATTGTTGGGTTTGACCGACTTCTGCATGAAGAAGAGGAGCGGATGTGAACCAAATTATACTTTCATATGTTACTGACCATACATTCCTCACTCACTAGTCTTTAACTCAAAACTCAGCGTTTCGGAATTAGAGGATTGCACTGCAGTCTTTGCCATGAGTCTGTTGTTTCAGAATCAAATCAAAGCACAGGTCTTTCCTGAAGACTTCTCTGTTGGTTTGACAAGTCGGTGTTCAAACACTTAAATTTATGGCCCCTTGCATGCTCTCTGACTCAAGTCTGAGAGAGAATTCTACAGAGTTTTCTCTGAGGTTCATCAGAACTCTCACTCTGTAATGCCAGAAAAGCTGAGTTTTCATGCGGCTAATGGACTGGTTTTCCTGCGAGTGAGGCTATTTACTTGTTGTTCAATACAACTTTTGAATGCATAGGTAGCAGGGGTGGACGCAGAATAATTATAGAGAGAGATTCCCCTGGAAAAGTTAGAGATGGAAAAGAATCTCAAAATCACAACAGAAAACCCACCCTGACAATCAAACCGCACTGACTTCAGATGCTGGTGCCAGTGCTCATTGGATCCTGAGTGTGCCTGGACTCACACTGACTCCCCCTCACTTTCAGTTCATCCTGTTTCTGGAGATAGACAATCAACTCTTCGTGGAACATAGTTCTCTCTGCCACCATCAGGTTAAATTGTGCAACCCACTGAAAGCCCTACCCTGGAAACTACATACATAGGACACACAGTTGTTACTGAAACTGAGTGCAGACCCTAAAGGGGAGATCACCAAGGCTTACTCAAGTTTCCCCTAGATTCCATCAGAGTTGTGTTGACATACAGGGGGAAAAATAAAGAAAACAGCAAATAAAATAAGAATCAAATCAACAAACTCAATTGCCCACTCTTGTTATGTTAATTCTGGCTCATAGTGTCCCTGAAAGACAGAGTAGAAATCCTTATGGTCTCTAGACTGTAAGTCTTTAAGCAAGTAATCAGTTTCATCTTCCTTCCTTACAGTAGCTGACATGATTAAACCACTCCCTCTGCTACCAGTAGATGAGAGGATAAGGGCATAGGAGATGGATCAGCATGGGAGAGAAGAATGTATAGAGGAGGTCAATGTCTTTGACTTCTGTGGAGAGTAGCATGAAATAATAATAACAGGGTAGGAATATATACAATTAATGTCCCTGAAAAATCTTTGAGGAAAACGTCAAATGGGACTCTAATGGGCTGAGATAACTAACTCCAAAAACGAACTGAATATTTATCTTTAAAAAGAACTAAAGAGAGAAGAGTGAGATGATTTTCAGGAAATGTAATGAAAGTCCTAAGCAAAGAAGAGCAGGATGCTATTCGGAAACAAAATTTGAAATTATTACCTATGAGAATGTCATTAAGAGGAAAGATTTCTTACAATCTCATCCTAAAGAAAGGACATCCTACATGTCGATGTATCTTATTAGAAAATATGAACACGTTTTCATATATAAACATATAGCAGCAGAATCAAATCTAAGAAGGTAATTCCTTTCCAACACAATGAGCATACGGAGACAAGGCAGAAACATCGCTTCTGAATTCTACTGCCTGGTTTGTATCCCTGACAGAGTTCTAAGGGCGAGCCCAAGTCAGGTAAAAGAATAGCAAAGCACAAACGTTTGTCTATGATAAAGAAGGTGGTTCTCTAGAATGATTTTGTATTGAGGTAAACTGATCAACTTACTGGACATCTGCTGGGTTACACTGACATTTAAGAAAGATTTTCCTACCTCTCATTCTTTGTTCCTTCTCTCAGGGTAAGATTTGCGTCTTAGCTGAGTGATCCTCCAGTCTCCATGATCTTCTCTGCACTTTTTGTCTTACAACGTTTCCCCCAATAAAGTGTATGCACTTAATAAACCTTGGTCTTTTCATCATGGGGCTGAGGTGAGCATATATATATTTTTACAAATTTACTAAGCATATGAACATGCATTATCAATTATGTTATATAGTATTATCTAGAGAAACAAAACCATAATGCTAATAATTATATAGATTATTATAATCTATATAATTATTGGTATTATCAATTATATATTATGTAATTAATATATAAATTATAGAATTTATAGTTACATTATATAATTGATATAATGCTAATTATATTAATTATCATTGATTAATATAATGCTAGAGAGAGAGAGAGATAACATAAGAAATAAACAATCTATAAAGCAGCACAAATGGCTCAGTGCAGCTCACTCCCATGAGACTGCTGTGAGACACTGGGGATCCTTCAAATCTTGATGACCACCAGGTAGTCCTCTGTAGAGCAATTCAGGCTATCCAGTCACAGGAAGCAAACAGCAAGGCAGGTAGGTCACCAACAGTCAGCCAGATGACAGTGTCCGACAGTGCCCAGCTCAAGAAATGTATATTCCAATAGTGTGGCAAAGCAGGTCTTGAAGGAACCTCAAATTACAGCGACACAGTCCATGGCTTAGTTGTCCGACTGGTAGTGTAGCTTGCAAATTGATGCACAGATCAAGCAAGGCAGCCACACACTGATCTGATGATCAAAGAGCAAGAGACTAGAAAGGCGAGGCTCGCTGAGCCATTTATTTCTCTGCCCTTCAATTAATCTGACGTGCTTATTGGCCAAGTTGGCACAATAAACTAACAACATCAAGAGTGTGGACCAATGGAATTATGATTATTTGCTACTATGTGAAGAGATCAGGTACAGTATCTAAAATTGAACATATACAAATATGTTTTCATAAATGAGACATTCAATTTCATAAACTTGATAATGTATTATTGAAGAAGGTCATTGTGGTGGTTTAACCTGGTTAAATTTGTTGACAGGGATGCTAGAAGGGCTTTCATCAGTTGAACATTATTTTACTCATTGTAATATTGTATTCTTTGTATGTGCAAAAATATACTCATATTTTATAGCCAACTAAAGCGAGGATGAAAAGTTAGCCATAGATTTTCTTTTCCTTTTTTTAGAATCATTTTATTGGGGGCTCATAGAATTTTTATCACAATCCATATATACATCCATTATGTCAAGCACATATGTACATTTGTTGCCATCATTCTCAAAACATTTGCCTTGTATTTGAACCCTTAATATCAGCTGCTCGTTTTCCCCCTCCTTCCCTACTCCCCCCTCCCTCATAAACCCTTCATAATTCATAAATTATTATTTTGTCACATGTTATACTGTCTGACGTCTCCCCCACCCTCTTTTCTGCTGTCAATCCCCCAGTGAGGAGGCTTTATGTAGATTCTTGTAATCTGTTCCCCTTTCTACCCCACATTTCCTCCACACTCCAGGCATCGCCATTCTCACCACTGGTCCTGAAGGAGTCATCTGTCCTGGATTACCTGTGTTTCCATTTGCTGTCTGTACCAATGCATACCCTCTTGTCTAGCCAGATTTTTAAGGTAGAATTGGAATCATGATAGTGGGGGGAGGAAGCATTTAAGAACTAGAGGAAAGTTATATGTTTCGTCATTGCTACCCTGCACACTGACTGGCACATCTCCTCCCCAAAATCCTTCAGCAAGGGAGTTCCCAGTTGCCTACCGATGGGCTTTGAGTCTCCCACAGATTTTCATAATTCCAGTAAATGTTAACTTGAGAAAATATTATCCACGAATCAATCTTAAAAAATTTTAAACTGAGCATTGGTATGCATCGACTCAAAACTTTCTTTGAACATGTCAATAATATTGATACAACTAAAATATTTTATCTCTAATTTGGAAAATCTCGTTTTGATGTGGAAACTGTCCGGATGAAAATGTGTGTTTTATTGAAAAAGTGCAATTTGCTGGATTTTTAGGGGAAAACCCCACAATATTTACACATTACCTATTTATTTTATACCTTAAAATTAAATATACTTATTTTTCCTAGCAAAATATATCAGATGGCCTCTAGACACTGTCAACCAGGGTTTTTTTTGCCAATAACTGTGAATACAAAATAACTTACCATCCGTTGTGAATTCACTGCATTAAAATATCCTCAAATGAGAAACAGACTAAAAAGATATAATTAAGCCAATACAAACTTTATAATTAGTCAATTGGTTTTCTTTTTAATTTTTAATCATTTTATTGGGGGCTAATACAATTCTTATCACAATCCATACATACATCCATTGTATAAAGCGCATTTGTACATTCCTTGCCCTCATCATTCTCAAAACATTTGCTCTCCACTTAAGCCCCTGGCACCAGCTCCTCATTTTTCCCCATCCCTACCCACTCTCCCTCTCAGTCAAGAACCCTTGATAATTTATAAATTTTTGTCATATCTTATACTGCTCGACGTCTCCCTTCACCCATTTTTTTTGTTGTTCATCCTCCAGGGAGGAGGTTATATGTAGATCCCAGTAATCGGTTCTCCCTTTCCACCCCACCTTCCTAGTATTGCCATGCTCACCAATGGTCCTGGAGGGATCATGCATCCTGGATTCCCTGAGTTTCTAGTTCCTATCTGTACCAAAGTACATCCTCTGGTCTAGCCAGATTTGTAAGGTAGAACTGGGATCATGAGAGTGGGGAAGTGTGTGTGTGGGGGGGGGGGGGAGAAGCATTTAGGAACTAGACAGGAAAGTTGTGTTTCATGGTTGCTACACTGCACCCTCATTGGCTCATCTCCTCCCTGAGACCTTCCATAAGTGGATGCCAAGTTGCCTACATATGGGCTTAAGGTCCCCACTCCTATCTCCCCCTCATTCACAATTACACAGAGTTTTGTTCTTTGATACCTGATATCTCATCCCTTTGACAACTCGTGATCACACAAGCTGGTGTGTTTCTTCCATGTGGGCTTTGTTGCTTCTGAAATAGATGGCTGCTTGTTTACCTTCAAGCCTTTAAGACACCAGATGCTATATCTTTCGATAGCTGGGTATCATCAGCTTTCTTCACCACATTTGCTTATGCATCCATTTGTTTTCAGCAATCCTATCGGGGAGATGAGAATGCAATGATATGATTCTTTGTTCTCTGATGCCTGATAAGTGATTCTTTTGGCACCTTGTGATCACAAAGGCTGGTGTGCTTCTTCCATTTAGGGTTTGTTGCTTCTGAGCTAGATGCCCACTTGCTTACCATCAAGTTTTTAAGACCCAAGACTGTCAATTAGTTTTCATTAGTTATTATGCTCTGCCATAATGGTATAATGCCCTCTAGTACTCACAAATAAAAAAACGTGAAGTTTTAAGCAGTTCAAATCTGAAGAGTGAGAAAAACATATTTAAAACATAAAGGATGATCATGGTTCATCACTGAAGAATGAAGTTTGCCAAAGAGGTAATTTACTAATGAACACACCTAATCTGATAATAGAGATTAACAGAAAAATGTCAGCAAATATTACATTTTCTAATGGAGCAAATATAGAGAACACAGTGGTAGGTTGTGGGATTTAGTTGTGCTCTGATTTGATGTTAAATATTATCCATTGTCTCTTATTTTCCTTTAGGCTCCCCATTCTCTTTAGGATAAGTTATTGCCTGCTACCATTTAAAAGAATGTTTGCACGTGCGCGCGTGCGCGCGCGCGCGCGCGCGCGTGTGTGTGTGTGTGTGTGTGTGTGTGTGAGCAAAGATGTTCCTGGGGCTCCCAAGCATTAGCTAAGAATTCCTCCCTACAGCAATGTAAACCAATCTATCTAGGGTCTAATCTGCCTTCAGCTGTTGATTTACTAATCATGCTGAAGTAATTACAGGTGATTGTGATTTAACTTGTCTCTACCTCCCCTGCTTTATTTCCCAGCTCACTCTCAGGACCCAGGTGAGGCAGCTAATTCAAGGTGCTGAGATTGGGGTGGATCTGGATCTCAGATCAGGGTATGCTGTGTGGAAAGACAGTGGATCATTCGTGCTTGGATATTTTGTGTGTCCTAAAGGTAAGAGACCCTGGAACCTGGGGAGGGGGACCTATCTTAAGACAGGTACTCTCAGCCAGTACATATGTAAGACAGGCTCAGGACGGAACATTCCAGTTGGCCTGTGGAAGTTCCTGGGGTTGAACTCAAAGTATTCATTTCCAGGCCAGCATCAGAGAGAGCTTTGTCCGTTGTTGTTCTCCTGAGACCTCTTCGAGGACTTGTGTCTTCATGAGTGGAGAGCCCCAGTGTGCTGCGAGTGGGAGTTCCTGGCACTGGACACACAGGGTGTCCCTGGAATTGACACCTTTCCCGCTTGGGGTGAAAATAGAGCTCCCACTTGCAGTATGTCTTGTGAGCTTAAGACGTCAACTCACGGGAATCTCCAAGAGACATGGACACAAATATTTTAGGGTTGCCAGCTCTCACTATTAAAGGGAGTGTGCAAATTCTTCCTCTGAGTCTTTTTTCCTAGGTCTGAGAGAAAGGTCAAAATCAGTTTTGAAAAGTGGAGTCATGGATTCCAATGTAAGCACCTTTAATTTGCTACCTCCTCCATCTCTGGTGATGTGAGTGTCCCTTGGGAATGAGGAGAAGAAGGGGGTTGATGACAGAATAACCAGTAATTTGTTTTATTTAACATGCTTTCACCCTATCCTCCAGGGATAAACCAGGTTAAATAGTGATCTACAAATTAGTGCGTAAGTACTATTCAACCCTCAGGCATCTTGTTTACTGGGTAACATCCCTGCATATGTCTAACAGCAGAAAAGACTCCTTGAGGCCAGCACACAGTAGATCAGAGATCAGCAAGGGACCCGTGATAGCCCTTGACCATGATGCTGTTTGTCATATTTAAACTTTATATAATACTTCTTTATTTTCCTAAGTTCCTTGAACCAGATGCAAATGACTTAAAATTAACTGCAAATGTTTTTGTGAGTCTTAATTTTGCCTGCCAACCTACCCAAGTTCTTCTCATTTGTGTAAAATCTGAGAGAGAAGACAGCTCCATACACATAATTAGCAACATGAGTTTTTTGATGGATTAGGTTTGGGGTTCTGTTTAGGCTTGTTGTGTGTTCGAATCAGAGTCTGTACTTAAAGATTAGCATCTAAATCCTGGGTTTAATCAGTGTTCCAGGTTCAAGAACAATTGCCAAGAAATAGAAATAGGAATTAAATATCATGAGTCAGATGTTAGTGGACATGTTAAAGGGCTTTATGTTTTGAAGGTTATCTTTGGAGTTCATTAGGGGCTACCAGATTGTGTTTGGAGTTTATTAGGGGCTTATGTGTTAAGGTATAAAGATGTAGATTTATGGTTTAAGGATTCTTGTTTTCTGGGTTGGATTTCTGAATTCGAGGTTTATGGTCACGAAGTTAGGTTTCAGATTTTAAAATATATTTAAACCTTTGACCTGGTTTTAAACATTGGGATAGATGCATTAGCCTAGGTTAAGAGTGTATGGTGGTAGGCTGTGTGAAGCATGTCAAGTTTGTTGTGGGTGTCAGGGGATGCTCAGGGTGTTAATTGTTCTGGGTGGTAAGGGGCTTTTTCATGGACTTAGGGGGTCACTGCATTCGGAGGTTATTAGTGTGTTGTAAGCATGCTTAGCATATTAAGGTGTAAGAGTTAATGGTTTCAGAGTTAGAGATTAGTAGTTAATGGTTAGAGAGTTCATTGCCAAAAATTATTTTTGTATGTTGAAATGTAGCCTACAACTTTTAAACTATTTATTACCTATAGTATTTATGGTGTATTTGAATTCTGTTATGTAAAATATCATTGATTTGTGATGATTAGAGGAATTAGTATTTCTTCTCTGTGGAAGCCTCTTTTCATCCTTTAAAAAAGTATTCCATTTATGATTGGTCTATCTAGAAAATACTATAGAATTTTTAATACAGTATTGAAAATGGAAATGTATGTTTGTCCTATTTCTTAAGTGGGGTGGTCTATTTTCTCATTCCTCTAAGAATGATATTTGCTGGTGTTTTTTTTAAACTGAATATATTAGCATATTGAACTATACCTGCTTCATGTTACAGATGTAGTTTTTTTTCAAACTTTAAAAGCCTTTGATTTTTTAAATTAATTTATTTTATTGGGGGCTCTTATAGCTGTTATTATAATCCACACATCAATTTTATCTAGCACACTTGTACATACATTGCCATCGTCATTTTAAAAATATTTTATTTTTTCTACTTGAGCCCTTGGTATCAGCTCGTCTTTTTTTCCCTCCCTCCACCACCTTCCCATCCTCGTCATCCCTTGATCAATTTTAAATTATTATTGTTTTCATATATTACACATCTGCTATTTTCCTTCACCCACTTCCTGTTGTTCATTCCCCTGGGGGAGTGTTATATGATGATCTTTAAAATCTGTTCCCCTTTCACCCCCTTGTGGCCCCACCATTCCCCTACCTTCATGGTATCATTAGTCCCATTATTTTTATGACGGGTTTATCTCTGCTGGATTCCATATGTTATGTTGAGGGATCTTTTTCCCCCCGTGGTTTCTCCTTTTAATCTCGGCTCCCCCTCCTCTCCCCAGGGGCTTTAGAAAGCTCCCTCCACTCTTCACTCACTGACTCACTGACTCACTCATGTTGAGGGATCTTATCTGTACCAGTGTACATGCTCTGGTCTAGCCAAATTTGAAAAGTAGAACTGGGGTCATGATAGTAGGGTGAAGCAAGCTTTAAAGAACTATACGAATGTTATGTGTTCTGTTGGTGCTTTATTGTACACTGGGTGCCTCATTCTTTCCTTGTGACCCCTCTGTGAGGGGATGTCCAATGTCTAAAGACGTGCTTTGGGTCTCCAATCAAACACCCTTTGTTCCCATCTATATGATTGTTTGGGGTTTTCTAATTCCTCATACCTGATCCCATAGACACCTCGTGATCACACAGGCTAGTGTGCTTCTTCCATGTGGGCATTGTTGCTTCTCAGATAGATGATCGCTTGTTTACTTCAAGCCTTTAAGACTCCAGATGCTATATCTTATAATAGCCAGGCACTATCAGCTTTCTTCACTATATTTGCTTATACACCCCCTTTTGCCTTAAGCAATCCTGTTGAGAAGGTGAGAATCACAGAATGCCAGATTATTAGAACAAAGTATTCTTGCATTGAGGGAAGACTTGAGTAGAGGCCCAAAACCTTTGACTTTTTAAATGTTCCTACTTTGTTTTCTGTGCCTACTAAGACAATTGACCCTCTTTTCTGTCAATGGTTTTATTACAGTGCTTATTTTCTTATGTAAAATATGCTCTGGGACAAATTTCAATGAATCATAGTACATAATCCTTGTAATATGTTGTCTGAATCTGTTCCAAATATTTTAAAGAATTTTTCATGTAGATCGATTATCAGTATTGCGCTACAGTTTTCTTGTAGTGTCATTATCTGACATTGGTGTCAAGGATATTTACTGGTTTGATAGAAAGTATTGAGAACCAAGGGATTAATCAGAAAGAAAATGTTTTGAGAATGATGATGGCAATGGATGTACTAATGTGCTTGACACAATGGATGTATGCTATGGATTGTGGTAAGAGTTGTATGAGCCCCCAATAAAATGATTTAAAAAAAGATAAAGTATTGAAGTATTGGTAAGTGTTCTCTCACAATCACTGTTATATTTACACTCAATAATTTGAACTTAAACTACCAAACAGTAAAGTGGTGTTTATTCATACCATCTCAGTACTCTGTATTAAGCTTTAATCTATGGTCTGATTATGCTAGAAGTTTCTCCTGGAATTTTATTTTGATTCAATTGATTATATCCCTTGTAAGAAACCTAAAGCGCATTCAACTGCCACTGATCCCATGCACTGGCTGAACCCTCTGATCTTCCAGCTGACTCAGTTTGGAAGACTACATGATTTACACTCCCCTTGGCAGACAGATAGTCACTAGCACCTACATCATTGTGTGATGCCCTCCCAATAGATCCTCAATTTGGAAAATACTCTGCCATATGACATGCTGTATGGATCTTAGAAAATGTCCTTTAGCTAAACTGCAGAAGAATGGTATAAATCAAGGAGGGGCAGCAATTCCTCAGTGATTTTTGCATCACCTTGGTATTTTATCACCTTTATTTTATTATGTTTTTTAACAAAAGAAACCCATTCCTTATTTTTAATAAGCTTATATTCCAGTGAATGTCTCTTGAGCTTTCAGGCATTTGATAACATGGAAATAACTTTTGTAAACATAGCTAAATATTTAGTATTTTGTGCATTGCTTGGGTTTGATTAGTAATTTCTGAGGTTCTTCTTGTTGATAGTTCTGATTGAGTCCATTCCATCTCACAGGGACCCTGTGCACAAAGGAATGAAACACTGCCAAGCCCTGCAGCATCCTCACAATTTAGAATGAACCTATTGCCTAAGTTACTGTATCAATCCTTTTAATTGAGGGGTTCCTATTTTTCAATGCCCCTTTACTTTACCAAACAAAATATCCTTCTCCAAGGACTGGTCACTTCTTACAACATATCCAAAGAATTTCATGTGAACTCTCACCTCCTTACTTCTATCTAGCACCCCGACCTTACTTCTGCCAAGACATATTTGTTTGTCCATTTGAAGGCCCCTGCACTACAATTCAAATACACTGATTCTTCTTAATTCTTTCATATTCAATGCCAACTTGTATATGCATATGAGGTAATTGGCAATACCATGGTTTGGGTAAGATGAACCTAGTCCTAAAAGTAACATCATTGCTTTTCAACACTCTACAGGGGCCTTGTTAGGCAGATTTGTCCAGTATAATACATCTATTGATCTATTGAATTTTTTATCACCTTTTAGTTGTTTTGTAATTTTCCATAAGCTAACAACCTTTCCAGAAGAAGTTAATACTTAGTCGAGCTTAGATTAAGAATATTGATCAAGGAGGGACCTGGAAACCCACCTTCCTCTGAAACCAACCTGTCTCAGAGCCCTGAGCTGGAAGGCTGTCCTTAAGACCTAGAGGAATGATGACACTTAGATTCCAGAAATGCATGGTGACTGGGCACAAGATTGTCTAAAACAAATTGTGCCTTTGTCTATTAGCATGACTTGCAGATCAGTTTTAGAGCGGCCCTAACCCTCACCCTTTATCCTATAACTGCAACCTCACACCCCTCTGCCTTCAGAAACACCCTGGGGGTGTTGCAAAAGGGCTGTGCCAATTATGCCCAACTAGTCATTCAGACTAATGCTGCCATCCTTTATCGAAGCACAGCCTCTCCCCACCACACTCATTTTGTTTTCCTCCCTACAAATTCCTGGTTAAGCATGATTCTCAAGCTCCCGGCCAGACACTAGCTAATCCAGTCTCCCTAGAAGACCAAGACTATGGATGGGATATCCTAGACTCCAAGGCAATAAGCCCTCTCCCACTTTGTGTTGTTTGTCATCTGTCAACATTACTTAGAGAGCTTGAAACCCATGCGCTAGCCCAAGATGACAGAATGGATGATAAGTCATCTCTTTCCTTAATCTATCTCATGTACTTTTTAAAAAGATAATTGTATTGGGGACTCATAACAATCTATACTTTGATTGTATCAAGAATATTTGTACATATATTTCCATAATTCATTTCTAAACATTTACCTTCCATTGAGACCTTGGTATTAGCTCCTTTTATCCCCTCTCTTCCTCTCCCCCCACCCGTCACCCCATGATAAATATTAAATTATTGTTATTTTCGTATCTTGCACTGACTGCTATCTCTCTTCCCCCATGGTTTCTGTGTGTCTTCCCGTGGTGTGTGTGTGTGTGTGTGTGTGTGTGATTATGTGTCTATCATTGTGATTGGCTCTCCCTTCCTCCCCTCCCCTCCCTGCCTTTCACCTCCCCTACTGGTATTAATACTCCCATTCCTGTTCCTGGATTCGGTATGTTGTGAACTCTTATCTCTTTTCTGTACCTGTGCACATGCTCCAGTCTAGCCCACAGGGAAAGGCAGAATTGGAATCATGATAGTGGGATTTGAGGAAACCTCAAGGAATCTAATAATATTTGTGTTTCATCAGTACTATTCTGCACCCGGGTTGACTCATTCTTTCAGTGTGACCCTTCTTTAAGGGGATGTCCCATTGTTTACAGATAAATGTGGGGTCTCTAATACAACCCTCCTCATACTCAGCAATATGTTGGGGGTTTTTTGCTTGCTTGTTTGGGGTCTTCTGAAGCCTATTACCCTCTCTCTTTGACACCTCATGATCACACAGGATGGTGTGCTTCTTCCATGTGGGCCCGTTGCTTCTCTACTAGATACCCACTTTTAAACTTCAAGCCTTTAAGGCCTCAGGTGGTATATATTTTGATAGCCAGGCACTTTTCTCCTACTTCACCACATTTGCTTATGCACCCATTTTATCTTCAGTGATCATGCTGGTATGGTGAGCATCAAAGAAGGTCAGGTGGTTAGAACAAAGTGTTCTTGCATTGAGGGAGGGCTTGGTCAGAGTCCCAAAGTCCATCTACTATCTTAGTGTATTGCCTTATAAATAGATGCATGCAGGTCATGACCTCTATTTTTCAGAATTAATGTATTTACATATGCACAGACCTATGCTTATACCACTATTCACAGCTTTGCTTCCTAGATCTTTCTTCTGTTTCCTTTTATCTTCCTCCTTACCGCACCATCATGCTTGTCCTTCTTCCACCTATTAGTAATTCCTCTCAATTAGATTGCTGTTGCTCCATCTGCTGTCTAAAAGTGGTCATATCACCAGGCTTGCAGAAACCTCTGAGAGCTAGTCACAAGACCTCACTCTGGGGTTCCCCCGTGCTGCTATCTACCTTGTGCCTACAGTCTAGGGCATTTCTGCTCCACAGCCAGGAAGAGAGTGACTGCATCAGCCATTACCTTCCTTCATCTCATGTACTTTTAAGCTTCTTCCTTCATTCATCCTGACTCTTAGCATCATCTCTCTATCTACACATTGTCATTCCTTATTGGTAATGTGCTATCTTTCACAAAAGCTTTAACATTGGGCATCCTTAAACACAAGAGTTGTAGAGACTAGGAAATACACCTCCCTCTGGGCTTGAGTTCTTGTTAAGGTTGTCTCTGCCTTAGCCAAATCCCCTCTAGTATGTCCTGCTTATTTCCTTTTATCTCTTGTTATCTACCTCTAAAACAACTTTCACTGGTTGCCACCCTCTACTGTGGTACCACACTCTATTACTATGGGCTTCTAAATGTGCTCCACCTACCATACACATTTGTTCACACACTGTCAATATTATACAGTTTCCATGGTATACAATGAGCTTGGAGCAGGATGAACTTTGATGAAAAACTCAGAATCTGTTGGAATGTCACTGTAAGAGAAACATTTGCATTGGAATCAACAAATAAAAGTATAGGAATTAGTTGGATGAGATAGTGGGAAAGAAAGAAACATGAACAAGTGTGTGACTACTACTTAAAATACATATAAATAATTTCTGATTCTTTAGTTAAATGATCATTAAAATATTGGGGGGATTTTCTTTAAAAATCTTTCCAAGTTCTGGAATGCAAGGGATTGTTTGTGTTATATTCAGATAATGAAATATAAAGATAAACTAAAACATAAATGAAAAGAAATAATTCTAAAAGGCAACTCATTATAAGGATCTACATATAACCTCCTCCCTGGGAGATGGACAACAGAAAAGTGGGAGAAAGGAGACACTAGACAGTGTAAGATATGACAAAATAATAATAATTTAGAAATTATCAAGTGTTCTTTAGGGAAGGAGGAGCCAGGAGGGAAGGGGAAAACTGAAGAACTGATGCGAAGGGCTCAAGTAGAAAGCAAATGTTTTGAGAATTATGATGGCAACACATGTACAAATGTGCTTGACAAGTGGATGTATGTATGGATTTTGAGAATTGTATGAGCCCCCAATAAAATGGTTTTTAAAAAGAGAAATAATTGTTACTAGAAACAGTGCACAATAAATGAAAACAGCAACAAAAACATTGATCACATATCATACTTTTATAAGTTACTTTTTAAGTACAATACTAGTGTTTTAATGGCACAAAAACAATTGACACTGAGTTCATTGACTTGGACTGAAATAATATGCTGTGCCTGAAAAATCACCTAAGGTGATATCAAATTCATCTGCGTGATTTAATGCTATAGGTCAACCTTTAATAATATAGATCAATCCTCAACCTAAGCATTCAACTCCCAAGTATATATAGGACTTCAGATTCACTGTTTTCATTTTGGGAAGACCTGGAATCAATTCATCCTCTGAGATGAAGAAATATCTCCTGTCTGACATGAATGTCAACTAAGGAGGCTGAAGAAAACAGAGTGCCCTCAATTTAGAGTGGGTTCTGTATTTAATGCAAACACTCAGATTGGAGCATGGTTTTGAGGCCACAAGGAACCACTTAGGGTAAGAAATGCAGGCCAAGAAACTGGCATGCCCTAATCAACACTATCTACTGCTAAATTTCAGGTCACAGAATTGCCAGAGAGAAATACCATCCAGTTGAGGGAGCTAAAACCTGGGAATACTATCTTTCACGTTTATGCACAACAAGGAAAGATTTCAACGTTTGGCTGGTGTGTGAACCAAATTCATTCAACCAACTGCAAACTTCTTAGATTTCTGCTTCTTGTATGTAAAGAATGCATGAATTTGACTTCAAGATGCTTGAGCTACAAAATGGTATTAAAGATTCCTAGGGTATTTTCATTATCCAGATAAAGATTAGATAGGACTTGTGGGGAACACTATGTCCAATAGCTGAGGGTTGTCTATAATGGAAGAGCATGACAGGGGAGGGGAACAAAAACGGGGCTTCATAAAGCTTTGTGATAGCTATTGCTATCAAATGTATATATGGTATAATCCACTGGATTATTGGGATGATCTCCCTTATGTGACTTGGGGCTGGTTATGTAAGGCATCAACCTCCTAGTTTGGGACTTGGTCCATTGGGATGGGCAACAGAACTTCCTGAGTAGAGTCTAGATAGAAAGCTCTACCAGAGGACATGGATTATCTGTTTGTCTAGTGTCAGCATTTCTTCAGCCTTACAGTTTTCTTTATTCACTTCATGCAGTGAAACTTTTTCTATAGATTTCTGAAAATGGGAGCTTGAGCTCTTTCACGGTTTAGAAATGTAATCGTCTCAGGGCTTCATTAACAGAATCTGATGGCAATGTATCCAGTTGGTCAATATGTGGGAATTATTTTTTTATGGATGGTGATACTTAGACTGGTAGATGCACACCTCATTCTTAATGACCCTTTGCACAAGAGAAGGAAATCCTGCCTAGTCTTTCACTATCTCCACAATGCCTGACATAATTAGCCCCTGTATTGTTAAACTACACCCTATTGTTAAAATACAGCCATTGAAGGTGGTTCTATTTTTTGTTAAACTTAAAAAAAAAACATGTTCTTTTCTCTGGGTTATTCCATTCCTGTAATATGTCCCATGTATGAGGGAATAATACCTCAACATCTTTGATTTTAATGACATTTTTCCTGAACTTCTTCTAAGAGACAAAAAATACAAACTCACTGCGATAGAAAAGACTGAAACTCATTACAGCCTAAAAGGAGAGGGTAGAGCTGTCCCCATGGGTTTCTTACACTGGAACTATGTGTGGGAATAGAAAGCCTTATTTTTCTCCAGTGAAGTGGCTGGAAGTTTCAAACAACTGACTGAGCAGTTAGCAGCCAAATGTTTCATTAGTGCTCCATCCAAGATATATTTGTTCATTCTTCTTCCTGTCTGTGGTGTATTCAATATTCTGCACAAAAAACACAACAATTAAAATTAATTAATTTTTAGCTTTACTCATTGTCCACTTTAAAAATATTGAATATGTTGAAATGAATATACCATGGTCTGGCTTGAGCCAAGCTCCCCGTGTTGATTTCAACACTTTAAGTGGATCCTTTGCAGAAGATTTTCTCCAATAAAATATGTTTTGGTATTTATTGACGTTTTTGCCACGGATTATGGATCCAAATAAAATAAAACCTTTTTTATTCAGTGTAGCAATAATGAAACTCACAACTTTCTTCTAGTTCTTAAACACTTCCTCCTCCCTGCCCCCCACCCCATTATCATGATCCCAATTCTACCTTGAAAACCTGGTTAGACCACAGGATGCACGGTGGTGCAGATGGGAACTGGAAACACAGAAAATCCAGAACCGATGAACCCCTCAGGACCAGCGGTGAGAGTGGTGATACCGGGAGGGAAGAAGGGGTAGGAAGGGGGAGCCGATCACAAGGATCTACATATAACCTCTTACCTGGGGGATGGACAACAGAAAAGTGGGTGAAGGGAGACGATGGACAATGTAAGATATAACAAAATAACATTAATTTATAAATTATCAAGGGTGCATAAGGTAGGGGGGAGCAGGGAAGGAGGGGAAAATGAACAGCTGATGCCAAGGGAAAAAATCATATCATTGTGAATGAGGGGGAGTTCGGAGCGGAGACCCAGACCCATATGATTGTGATTGGTTCCCTCTTTCTATCCCAATTTCCCCTTATCCTCATGGTATCGCTACTCTCATTATTTGTCCTGACGGGTTTATCTCTCCTGGATTCCCTGTGATTCCAGTTCTTATCTGTACTAGTGTACATCCTCTGGTCTAGCCAGATTTCAAAGGTAGAATTGGGATCATGGTAGTAGGGGGGAGGAACAATAAAGAGCTAGATGAAAGTTGTATGTTTCTTCAGTGGTATACTGCATACTGACTGGCTGCTTTCCTCCCCACAACCCTCTGTAAGGGGATGTCCAGTTGCCTACAGATGGGTCTTGGGTGTCCACTCCGAACTCCCCCTCATTCACAATGATATGATTTTTCCCCTTTGATTTCTGATGCCTGATTCCATTGACAACTGTGATCACACAGATTGGTGTGCTTCTTCCATGTGTGCTTTATTGCTTCTGAGCTAGATGGCAGCTTGTTTATCTTCAAGCCTTTGAGACGCCAGATGTTATGTCTTCTGATACCAGGTCATCTTAAGCTTTCTTTACCACATTTGCTTATATACCGCTTTGTTTTCAGTGATCCTGTCAGGAACGCGAGCATCATGGAATGCCAGTTTAACAGAACAAAATGTTCTGACATTGAGGGTCTACTTGAGTAGAGGCCCAATGTCCATCTGCTAACTTAATACTAAACCTATAAATATATGCACATCATCATATATAAACTTATTTACATATATACATGTCTGTATTTAGATGTCTCTAAATTCCCTTTGCCTCCTAGTTCTTTGCTCTCTTTCCTATTCTTTTCCTCATGTCCCACTCTCATTCTCAGCCTTCATTTGGGTTTCAGTAATTCCTCTTAGTTACGTTGCTCTTTGTCAAGCCCTACCTGGTCTCCCACTCCCTCCTTGCCATTGATTTTGGTTCCTTTGCCCCTGCGTTTGTTAACACATATTTCCTTTCCCCCAACTCCCCCTCTCCCAGATACCCCCGGAACTGCTGGTTCCATTGTTTTTTCTTCCAGATTCTTTGTCCCGCCTACCTTATCTAGATAGACCTACAGAGATAATAATATGCACAAAAAATAAGACAGAGCAAAGCAAAGCAACAAAAGAAAAAAAACAACAACAAAAAGAAAAGCCTGTGAATCAGCATTTCTCAACTTGTGGGTCGTGACCCCTTTGGGGGGGGCGGGGATCAACCGACACCGCCACAGGAGTCGCCCAATTCATAACATTAGCAAAATTATAGTTCTGAAGTAGCAACAAATATAATTCTATGGCTTGGGGGGGGGGTCACCACAACATGAGAAACTGTATTAGAGGGTCGAGGCATTAGGAAGTTTGAGAACCACTGGTGTAAATAGTTCAAGGTCTGTTTGTTGACCTTTAGGAGTGTTTTCTGGTGGAGTGTGATGAGGTGCCACTCCTGGCCCCAAAGTCTATTTTTTATATTCCCTTGGGACTCAATGTTCTGCTCCCCTTTTGTTCTGTCACACACCTTTAGTGTTTTGCCTCGGTGTGGTGGGGTCAGATTGGACACAATTCCCAGTGTCTCCAGTGTTGTCCCCCGTAATGCTATGGGTCAGTGAGGGATGTCGTGCCGCATAGTGGGGCCAGCCATATGGGCCTCTCTATGCATTGGCTGCTCTGAGCTGGAATATCGTCCTCAGGGCTTGGTGGCCCAGCATGTGCCCCACTCTCCCTTCCACCTCCTTCCTTTGCACCTGTGTGCTCTGATCAGACATGTCCCTTTCCCTGAGCTGTAGTTTCAGTGTGGTCCTCTGAAGTACATTCTTCTGGGCGGAGGGGAGACTGTCCACGGACTTGGGATTGTGGCCGGCCCCTCAAACCTCTTTATTGGTTCCCTTCTTCATGCTAGTATGTTTTATTCATGTCATGGAGCACCGGGCTGAAGTCTGGCCCCTCTTTCCCTGTGGAGATAAACTATACACTCCCATTTGGTGGGTTAGTACCCTGTTGTCCTGCTACCCATGTCGTTGTGTTTTTTTTTTTCCTTTTGCCCTCTCATTTTGAATTGGCTTCCATATGTATCCCTAGATTTGGTCTGGCCCCTGCCATACCACCTAGACCTCTCCCCAGGAATGTTTGTATACAGTAGCTTTTCCGCTATGCCCCTTTTGCATAAAATTAAAATCTTGATTTAAAATTATGCTCAAACTATTAGGAATGCTCTTTATTGGCTCAGATGTAAGAATTTTATTTTCTTTGTTCTGTTTTTGAATCAATACTCAAGGCTATAGTCTGGGATCTTCATTAGTAATCTCTTTACATTCTATTCACTTTAATCAAGAAATATCTCTTTGTCATACGTTATTAATTTGATTTTCTTCCATCTTGATACCATGTTTTTTATTATGTCTAGTTTTCCAGATTAAAAAAAATAGTATCTTTACTGATTTTACATTACCCAAAAACATCCCATTATTCTGTTTGAATAGCTTCCACTATTTTTCCAATTAAGGATTCTTATAAGTACCAAAAGACAGACCAGCATATTTATGGTATTATCTTACTAGATCTTATACAACAACCATCTGATATCACCACAAATTTCAGAAGTTCTACATCCATCTTGGGTTCCTGGAAGTTCCGTTGATCTAGAATTAAAGGTGTCTCTGAGTTATTTTAGAATCATTTTATGTTTGTGTCATAATGATAATAGTTTTAAAATTGGAGGGTTAATTTAAATGTCTCTTTTGTAGAATTCAAATTAATATGCACATCGACCAGTCTGCAGACAAGTACTTGTTTTCCAAATTTGGGAACATAGACAATTCCCAATGTGTTTGTTTAACCATATTAATTAATATTCAGTAATTTATTGAAACATTGTTTATCCATAATACTGTACAGTACATTTGATTTTTATGCAATTTGTTTCTTTCTTTCTATCTTTCTTTTGTTTTTAAAGAACAGTTTCCCTTTTTTTTCAGGTTTGTTTCCCTTCACCTTCTAATCTTTGCTTAGGCTTTGGAGATGGTCGTCTGACAGTACCTGTAGCTATAAAATGGGGTGGGAAGGTTTACACTTCCTATGAAGGTTCTGGGATTCAAGTCACTGGTTCCTGATAACCTTGCTGTGAGTAGCACAACTCACACAATAACGTGACTTCCCATACAGCTTGGGAAGCACACATGCACTAAGGCATTTGCTATGGAAATGTCTCTGAAGGCTGTGGTCTACATTGTTCTCTATTACAAAGTTCTTCATGGCCTTGTCTCTGGGCTCACAGCAGGCACAGTTCATGCAGAGAATAGTGTACCTGCAGCCAGTGGCTTTCTTGGCATGACCATTGTTATGTCTTTCCTTTTGTATCTCTGAAGAGAGGATGTGAGAGAAAGGGCAGTGCCAGCTCCTTCATTTCTTGATGTCATGATAGCTCCTCAAATGGTTGATAAGAGGCCTAAAAGAAACAAACAAGTTTCCAGTCTTCAGTATCTCTTGTTAATATTTCCAAATTAACTTGTTTTTAAAATATATATTCAATTTTTTGATATGGAAGGTGTTGCTCCACACCCACACACAGAAAAATATAATGCAGATGATGGTGTTTATAGTAGAGAGTTTCTATCATAAACTATTACAATAGGACACAGACTGGCATTGAACAGTCCAAATGGGCAGTGAAGTTTGCTATGTAATCAACTAGTGGAAGTGTCACAAAGTTAGTAGCAAAGAGGATTAAAGGTAATGGAAGTTTTGCGCACAAATTCTGAATGGTGTTCATATTGATAAGTCTATGAGATGAGTTGAAATCTTTGGAGAAGTGAATGTAGACGGTTCGAGAATGACAATAATGACTAAACCCAAAGGTAGACTTTATGGAACACACAACCATTTGTCAAATCCTTATCAAATGAAAGTTGATCAGAACTTGAAGCCGCATCTTTCTTTTCACACATATTTGAATGCTTAATCCTCAGATGAAACTGAATATGTGGTCTATTTTTGGACTCAGTGACTGGTGAGGGTGAGGCCGTGGATTTTACTGTAGAAGGATGGGAATTGCTGGGTGTTTCTCAGAAGCAAATCAACAGAGATGTGATGGTGGAGACCTTCAAGAACTTAATGATAGTAGGTATGAATAGCTTATTTCAAATTAATGCATTATTTACCAAATACAGGTGATTGTTGCCTCAGTCATTGTGATAAGGGATAGGGATACCTAGTTAAATATGACAATAAACTTAATTTTATCTCAGTTCCAATTATATCAAAAGTTTCCCATGATAACAAATCTCTACATATTACAGTCTGCCACTACTCTGTTTTGCACAATATTAAACTTCCATGATTTTATTATCGAAGCTACACAAGTATTTCTATTACTAGCAGTATTACCCATGCTGAACAAATATGTGGAACTTCCCAACTGAGCAGACTAGTAGTAAGGAAGAAGTGTTCCACTTCTGGAATATTAGCCACTGATAAACACATGAATCATAATGGAACATTCTCTAATACTGTGACAGAAGAAGAGCCCCATGCAGTTAAATATATCCAAAGTCTCATTTTTCACCCATAGACCAGGATGTCAATATCAAACTCCTGATGTTCCAGTTACCAGCACAATGTGTACCACCTATGTAACCACAGTATTAGTGTGTTTATTAAATGTTTGAAAGGGAAAAAAGTAATTTATTTCGCAAATTATTCACACCTGCATATTTTTTGAAATCTTGAAAAAAAAAGTATTGAAACAACTTCAGGAGAATGTTAATAGGACTTCTTTTTTCTGTCAGGAACAGTATGCTGGTAAAATCTATTTTGTTCTCTCAGAGTAGTAAGAGAAATGCCAGGGGAGAGGGCAGAAAATTCATTCAGGATCATTGTGTCATGAAAGCATTGACCAACTCTTTATGGAAGAAATTTTACTTGATAAATTTGTAAGAAAAAGTCTTAATTGCCCCAGAACATTCTGCACAAATGCCTGCCCTTGCGTTTTCATTAATTTTAGACATTACTACAGCACCTGTGTTCATGAAGGAAAAGGAAACCACATTCATCTTTAGTGTTACATCTGCCCTGTGCACCATAGCTTTTTAATTTGCACTTCTAATTATAAACTACATAGGTTACTGTTGTTGTTAATCTTCAAGGATGCTTCATTGCCAATTTCTCTTTGAACATGGTTAAAACATCAAAAATATTTACATGACAAAGTATTTCTTGTCTCATAGCTACTTCTCTTCAGTGTATAATGCTATTCTTTTTGTTTCATATTGTGAACTTCAATATGCATAATTGGTTCTGCTTCTCATATGTTAATGATTAAGAAAAAACGAACCACTGAAGATGTAATGGTAAGATTCTTGAAAAATGATACAAGTACCTCCATATTACAAAAAATCTGTAAGTTTCATTGGAGTGTAAAGCAAGATAACAAGAACCCACTTTTGAGGTGAGTGTAATTTATTTGAGAGAGAGCAATGCTCCATATTTGAGTTGGAAGGATAAATTATGTTATTTAAGTACATGTATGAGGAAAGAGACAGAAGCTAGTGTTTTGACATTTTAAGTATATGTAGTGTAGATGACTAAGCACTCATCTAATAACAAAATGTGGCAATCCTGAACCTGCCAGTGACTCTAAAGGCCTCTCCCCACTGTGAATCTCCTTCTTTAATAGTTACAGATAAGCCACTCTGAGCCTAAATTGTCTTATCATCTTATAATACCCTGTCTTTACATGTACATGTAGGAATATGTTATAATATATATTATAAATATGTAAAGATAAGTTATATATGATATCAAATAAATATCTGTGCATAATCATCACACTGTCTACACATGTTCAACCACTGTACTTTTGTCCATTTGAAATTGTAGTGACAAAGAATTAGAGTGGAGTGCTACATAAATTTTTTTTGAGGATGCTAAATAATCTTTTAGAGCATAGATCGCCTCATATTAAGTTGGTGATCAACTTTGTTCATTTCAGCAGCACTATGACTTAGTAGCCAACACCTAATTCACCTGGTGTAGTGGTGAAGGAAAGTAAAAAGTCCCCTTTTCATCTTTAGTGTGACATCTGCATTGTGTCCCCTAGTTTTTAATTTGATCTTCTAATTATAAACTGTACACGTTTTTGTTAGTGATAAAATGTGTTTAATTGCCAATTGTTCTTTGAATATTGCCTGCTAACCACAAGTTCGGCAGTTCTAAACCACCACCTGTTCCAAGAGAGAAATCTAAGGCCTTGTACTCCATTGAAAAGCTATCATCTCAGAAAACTACGGGTACATTTTTACATGGACCTAAAGTGTTGAACTGAGTCATAATCCACTCAAAGTGAATTTTGAGACATAGTTGGCACATCAACAAAACAAAATCCATGAAAAAATTGTAATTATTCCAGAAAACATTTAATGCCATCTCATGTTATTGTAGAGGAATATAAATGTATGTTTGTACATATGTATATGTAGTCACAGAAACATAAGGCTAGTGGTGTATTATATTAAGCATTTGATCACTAACTGAAAGGAGAGTGATTCTAACACATTGGCCACACATTATGAGAAATAAGATATTATTTTTCTGATAAAAATTAATATTTCTATTCTACCTTATAGAGTCACAATGAGTAGAATCACTAAATTACAGCTTATATCTCTATCCATATATCTATTAGAATATACAATATAAGCATATAAATTACAAATATTGTTACATACATATGTATAACCTATACATATATTAATTCAATTACCACAATTATGACTAAAGAAATGGCACTCAATATAACATGTCAACATTTATTTTAATAGTACACTTAAGATATTTTGTTGCACATATATAGTTTTAATCCCTGTGAATTACTTTTAAATATTAAAATATATTTCTCATATACCCACTTATATAATTCCTCCATATGTTATTAACTCACCAACCATTATGATTGTATCTGATATTTAAATTTATGATTTGTTAGATAATTGAGGTAAACTGTGTATGTTTACTATCTATGGGCATAATAAAATGCTAAAAACCTTCTTTTTACCTGTTTGTTTTAGTAGAAAGTATTTGCCCTTGATATCCTCCGGAATATATGAAGTAAATACTATTCATGAGCTCTCCAGTCAAATGGCAATTCTTCCTGCATTAAAAAGACCAGGACACTTATATGCCATGGAACGTCTTTGGGATGGAAAATCATTCAAGCATTTACCTTCACTACAGCATAACAAGCAATTTCACACTCAGTTCAATGCTGACAAGTTTAACAAATATGGAAAAAAACAATATGTACACTACAATAGAATTTCTAAAAGAAAGCAAAGGTGACAATAAAGAATCGGGAAAAATCCATGGAGATCCATCAATACTCATGGATGATACTGGAATTTCCAATGGAGCTCACTCTCATGAATGTAAGCACTGTGGGAAGCCCTCAACCCTGCACACTACCGATATTTGAAAAAATATGCCACAATCATAAACTTCCATACTTAAGTAGCTTTATAAAATAAATAAATATATATATATATATATATATATATATATATATATATGCACCACATCTGGTATTTATATCTCTGGTTGTTGTCCTACATTTGGCATGAGTGTATTCCTATGTCTATTCAGAATCTGTGAAGATTTGCTCTACTCAGTAGAAATGGGTATCCAGAGAGGATGTACTGGTTACCCTCTTTATATTTCCCATATCACCATGTTTGAAGCTAAGCTTTGCATATATTTCCCACCAGTGATGCCTTATTGTTGTGTCACGTTGGTTGGGCAGTGCATCTCAGTGCTTGGGCAGCTATATCATGATGCTACTTTGGTAACTCCAGTGGAGTAGGGAATTTAGTCCTAGTGGTGCTGTGACAGAAACGTTTGACAGCTAAGGACATGGTCTGTGTGCTAATCCTACCAGTTACTTCACTGGGAAGGACAATGATACGTTACAGCCTGAGAAACCATGAAAGGGGCAGCTACCTAGGGTGCTGAATGAACTCCATGACAAGGGTCTGTGTGGGGTCGTGTCAACAGTTATATCTTGGGCTCCAAACAAAAAGACAGCACTTGAACACAGGTCTGCTTTGCATTCCAGAGCACATTCACCATGCCTTACCATAATCAGGGTGTCATAATTCTGAGGTCTTGTTCACCCTCTATCTTTTTGCCTTCACTGCCTTTGCAGTTGGTCTCTGGCATGCTTTCCCTTATGCAGATCTCATTTCCCTGAGGTGGGTCTTTTCTGTGTCAGCTTTGTCAGGCCGTGATACTCAGTAGATTGGCAATCATGCCACTTTGTAAATTTGAAGCCCTTGTCGTGTGAAGGCTTATTTGTTGGTCTGTGACCCCAGATTACTGTAGCAAAGAAGATGAGACTGCTACCATTGAGATGTAGCGCATTGGAAGTCCTAGAGAAGAGATCATTTTAGTCGTACATGGGAGATGTGAGTGAATATAGAGGCAATAGAAGGGTGTTTAGTTTTTCTTATATATTATGAATATTGTCTTCCCATTTGTATGAGTCCACCAGGGTGAGCTTATGTGATAAACCATGTCACAAATGTAGGTTGGAATACCAACCCTTTATCCAGTGAAGGACTAACACCTCTGGTTGGATGTCACGCTGATGGACGCCCTGCACAGTCTTTTATTTTCTCTGTTAGCTTGGACATGTGTTAGTAAGCATGTGCAATTTCTCAAAGTACACAAGGAATGAGGCAGCAGAATAAGCACTAAGTTCTCGTAACAAATGGCCTTACCAGGAAACTCACGGTGTTAGTCCTTGAGAAGGATTTGTCTTCATTTTCAGCAGTCCATGGTGCTGTCAATGTTTTCTGCCATTACTACATTCTAACACTCTGATTCTTCTTCAGTCTTCCTTTCTATGCACTGAAGAATGTACAACTTTCGCATTCATTTTTCACAGGCAATTCAAAATACTGTCTGCACACTTGTTTAATTTCCTTGTCTCAATTGTGTTTTAAATATATTACCATGCGCTAAATCAATGACACTATAAACAGAAGAATCATATGCTCCGAGGGGATGATTGATAAAGTTCCCTGCATTAATATAACAAAAATATGTGGAAGGTGAACCAGAGGTGAATAGAAAACACAGAGTCAGGGGTGGATGTGGGGTTCACACTTAACACTAGCTCAATCTAAGAACAATTAGTTCTTATGACGTGGCCCTGATCAGTATGTGCCCTTTTGAAGGAAACACAGAAGGTATGGGTGCTACAGCAAAGTGTGGTGAAGGAATGAGATGGTATCTGACTCTCGGAAAGAATGGTGTCGGAGACTGCGTGGCTTCCGAGGGCCTGCAGGCGTGTGCTCGCCGTGCACCGGGCCTTCCATGTCATCTTTCCCCATTGGAACTGGACGGGCAAGCAGGGCAGGCAGCATGCCTAAAGCACCCAAGGGAAAGAGTGGCGGTCAGGAGAAAAAAGTCACCCATCCGTATAGTAGAAAAGCCGCTCAGATCACCAGCCAGTCCCACAAACAAGAGAAAAAGCAAAAAAATGAAGAATGAGAAGGCCTTGCATCTCAACATTATTGGTGAAAAACTACAGTGGTTTCGAAATCATCTTGATGTCAAAAAAGTAGAATATTCAAAGAAAGACGCTTGTGCATGGATTAAAAGCTATTTAAATAGATTCAGCAGTGAGTTGGAGCAGATTGAGTTACATAACAGCATCAAAGACAGGCAAGGCCGGTGACACGTTTCCCGGGAGATGGTTATCAAGCAGACGATGGAGCGGGAGCGACAGCAATATGAGGACTATGGCCTTGAGGTTCCCGACATTGTAGATGCAGCTAATCTGAAAACACTTAGGGAATGGGATTTTGATCTGAAGAAATTGCCAAACATTAAGATGAGGAAATCTGTAAAAATGATGCAATTCCCAAGAAATGCAAGAAGAAAAACTTTACAACTGTAGGCAAAGTCTTAGAGGAATTGGAACTAAAAGATGAATCCAGCAGCTCTGACGAGGAAATTACTCCAGTGACCTAATGGACGGTACTTGAGCTGTGAACACATTTGAGAGCATCAAGCTACACTTGTTCATTGTGGTAAATCAACAAGTGGTCATTCTCTTATGTGACCAGCGTTCTATGTGCAGCTTTAAAACAGGTAGAATTTTTATTTAACATTATAAGGAAAAAGGAAGACTGCTTTATAGTTTGTATTAATTTGTTAAAATGTAGTGACCAAAAAATCCTTTTAACCTGAATTTGGAGGGGCAGGAGTTAATTTGAATGAAGACAGAAAACAGTTTCTTTTCCCCTCATGTTTATGTAGGACTGCCTAACTGGGTAGTAGTAGGTTTTAACGTCACACAGTGAGCAATCCAAAGCGTCTTGTTTCATGATCAGGTCCTCACTGATGCCTTTCACGATTTTGTCTTCTAGCAATACTCTTCACCTACTCCCCTCTTAAAAATTAACCTTAATTTTTTTAACATAAGATAATATGTGTCATGGAATTCATAGTAGACTCATGGACTGTATACTATTCTTATTTAATTTATCATCTGAGGCAGAGATAACTGGTAGCAATGGAACAGTCTCATAGTTAATCTGATTTTTATTTGAAAATGACTTCATGTTAGCACCTTTTATGTTATATAGCTCCTGCTTTCTCATGAAAAATGATGTCTGTTTTGTGTGGAACCATAACTAAGATTATAGTACCAATTGTTTTACTGATGTGACCCCTTTTTCCCTCTTCAAGAAACATGTTAAATTAACATATGTGTATAAGCCGAGTTTTTCAACACATTTTAAATGCAGTTTTTGTGGTAAAATTAGGTGCCTTGGTTGATACTTGGGTCGTCTTATACTCGAGTATATAAGGTATTTGACTTAATATTTCAAGCATTGAAAAACAGTGTGTTAAATTGTTATTATTCACAAACCTTGTTACACATAGCATATAATTTAGTCTATTTTGTAAAAAAAAAAAAACTATGGAAGTACATTTGAATATTTTCAAGAAAAAATACTTGTGTTACATGTTAACTAGATGTCAACCAAGTCTTAACAGGCTATTTAAAATGTTAAAACATTTTCTTATGAAAATTAAAAAGTATATTTCTTTTAAAAAAAAGAATGATGTCTGGGGTCTTAAGCTTTGTTTTTAAACATGCAGTCATCTAAGTGTAACGTCAACTAAGCCCACATGGAAGAAGAACACCAACATGCTGGTCCAAGGATTGTCAATAGTAACATTCAAATCTGTAGGAGAGAATTGTATCAGACTTTAATTTTTTTAACTCTGATTTTCAGAAGGCTATGTATGACAGTTGAAGGCCACATACATTTGCAGGTTCTACACAAGGAATAAGCTTCTGGTGATTTCTCTCTGACCATAGTTAAGGGATGGGAATAACCTGGTTATCAGACAGAGTATTAGAGAGATGATTATAGCAGATTGAAATAAAAAATCTGACTTGAAAGTTAAAAACTTGATATTTGATCGACCTTTTGATACTTTGACCTTAATCTTGTTTTTTAATACTTTCTGGTTTTGGTTTTCAAACTGAGTTTCTTACTTTGTTGTTGTTATTGTTGGTAGCCTTCTTGACTCTGTTCTGGATCTTTCTATATATATTTGGTATATAGAACCCAGTGTGGGTGACTCTGTAGAAACTATAACTACATTATGGGTTCCTGTTGGGAGATAATATGGAGTTGCTATCAAGAAATACAAGCAAAAACAAAAAATAAAACCCAAAAAAGAAATATAAACAAAAGGAAAATGTTTGAAACTGATAGTCATTTACATGACACGATACAACTATTGAGTGATGTGATGTCTGGATTATTTCTCAAAATGGTTTGAGGAAAAAGAAAGAATCAGAACGTTCCAAGACTCCTGCAGGCATATTTTAAAATCCTCAAGGTAACATCTTTGCTTTTCAACACTTTCAAGCGGTCTTTTGAAGCAGATTTATCCAATGTCATTGTTCACTTGATCTCTTGACTTCTGCCTCCATGGGCACTTATTGTGCATGCAAGCAAGATGAAATTATTGACAATCCCAATATGTTCTAAAATTCTCATTATGTTATGTATTGGTCCAGTCACCTAAAAATTTCTTTCTACCGACCCAAATGGGAAGAGAATGACTTTCTGTTTGTGAAAGCCTTACATGTGTTGTATTTATTTCTTTCATAATGAGCATGTGTAACAGAAGGCATGCGAGTCTACTTTTGGGGTGAACTGGGTGTAATCTATATTGAATATTGAAGATATGGATTTAATTGCTCTATTCAATATAAACAGGGCAAACAGATTTGGTGAACTGTTCACTCTCTATCTCTTTTACAGCCCAGTATCTATTCAGGGCCCTCATTGTGTTTAAATATCTTACCTATATGCAGAGGTTCATTATCTGTATCAATTGCTGGGGTCATAATTCTCTGTAGTGTAGCAATTATGTAATAATGTCAGTTTTAGAGTCTGGTCGAGTAGTGTGCTCAATGGGTCTATTAATCAAGAGATGGTGGCTTTGAACTCACCAGGTTTCCAATTGAGAAAGATGAGAAGTTTGCTCCCATAAAGACATATTTTAATTTTTACCAAAGTACCTGATACTTCCTCTTGAGTGGAAATGGAATGGTCCACATGTACTTTATAGGAGAAAGGTGTGGTTTTCTAATCCCAGAAAGAATGACAGCCATAGAAACTCACAGGGGCAGTCCTACCTTGTCCTAAATAGTTATTAGTCTGCTCTGATGCAATAGCAGTGAGAGTATTTTTACTGTTATTCTGGATTATGATATATAACACAAACATTTTCAGTTGCCTGCAGGGATGTGGGTGATTTTTCTGTTTTCCTGATAATAGGGTATGCAATAGGGCCAGTAGTTTGGGGATCCTATTATGGACAGCATTGAGGGAACTAGGGAGCAATTCTAGTCTGTCCAATGATTGGCTATGAGGGGGATAGTACACAGTGTTACTGGGTTTGGTTTATTTTCTGTTTATGATATAAAATGGCACTCTGAAGGATCAGTTGTGATGGTATCATGTGTGAAGACATTCCATGGTAAAGGGATTCAGGCTGTTTGGTAAACCCTTTACTCCATAAGCTTTCTGAGATAAAGGTAAAGGGGTTTTCCTGAGGAATAGCTGCACAACTTTTCATCTCTCAAAGCATTATAGAGAATTGAAAAGAGATATGTAGGATCTGACTACAGCAAGAAAGAAGACCTGGATCAGAGTTCTTCTGTGGACCAGCAGTCCCTAGACAGTGAACCTCCTAGATCCAAGGTAATGTTGAAGCACACATACACATACACATACACAGTGCTGTCTAAAGCAAGTTAATCCCACAGATATTCCAAGCAGACAAGGACCTTGCCCCAGAAGCAACAGAATAAGAGAGGCTTAACCTATGGCTGATAGGATATGTAACATAAGCCACACAATTATACCCACCTAATTTATAAGTAAATACACTTTAAACGGAATCTCCCCACCCTCAATTACTGATGGTTCCTTCAAAACACACTTAAAAACTAAGAAAATGTGCTGGACTCTTCTTCAGAGATCAATACTCTTAACACATCTGGTTGGATGCTATTTCTGGAAGGGTATTGCCCATCCCTCCTTCCCTTTCACATTATTCAATGTTATGGAAATCACTTGGGTTTATGGAACAGTGGGTTTTTTGTAATGGGTTAGGTTCTTTATCAACTTGGCTTGGCCAGGATTCTCAGAAGGTTAGCGATTATGATAATGTCAGCCTAGGTGACAAGTAATGCCATCACATCCACGAAGAGATTTTCTGTCAGCAGCCAGAAGTGGGAGGTGTTATCCTGTTGGGCGTGGTTTCCCCCAGTATAAATGGAAGTGCATTCTCTCTGTAAGCTCTGCAGCTTTTGGCCAGGTCCAGGACCTCACCACACTTGTGGATCTCTAGCCTTGAGACAGCATCTTGCCATATTTCCTACATAACTTGGATTCATCCTTCTGCATAGCCTGGGAGGAAGCAGCCTACCATCCCACGTTCCCATCTTGGATTCCTCTGGCACTCCCCTACTTGAGTCAAGAGAGTGGTCCAGACTGAAATCTGAGCCTTGACAGCACCTACAACTGTGAATTGAAAAGGTGAATAGTGTGACTAAAATTTTACCTAAACATTTCTGACACGGTGTAAGGGTGGCGAGATGGGACTAAAAGTGAGGCTTTCTTCTTTTTTAAAGGGCACAGTCTCTGAAACTCATGGGGAAGCATTGATTCAATAACATTGAGTGACTAAGGGTGCTGGGGCCAAGATTTCAGAGGATGGAGGTCACCCACCCACTTGGCCCTTCCTGAGGTCTGAGCAGATGCAGCTTACCCTTCATGGGTCAGGATTCCTTTTGGAGCAGATTCGTCAGAATGAGCACCGGGACCCACTCAGAATCTTGGAGCTTGCCATCCAGAGTTATGTTGCAGCATGAGGCTTCATCCATTGCCTCTCTGGAGCGGCTGTCCATAGAATTCTCCCACCGTTGTTCATGGCAGCTGTTGCCTGGAGATAGAGGGAGACAGTGAAAGTCATGGTGGAGTCCTGGCCCTTCATCTCGCTGCCCCCGGTTGTTCTAGTGACAATCTCACAGGACATCTTTTGCTTGTGAAAGACAGTTGTCTTCATATTCTAAGTTTCCAGACCTTTTCAAGAACATTTGATAATTGGTTGTTTTTAGTTTACAGTGGCTCATGTTTGTCTGAAAATTGTGCCTCAGTGTTTTCAAAGGTTATTTTTTTCAAAAGTCAGTCACCAGTCCTATCTGTTAAAGTGTCTCTGAGGAGAAAGGAACCATCTTCTCAGTTAGCTGCTAAACATTAGAACTCTTTGTGTTATTAGGGGTTCCAAGTTTAATTTCACAATTATTCAAGAGGGAAATTGACACATTGTGATATATTTATTTTGGAGGTTATAAAGAATTTTTTTAAATTATGGTAAATTCTTTCTTTTAAGCTTCTTGGGTTTGCATTTGTATTGTTTCACTTTCTAGTAAAAATCTCTGACATTTAAGGTAAAGGCATTGCTTTTAGATGCTGTTGTTGGTGTTGCTGAGATGACTGCAAGGTGTGACATAAGTTTGGATCAACTACAAGTCCGGGGAGATAACATAGAGCTAAATAAGAGACTGTCATAGTATTTTCATATTAGAATAGAGGCATCTAACCTACTAAGAATTGTGTAGGGAGATTTGCATTCTGGTGGTGAGAATAATTCTTTCATATAATTCATGAATTCTATTTATGAATTATAAAATGTCTGTCATTGACAAGATGTTTTAGGCTGTTCATGTTGTTAAGAGATGTGGAATTGGTCCAGAATCCTACATACCCTCATCACTGACTCATAGTTCGCCTATATGAAAATTGAGGAAATACTGGAAAATCCATGGATATCCTAAAAATTGTAATGTTGAAACGAAATGCTGCAGTTATCATGTCACTCTATCTTAATGAGTTGGTTAGACTAAGAAAGTGTTTATACTACACTGCTTTAAAATCTTTGATGTAATCATTCAAATTGTTAATTTGGTCTTCAAATATCCAATTCTTTATAGGTAATTGTCTTCCTTGCAAAATGCTGACAGAGACCTGCTCTGATCTGCCTTGCAAGATGTTGATCTTAATTACAAGATGCAGGGGGAAGACCTGCCCAGATCTTCCTTGAAAGATATCGATTATCTGACAGAAGACCTGCCAAAAGCCTTTCTTGCAAGATGTTACTAAGCTTCCTTGCAAGATGCTGGGAAAACATTCTCTTATCTGTCTTTCAGGATGATGCTGATACTCTTCAAAAGGTGCTGATAGAAGACCTGGTCTGAGCTTCACTGATCTTTTTTGGAAGATGCTGATAGAAGACTGCTCTGATCTTCCTGGCAAGATGTTGCTGATCTTCCTTCCAAATTGTGAGAGGAGACCTGTTCTGATATGTCTTGCAAGATTTTGCTGAACTTCCTTACAAGAAATTGATTAAGACCTGCAATGATCTTACTTACAAGATATCGCTGGTCTTCCTTAAAAGGTACTTATAGAAGACTTGCTCTTGTCTTCCTTGTCAAGATGTCGCTGATATGCTTTGCAATATAGAACACCTGCAATGACCTCCTGGCAAGATGCTACTGATCTTTTTCCAAGATGCTGTTAGAAGATCTGCTTTGGTCATTCTTGCAAAGATGTGGAAGATATTCCTTGGAAGATGCTGTGAGGAGACCCGCTCTGATCTTTGTTACAAGATCATTAATTTTAAAATCAGATTTTTATATTGAAGAATGTTATTTAAAAATACTGGCCAATTAACGTGTTATGCAACTCCAATTGTTAACTGTGTGTGTGTGTGTGTGTGTGTGTGTGTGTGTGTGTGTGTGTGTCTGAGTGTATGGTGTAAACCTGAGTAAGACGGAGGAGTCATGACCAGGCAGAGCATAACCGACAGCAGATACAAACTCAGGCAGTCCAAAGAAAAATAACAAAATCCCATGGTAGGCAACACAGACCAATAATACATGTGTGTGTGTTATTGTATGCTCTAAACCTGAGTAAGGCAGATGACGAGGTAGGGCCTAACAGACAGGGAGACACAGAAAGTCAGGTAGTGAAAAAGAAAATACATAGCCAAATCTGATGGTAGGCACAAAATGCTGATAATACACACCAAAAAGCAGCTGCTGCATGAGATGACCTGCAAAGCTACTTCACACAGTACCCTTTCTGAAAAATGTTCACAGCACCACTCCCTAAACCACAGATGATAGGATCTTCCTTGTGAGATGGGATCAATCTGATGTGCCCTTCCTTGAAAACGCCACTGATCTTCCCTGCAAAATGCTGATAGACCTTCTCTGATCTGCCTTACAAAATTGCTGATCTATCTATCAAGATCCTGGGTGAACACCTGCCCAGATTTTCCTTGAAAGATGCCATCAATCTGACATGCAAGTTGGTGACAGATGACCTACTATGGTGTTCCCTGTAAGAGGTCACTAATCTCCCTTGCAAGATGCTGGGAGAATCTGCTCTGAATTCTATTTCAAGATGTCGCTGGTATTTCTTTTTATTTATTTTTTTTTTAAACAATTTATTGGGGCTGATACAATTCTTTTCACAGTTCATACATATACATACATCAATTGTATAAAGCACATCTGTACAGTTTTGCCCTAATCATTTTTTTCTCTTTTCTTCTTTTACATTTTATTAGGGACTCCAACAACTCTTACCACAATCCATACATATACATACATCAATTGTATAAAGCACATCCATACATTCCCTGCCCCAATCATTCTCAAGGCATTTGCTCTCCACTTAAGCCCCTTGCATCAGGTCCTCTTTCCCCCCCCCCCTCCCCTTTCCCCCCTCCCTCATATGCCCTTGGTAATTTATACCTCGTTATTTTGTCATATCTTGCCCTATTCGGGGTCTCCCTTCCCCCCTTCTCTGCTGTCCCTCTCCCAGGGAAGAGGTCACATGTGGCTCCTTGTAATCTGTTCCCCCTTTCCAACCCACTCACCCTCCACTCTCCCAGCATCGTCCCTCACGCCCTTGGTCCTGAAGGTATCATCCACCCTGGATTCTTAATGGTGCTGAGAGAAGGCTCACTCTGGCCTTCCCTGATCTGCCCTGCAAGATGGTGTTAGAAGACCTGCCATGATCTTCGTGGCAAGTTGCTGAAGTTCTTCCCTGCATGTTGCCAGAGAAGAACTGCTCTGATCTCCCTTGCAAGATATCCCTGGTGGCCCTTCACAGGTGCTGAGAGAAGACCTGCTCTGATCTTCCTTTCAAGATGCTTCCGTAAGCCTTGAAAGATGCTGATGGAAGACCTGGTGATCTGCGATGCGAGATTTTGCGTGTCTTCTTACCAAGAGGCTGATACAATACTTGCTCTGATCTTTCTTGCAATATATGCCTGGCCTTCTGATTTGCCATGCAAGATATTGCTGATCTTCCTTGCAAGATGCTGGTACAAGACCTGCTCTGATCTTCCTTGCAAGTAATCCCTGGTCTTCCATTAGCGGTGCTGAAGGAAGACCCGCTCTGATCTGTCTGGCAAAATTTTGCTGGTGTGCCTTGAAAGATGCTGACAGAAGACCTGCTCTGACCAGCCATGCAAGATGTCGCCGATCTAACTTGGAACACGCTGATACATGACCTGGTGTGCTATTCCATGCAAAATATCCCTCGTCTTCTTTAAATCGTGCTGAGATAGGGCCTGTTCCGATCTTCTTGCAACATGCTTCTGATCTGCTTTGCAAGATGGCGCTGGAAGACGTACTCTGATCTTCCTTGCAGATGTGGATGATCATGTTTGCAGTATAAAAGGCCTGCTCTGGTCTTCCCCGCAAGATGCTGCAACTCTTCCCTGCAAGTTGTCAGGGAAACACTGCTCTGAACTGCCTTGCAACATATCCCCGGTCGCCCTTAGCAGGTGCTGAGAGCAGACCTGTTCTTATCTTCCTTTCAAGATGTTTCCATCAGCCTTGCAAGATGCTGATGGAACACCTGGTCTGCTCTGCCATGCCTGATTTTGTGGATCTTCTTACCAAGAGGCTGATACAAAAGTTGCTCTGATCTTCCTTGCAAGATGTGCCTGGCTTTCTGATCTGCCATGCAAGATATTGCTGATCTTCCTTGCAAGATGCTGGTACAAGACATGCTCTGATCTTCCACACAAGTAATCCCTGTCTTCCTTTCGCGGTGATGAGAGAAGACCCACTCTGATCTTTCTGGCAAGATTTTGCTGAACAGCCTTGCAAAATGCTGGCAGAAGACCTGCTCTGACCTGCCTTGCAAGATGTCGCCGATCTTCCTTGGAACACGCTGATATATGACCTGGTGTGATATTCCATGCAAAATATATCTCTTCTTCCTTAAATCGTGCTGAGATAGGACCTGTTCTGATCTTCTTGCAACATGCTTCTGATATGCCTTGCAAGATGGTGATGGAAGACGTGCCTGATCTTCCTTGCAGATGTGGATGATCATGTTTGCAATATACAAGGCCTGCTCTGGTCTTCCTTGCAAAATGCTGCTGATCTTCCTTGGAAAATGCTGATAGGAGAGCTTCTCTGCTCTTCCTTGCCAAGACGTGCCAGATATTCCTTGCAAGATGCTGGGGGAGACCTGGTCTAATCTCCCTACCAAGATATTGCAGATTCTCCATAGAAGATGCTGATAGAAGACCTGTGCCAATCAACCTTGCAAGACATGACTGATCTGTTTGGTAGGATAGAAGACCTGCTCTGATCTCCCTTGGATGTGACTACTGATCATCATTGCAACATGCTGAGGCAAACCTGAAGGAGTCGTTCAAATGTGCGCATGCATCTCCGCCTTGAAAAGGTCTGAACCCACTTCAGGCATCAGGAGTCGCATATGTGGATGAAATAATTCTACTTCCTCATCTCTGAAAAATTTTGGATAGGTATGCATAGGGATCACAACTCTTTTTTCTCTTCTTATGTTTGCTTCAAAAGATTTGTAGGAAAAAAATGGGACTTTTATCTATATTTGATAATTGTACATTAAAACACTGGCATACGCAGAATGCTACACCCTGAGAGAGACATGTTTGGGTGGCCGTGAATGTGTTTGTGTGTGTGTGTGTGTGTGTGTCTGCGTGTGCTTGCACATCATATATGGCTGCTTGCGTAGCATGGGTTTTACCAAACACCCCGACAGTCTGTCAACCATTTGTCTAGGCCAGGCAAACACTGTGGTGACTTCTCATGTGCTTACTTCCGTATGTATGTCAAACTGACCCAGCTCATAAGGAGGTCTGCATGCGGTCGACCAGCCTTGGCTCCTCTCTGGTTAAAAACTTCAACTCTTCTTACTGTGGAATAGTATGGGTCCAGCTTTCATTGCTCAAAATGAGGTGTTTTTTTTTTTTTGTTGTTGTTGTTGTTTTTGTGAGAGTAAGTGAGAGAGTGAGTGAGAAAGAGAGAGAGTGAGAGTGAGTGAGATAATGAATTAGTGAGTGAGAGAGTGAGTGAGAGAGTAAGTGAATTAGTAAGTGAGAGTAAGTGAGAGAGTGAGAGAAATAGTAAGTGAGAGAGTGAGTGAGAGTGACTGAGAGTAATTGAGTAAGTGAGAGTGACAGAACTCAAAATGAGTTTCCTGATTTTTTTAAATTTTAACATCGGATTCATATACAGAATAATGTATTTTAAAGATTCTGACGTATGTTCTTCTTGGGTGTGCGAAAATGGTGACTGCTGTGGGTTTGTGTGTGTGTGAGTATGTACGTGTGCTTGCATATCATACAAGAGTCTCTGTGTAGCATAGGATTTACCAAACACCTTGGAGGTCAGTCGACCAGTAGTCTAGGTCAGGCAAACACTGTAGAACCTTCTGATATGCCAATTTACAAATGTTTCTCAAATTGGAGCTGCTCATAGGAGCAGTGCAGGCTGTCAACCAAGTCAGACTACTCAATGGCTGACAAATTCACCTCCTCCTAGGATGCAATTATTCTGGGTCTTCTTTCATATCTCACGTGTTTCGGGATTCTCTTTAATTATTAATTTTATAATCAGATTATTATATTGAAGAACGTTATTTAAAGATACTTGTGATTTTCTTGCGGTGCAAGTCCAAATGTTAATTCCGGTGTGTGTGTGCGTGTGTGTGTGTGTGTGTGTTTTTGTAAACCTGAGTAAGACAGATAACTGATGACAAGACAGGTCCCTAACTGGCAGGCAGACACAGAAACTCAGGTGTTGCAAAAGACACAGCATAATCCGGTGGTAGGCACAACATGCCAATAATATAGACCTAGAAGCAGCTGCTGCATGAGATGAACCGCAAAGCTATTTCACATCGTACACTCTCTGAAAATTGTTCCCAGAACCACTCACGAACTCACAGATGATAGGATATTACGTGTGAGATGGGATCACTGTGATGTACCCTTCCTTGAAAACGCCACTGATCTTCCCTGCAAAATGCTGATAGAAGATCTGCACTGATCTGCCTAGCAAAATTGCTCATGTGTCTATCAAAATGCTGGGAGAAGTCCTGTCCAGATTTTCCTTGAAAGATGCCCTCGATCTCCCATGCAAGATGGTGACAGAAGTCCTAATATGGTGTTCCTAGTAGGAGGTCTTACTTGCAAGATGCTGGGAGAACCTCTTCTGAACTCTTTTTCGCGATGTCGTTCATATTTATTCATGGCTCTGAAAGAAGTACTACTCTGATCTTCCCATCTACCTTGCAAGATGCTAATAGAAGACCTGCCATGGTCTTTCTCGCAAGATGCTGCAGCCCTTCCCTGCAAGTTGCCAGAGAAACACTGTTCTGAATTGCCTTGCAAGATATCCCCGGTCGCCCTTAGCAGGTACTGAGAGCAAACCTGCTCTGATCTTCCTTTCAAGATGCTTCCATCAGCCTTGCAAGATGCTGATGGAAGACCTGGTCTGATCTGCCATGCCAGATTTTTCGGATCTTGTTACCAAGAGGCTGATACAACAGTTGATCTGATCTTCCTTGCAAGATATGCCTGGGCTTCTGATGTGTCATGCAACGCCTTGCTGATCTTCCTTGCAAGATGTGCCTGGCCTTCTGATCTGCCATGCAAGGTATTGCTGATCTTCCTTGCAAGATGCTGGTACAAGACCTGCTCTGATCTTCTTCGCAAGCAACCCCAGGTAGTCCATTTGCCATGCTGAGGGAAGACCAGCTCTGATCTTTCTGGCAAGATTTTGCTGATCTGCCTTGAAAGATGCTGACAGAAGACCTGCTCTGATCTGCCTTGCAAGATGTCGCAGATCTTCCTTGGAACACGCTGATACATGACCTGGTGTGATATTCCATGCAAAATATCCCTCCTCTTCCTTAAATCATGCTGAGATAGGACCTGTTCTGATCTTCTTGCAACATGCTTCTGATATGCCTTGCAAGATGGTGATGGAAGACGTGCTCTGATATTCCTTGTAGATGTGGATGATCATGTTTGCAATATACAAGGCCTGCTCTGGTCTTCCTTGCAAAATACTGCTGATCTTCCTTGTAAGATCCTGATAGGAGAGCTTCTCTGCTCTTCCTTGCCAAGACGTGCCAGATATTCCTTGCAAGATGCTGGGAGGAGACCTGGTCTAATCTCCCTACCAACATATTGCAGATTCTCCAAAGAAGATGCTGGTAGAAGACCTGTGCCAATCAACCTTGCAAGACATCACTGATCTGTTTGGTAAGGTAGAAGACCTGCTGTGATCTCCCTTGGATGTGACTACTGATCATCCTTGCAAGATGCTGAGGCCAACCTGACGGAGAGGTTCAAATGTGCGCATGCATGTCCTCCTTGAAAAGGTCTGAACCCAGTTCAGGCATCAGGAGTTGCAAATGTGGGTGAAATAATTCTTTTTCACCCTCCTGGAAAATTTTGGATAGGTATGCAGAGGGATCACAACTCTTTATTTTCTTCTTATGTTTGCTTCAAAAGATTTGTAGAAAAAAATGGGAATTTTATCTATATTTGATAATTGTACACCAAGACCCGGGCATACACAGAATGCTACTCCCTTAGAGAGACATAGCTTGGTGGCCCCTGAATGTGCGTGTGTGTCTGTCTGTGTGTGTGTGTGTCTGTGTGTGCTCGCACATCATATACGGCTGCTTGCGTCGCATTGGTTTTACCAAACACCCCGACAGTCTGTCAACCAGTAGTCTAGGCCAGGCAAACACTGTTGTGACTTCTCATGTGCTTATTTACGTATGTACGTCAAAGTCACCCTGCTCATAAGGAGGTCTGCATGCGGTCAACCAACCCTGGCTCCTCTCTGGTTAAAAACTTCAACTCTTCTGACTGCCGAATGTATGGGTCCAGCTATCATTGCTCTAAATCAGTTTCCTTATTTTTTTAAATTTTAACATCGGTTTCATATACAGAATAATGTATTTTAAAAATATTGACTGATGTTCTTCTTGGGCGTGCACAAATGGTGACTCCTGTGAGTCTGTGTGTGCATGAGTGTGTATGTATGCTTGCATATCACAAGAGTCTGTGTAGCGTAGGATTTACCAAACACCTTGGAGGTCAGTCAACCAGTGGTCTAGGTCAGGAAATCAGTGTGGAACCTTCTGATACACCAACTTACAAATTTTTCTCAAAATGGAGCTGCTCATAGGAGCTGTGCAGGCTGTCAACCAACTCAGGCTACTCAATGGCTAACAAATTCACCTCCTCCTAGGATGCAATAATTCTGGGCCTTGTTTCATTTCTCACATGTTTCAGGATTCTCTTTAATTATTAATTTTATAGTCAGATTTTTATATTGTAGAATGTTAGTTAAAGACACTTGAGATTTTCTTGCTGTGCAAGTCCAAATGTTAACTCCTGCGTGTGTGTGTGTGTGTGTGTGTGTGTGTGTGTGTGTATGTGTGTGTGTTGTGTACACCTGAGTAAGGCAGATGACTGATGACCACCAGGCAGGGCCCTAAGCGGCAGGAAGACACAGAACCTCAGGTGGTGCAAAAGCCATAGCAAATACCGGAGGTTGGCACAACATGCCAATAATACAGACCTAGAAGCAGCTGCTGCATGAGATGACCTGCAAAACTATTTCACATCGTACACTCTCTGAAAATTATTCCCAGAACCACTCACGAAGTCAAAGATGATAGGATCTTACGTGTGAGATGGGATCACTGTGATGTACCCTTCCTTGAAAACGCCGCTGATCTTCCCTGCAAAATGCTGATGAAAGATCTGTACTGATCTGCCTAGCAAAATTGCTCATCTGTCTATCAAGATGCTTGGAGAAGTCCTGTCCAGATCTTCCTTGAAGGATGCCCTCGATCTCCCATGCTAGATGGTGACAGGAGTCCTAATATGGTGTTCCTAGTAGGAGGTCTTACTTGCAGGTTGTGGGAGAACTTCCTCTGAACTCTCTTTCGCGATGTCGTTCATATTTCTTCATGGTGCTGAAAGAACTCCTACTCTGATATTCCCTATCTGCCTTGCAAGAAGCTGATAGAAGACCTGCCATGATCTTCCTCACGAGATGCTGCAGCTCTTCCCTGCAAGTTGCCAGAGAAACACTGTTCTGACCTGCCTTGCAAGATATCCTCGGTCGCTCTTAGCAGGTGCTGAGAGCAAACCTGCTCTGATCTTCTTTTCAATATGCTTTCATCAGCATTGCAAGGTGCTGGTGGACGACCAGGTCTGATCTGCCATGCCAGATTTTTCGGATCTTCTTACCAAGAGGCTGATACAACACTTGCTCTGATCTTCCTTGGAAGATATGCCTGGGCTTCTGATGTGTCATGCAACGTCTTGCTGATCTTCCTTGCACCGTGTGCCTGGCCTTCTGATCTGCCATGCAAGGTATTGCGGATCATCCTTGCAAGATGCTGGTACAAGACCTGCTCTGATCTTCCTCGCAAGCAATCTCTGGTCTTCCTTTCGCCGTGCTGAGGGAAGACCCGCTCTGATCTTTCTGCAAGATTTTGCTGATCTGCCTTGAAAGATGCTGACAGAAGACCTGCTCTGACCTTTTTGGCAAGATGTTGCAGATCTTCCTTGGAACACGCTGATACATGACCTGGTGTGATATTCCATGCAAAATATATCTCGTCTTCCTTAAATTATGCTGAGATAGGACCTGTTCCGATCTTCTTGCAACATGCTTCTGATCTGCCTTGCAAGATGTTGATGGAAGACGTGCTCTGATCTTCCTTGCAGAAGTGTATGATCATGTTTGCAATATACAAGGACTGCTCTGCTCTTCCTTGCAAAATGCTGTTCATCATTCTTTGTTAGATGCTGATAGGAGAGCTTCTCTGCTCTTCCTTGCCAAGACGTGCCAGATATTCCTTGCAAGATGCTGGGAGGAGACCTGGTCTAATCTCCCTTCCAAGATATTGCAGATTCTCCATAGAAGATGCTGATAAAAGACCTGTGCCAATCAATCTTGCAAGACATCACTAATCTGTTTGGTAGGATAGAAGACCTGCTGTGATCTCCCTTGGATGTGACTACTGATCATCCTTGCAAGATGTTGAAGCCAACCTGACGGAGAAGTTAAAATGTGTGCATGCATCTCCGCTTTGAAAACGTCTGAACCCAGTTCCGGCATCAGGAGTCGCATATGTGGGTGAAATAATTCTTCCTACTCCTCCCTGGAAAATTTTGGATAGGTATGCATAGGGATGACAACTCTTTTTTCTCTTCTTTTGTTTGCTTCAAAAGATTTGTAGGAAAAAAATGGGACTTTCATATATATTTGAAAATTGTACATCCAGACACTGGCATACACAGAATGCTACTCCCTTAGAGAGACATGTTTGCATGGCCCTGAATGCGTGCGTGTGTGTGTGTGTGTGTGTGTGTGTGTGTGTGTGTGTGTGTGTGTGTTTTGTGTAAACCTGAGTAAGACAGATTACTGGTGACCAGGCAGGGCCCTATCCGGCAGGCAGACACAGAAACTCAGGTGGTGCAAAAGACATAGCATAATCCGGTGGTATGCACAACATGCCTATAATATTGACCTAGAAGCAGCTGCTCCATGAGATGACCTGCAAAGCTATTTCGCATAGTACCCTCTCTGTAAATTATTCCCAGTACCACTCCCAAACTCACAGATGATAGGAACTTACGTGTGAGATGGGATCACTGTGATGTACCCTTCCTTGAAAACGCCACTGATCTTCCCTGCAAAATGCTGATGAGAGATCTGCACTGATCTGCTTTGCAAAATTACTCATCTGTCTATCAAGATGGTGGGAGAAGTCCTGTCCAGATTTTCCTTGAAAGATGTCCTCGATCTGCCATGCAAGATGGTGACAGAAGTCCTAATATGGCGTTCCAAGTAAGAGGTCTTCCTTGCAAGATACTGGGAGAACCTCCTCTGAACTCTCTTTCGCGATGTCGTTCATATTTCTTCATGGCGCTGAAAGAAGTCCTACTCTGATCTTCGATAACTTACTTGCAAGATGCTAATAGAAGACCTGCCATGATCTTTCTCACAAGATGCTGCAGCTCTTTCCTGCAAGTTGCCAGAGAAGCACTGCTCTGAACTGCCTTGCAAGATAACCCCTATAACCCTTAGCAAATACTGAGAGCAATCCTGCTCTGATTCCTTTCAAGATGCTTCCATCAGCCTTGCAAGATGCTGGTGGAAGACCTGCTCTGATCTGCCATGCCAGATTTTGCGGATCTTCTTACCAAGAGGCTGATACAACACTTGCTCTGATCTTCCTTGCAAGATATGACAAGGCTCTGATCTGTCATGCAACATCTTGCTGATCTTCCTTGCAAGATGTGCCTGGCCTTCTGATCTACCATGCAAGGTATTGCTGATCTTCCTTGCATGATGCTGGTACAAGACCTGCTCTGATCTTCCTCGCAAGCAATCCCTGGTCTTCCTTTCGCCGTGCTGAGGGAAGACCCGCTCTGATCTTTCTGCAAGATTTTGCTGATCTGCCTTGAAAGATGCTGACAGAAGACCTGCTCTGACCTGAATTGCAAGATGTCGCCGATCTCCTTGGAACACGCTGATACATGACCTGGTGTGATATTCCATGTAAAATATCCTTCGTCTTCCTTAAATCATGCTGTGATAGGACCTGTTCCAATCTTCTTGCACCATGCTTCTGATATGCCTTGCAAGATGGTGATGGAAGACGTGCTCCTATTTTCCTTGTAGGTGTGGATGATCATGTTTGCAATATACAAGGCCTGCTCTGGTCTTCCTTGCAAAATGCTGCTGATATTCCTTGGAAGATGCTGATAGGAGAGCTTCTCTGCTCTTCCTTGCCAAGACGTGCCAGATATTCCTTGCAAGATGCTGGGAGGAGACCTGGTGTAATCTCCCTACCAACATACTGCAGATTCTCCAAAAAGATGCTGGTAGAAGACCTGTGCCAATTAACCTTGCAAGACATCACTGATCTGTTTGGTAGGATAGAAAACCTGCTCTGATCTCCCTTGGATGTGACTACTGATCATCCTTGCAAGATGCTGAAGCCAACCTGACGGAGATGTTCAAATGTGCGGATGTATCTCAAACTTGAGAATGTCTGAACCAATTCAGGCATCAGTAGTCTCATTTGTGGGTGAAAATTTCTTCCTCCTCCTCTCTGGAAAATTTTGAATAGGTATGCATAGGGATCACACTCTTTTTTTCTTCTTATGTTTTCTTCAAAAGATTTGTAGAAAAAAATGGGACTTTTATCTATATTTGATAATTGTACATCAAGACCCGGGCATACACAGAATGCTACTCCCTTAGAGAGACATATCTTGGTGGCCCCTGAATGTGCGTGTGTGTCTGTGTGTGTCTGTGTGTCTGTGGGTGCTCGCACATCATATACGGCTGCCTGCGTAGCATTGGTTTTACCAAACACCCCGACAGTCTGTCAACCAGTAGTCTAGGCCAGGCAAACACTCTTGTGACTTCTCATGTGCTTATTTACATATGTACGTCAAAGTCACCCTGCTCATAAGGAGGTCTGCATGCAGTCGACCAACCCTGGCTTCTCTCTGGTTAAAAACTTCAACTCTTCTTTTAGGATTAGGGTTAGGGTTAGGGAAAAAAAAACTTAGAAAATAAAAACTTCAACTCTTCTTACTGCCGAAAAGTATGGGTCCAGCTTTCATTGCTCTAAATCAGTTTCCTGATTTTTTAAAAAAATTTTAACATCGGTTTCATATACAGAATAATGTATTTTAAAGATACTGACGGATGTTCTTGTTGGGTGTGCGCAAATGGTGACTCCTGTGGGTCTGTGAGTGTGTACGTGTGCTTGCATATCACAAGAGTCTCTGTGTAGCGTAGGATTTACCAAACACCTTGGAGGTCAGTCGGCCAGTGGTCTAGGTCAGGAAAACAGTGTGGAACCTTCTGATATACCGACTTACAAATGTTTCTCAAATTGGAGCTGCTCATAGGAGATGTGCAGGCTGTCAACCAATTCAGGCTACTCAATGGCTAACAAATTCACCTCCTCCTAGGATGCAATAATTCTGGGCCTTGTTTCATTTCTCACGTGTTTCAGAATTCTCTTTAATTATTAATTTTATAGTCAGATTTTTATATTGAAGAATGGTATTTAAAGACACTTGAGATTTTCTTGCTGTGCAAGTCCAAATGTTAACACCTGCGTGTGTGTGTGTGTGTGTGTGTGTGTGTGTGTGTGTGTTGTGTAAACCTGAGTAAGGAAGATGACTGATGACCAGGAAGGGCCCTAAGTGACAGGAAGACACAGAACCTCAGGTGGTGCAAAAGCCATAGCAAATACCGGAGGTTGGCACAATATGCCAATAATACAGACCTAGAAGCAGCTGCTGCATGAGATGACCCGCAAAACTATTTCACATCATACACTCTCTGAAAATTATTCCCAGAACCACTCATGAACTCAAAGATGATAGGATCTTACGTGTGAGATGGGATCATTGTGATGTACCCTTCCTTGAAATCGCAACTGATCTTCCCTGCAAAATGTTGATGAAAGATCTGTACTGATCTGCCTAGCAAAATTGCTCATCTGTCTATCAAGATGCTGGGAGAAGTCCTGTCCAGATCTTCCTTGAAGGATGCCCTCGATCTCCCATGCAAGATGGTGATAGAAGTCCTAATATGGTGTTCCTAGTAGGAGGTCTTACTTGCAAGTTGTGGGAGAACCTCCTCTGAACTCTCTTTCGCGATGTCGTTCATATTTCTTCATGGCGCTGAAAGAAGTCCTACTCTGATCTTCCCTATCTGCCTTGCAAGATGCTGATAGAAGACCTGATATGATCTTCCTCGCGAGATGCTGCAGCTCTTCCCTACAAGTTGCCAGAGAAACACTGTTCTGAACTGTCTTGCAAGATATCCCCGGTCTCCTTTAGCAGGGGCTGAGAACAAACCTGCTCTGATCTTCTTTTAAAGATGTTTCCATCAGCCTTTCAAGATGCTGGTGTAAGACCAGGTCTGATCTGTCATGCCAGATTTTCCGGATCTTCTTACCAAGAGGCTGATACAACAGTTGCTCTAATCTTCCTTGCAAGATATGCCTGGGCTTCTGATGTGCCATGCAAGGTATTGCTGATCATCCTTGCAAGATGCTGGTACAAGACCTGCTCTGATCTTCCTCGCAAGCAATCCCTAGTCTTTCTTTCACTGTGCTGAGGGAAGACCCTCTCTGGTCTTTCTGCAAGATTTTGCTGAACCACCTTGCAAGATGCTGACAGAATACCTGCTCTGAACTTTTTGCAAGATGTCGCCGATCTTCCTTGGAACACGCTGATACATGACCTGGTGTGATATTCCATGCAAAATATCCCTCGTCTTCCTTAAATCCTGCTGAGATAGGACCTAATCCGATCTTCTTGCAACATGCTTCTGATCTGCCTTGCAAGATGGTGATGGAAGACGTGCTCTGATCTTCCTTGCAGAAGTGTATGATCATGTTTGCAATATACAAGGACTGCTCTGCTCTTCCTTGCAAAATGCTGCTGATCTTTCTTTGTTAGATGCTGATAGGAGAGCTTCTCTGCTCTTCCTTGCCAAGACGTGCCAGATATTCCTGGCAAGATGCTGGGAGGAGACCTGGTCTAATCTCCCTACCATGATATTGCAGATTCTCCATAGAAGATGCTGATAGAAGACCTGTGCCAATCAATCTTGCAAGACATCACTGATCTGTTTGGTAGGATAGAAGACCTGCTCTGATCTCCCTTGGATGTGACTACTGATCATCCTTGCAAGATGTTGAAGCCAACCTGACGGAGAAGTTAAAATGTGCGCATGCATCTCCGCTTTGAAAACGTCTGAACCCAGTTCCGGCATCAGGAGTCGCATATGTGGGTGAAATAATTCTTCCTACTCCTCCCTGGAAAATTTTGGATAGGTATGCATAGGGATGACAACTCTTTTTTCTCTTCTCATATTTGCTTCAAAGATTTGTAGGAAAAAAATGGGACTTTCATATATATTTGAAAATTGTACACCCAGACACTGGCATACACAGAATGCTACTCCCTTAGAGAGACATGTTTGCAATGCCCTGAATGCGTGTGTGTGTGTGTGTGTGTGTGTGTGTGTGTGTGTGTGTGTGTGTTTTGTGTAAACCTGAGTAAGACAGATTACTGGTGACCAGGCAGGGCCCTATCCGGCAGGCAGACACAGAAATTCAGGTGGTGCAAAAGACATAGCATAATCCGGTGGTATGCACAACATGCCTATAATATTGACCTAGAAGCAGCTGCTCCATGAGATGACCTGCAAAGCTATTTTGCATAATACCCTCTCTGTAAATTATTCCCAGTACCACTCCCAAACTCAGATGATAGGATCTTACGTGTGAGATGGGATCACTGTGATGTACCCTTCCTTGAAAACGCCACTGATCTTCCTTGCAAAATGCTGATGAAAGATCTGCACTGATCTGCTTTGCAAAATTGCTCATCTGTCTATCAAGATGCTGGGAGAAGTCCTGTGCAGATATTCCTTGAAAGATGTCCTCGATCTGCCATGCAAGATGGTGACAGTAGTACTAATATGGTGTTCCAAGTAAGAGGTCTTCCTTGCAAGATGCTAGGAGAACCTCCTCTGAACTCTCTTTAGAGATATCATTCATATTTATTCATGGAGCTGAAAGAAGTCCTTCTCTGATCTTCCCTATCTGCCTTGCAAGATGCCAATAGAAGACCTGCCATGATCTTTCTAACAAGATGCTGCAGCTCTTTCCTGCAAGTTGCCAGAGAAGCACTGCTCTGAACTGCCTTGCAAGATAACCCCTATAACCCTTAGCAGGTACTGAGAGCAATCCTGCTCTGATTCCTTTCAAGATGCTTCCATCAACCTTGCAAGATGCTGGTGGAAGACCTGCTCTGATCTGCCATGCCAGATTTTGCGGATCTTCTTACCAAGAGGCTGATTTAACACTTGCTCTGATCTTCCTTGCAAGATATGACTGGGCTTCTGATCTGTCATGCAACATCTTGCTGATCTTCCTTGCAAGAGGTGCCTGGCTTTCTGATCTGCCATGCAAGGTATTGCTGATCTTCCCTGCATGATGCTGGTACAAGACCTGCTCTGATCTTCCTCACAAGAAATCCCTGGTCGTCCTTTCGCTGTGCTGAGAGACGACCCACTCTGATCTTTTTGGCAAGATTTTGCTGATGTGCCTTGAAAGATGCTGACAGAAGACCTGCTCTGACCTGCCTTGGAAGATGTCGCCGATCTTCCTTGGAACACGCTGATACATGACCTGGTGTGATATTCCATGCAAAATATCCCTCGTCTTCCTTAAATCATGCTGAGATAGGACCTGTTCCGATCTTCTTGCAACATGCTTGTGATATGCCTTGCAAGGAGGTGATGGAAGACGTGCTCTGATCTTCCTTGTAGATGTGGATGATCACGTTTGCAATATACAAGGCCTGCTCTGGTATTCCTTGCAAAACGCTGCTGATCTTCCTTGTAAGATGCTGATAGGAGAGCTTCTCTGCTCTTCCTTGCCAAGACGTGCCAGATATTCCTTGCAAGATGCTGGGAGGAGACCTGGTCTAATCTCCCTACCAAGATATTGCAGATTCTCCAAAGAAGATCCTGGTAGAAGACTTGTATGAATCATCCTTGCAAGACATCACTGATTTGTTTGGTAAGATAGAAGATCTGCTCTGATCTTCCTTGGATGTGACTACTGATCATCCTTGCAAGATGCTGAAGCCAACCTGATGGGGAAGTTAAAATTTGCGCATGCATGTCCTCCTTGAAAAGGTCTGAACCCAGTTCCGGCATCAGGAGTCGCATATGTGGGTGAAATAATTCTTCCTACTCCTCCCTGGAAAATTTTGAATAGGTAAGCATAAGGATTACAACTCTTTTTTCTCTTCTTATGTTTGCTTCAAAAGATTTGTAAGAAAAAAATGGGACTTTTCATATAAGGGCTGGAGGTACAGGGAATCCAGGGTGGATGATACCTTCAGGACCAAGGGTGTGAGGGATGACACTGGGAGAGTGCAGGGTGAGTTGGTTGGAAAGTGGAGGGTGAGTGGGTTGGAACTGATTAAAAGGATCCACATGTGACCTCTTTCCTGGGAGAAGGACAGCAGAGAGGGGGGGAAGGGAGACTCCGGATAGGGCAAGATATGACAAAATAACGATGTATAAATTACCAGTGGCACATGAGGGAGGGGGGAAAGGGAAGGGAGGGGAAAAAAAGAGGACCTGATGCAAGGGGCTTGGGTGGAGAGCAAATGCCTTGAGAATGATTGGGGCAGGGAATGTATGGATATGCTTTATACAATTGATGTATGTATATGTACGGATGGTGATAAGAGTTGTATGAGTCCCTAATAAAATGTAAAAAAAGGAAAAGAAGAGAAAAAAATGATTAGGGCAAAAAAATGGGACTTTTATCTAGATTTGATAATTGTTCATCCAGACACTGGCATACACGGAATGTTACTCCCTTAGAGAGACATTTTTGTGGGGCCCTGAGTGCGTGCGTGCGTGCGTGTGTGTGTGTGTGTGTGTGTGTGTGTGTGTGTGTATTGTGTAAAACTGAGTAAGACTGATGACTGATATCATACCGGGCACTAACCGGCAGGCAGACACAGAATCTCAGCTTGTGCAAAAGACATTGCATAATCCGGTGGTAAGAACAACATGCCAGTTATAGAGACTTAGAAGCAGCTGCTGCATGAGATGACCCGCAAAGCTATTTTGCATAGTACCCTCTCTGAAAATTATTCCCAGTACCACTCCTGAACTCACAGATGATAGGATCTTACATGTGAGATGGGATCACTGTGATGTACCCTTCCTTGAAAACGCCACTGATTTTCCCTGCAAAATGCTGATAGAAAATCTGCTCTGATCTGCCTTGCAAAATTGCTCATCTGTCTATCAAGATGCTGGGAGAAGTCCTGCCCAGATTTTCCTTGAAAGATGCCCTCGATCTCACATGCAAGATGGTGACAGAAGTCCTAATATGGTGTTCCAAGTGAGAGGTCTTCCTTGCATGATGCTGGAAGAACATCCTCTGAACTGTTTTTCGCGCTGTCGTTCATATTTATTCATGGCGCTGAAAGAAGTCCTACTCTGATCTTCTCAATCTGCCTTGCAAGATGCTAATAGAAGACCTGCCATGATCTTTCTCGCAAGATGCTGCAGCCCTTTCTGCAAGTTGCCAGAGAATCACTGCTCTCAACTGCCTTGCAAGATATCCCTCATCTCCCGTAGCAGGTGCTGAGAGAAATCCTGCTATGATCTTTCTTTCAAGATGCTTCCATCAGCCTTGCAAGATGCTGGTGGAAGATCTGGTCTGATCTGCCGTGCCAGATTTTGCCGACCTTCTTACCAAGAGGCTGATACAACACTTGCTCTGATCTTCCTTGCAAGATATGACTGGGCTTCTGATGTGTCATGCAACATCTTGTTGACCTTCCTTGCAAGATTTTCCCGGCCTTCTGATCTGCCATGCAAGATATTGCTGATCTTCCTTGCAAGATGCTGGTACAAGACCTGCTCTGATCTTCCTCACAAGCAATCCCTGGTCTTCCTTTCGTGGTGCTGAGGGAAGACCCACTCTGATCTTTCTGCCAAGATTTTCCTGAACCGCCTTGCAACATGCTGACCAAAAACCTCCTCTGACCTGCCTTGCAAGATGCCGCCGATCATCCTTGGAACATGCTGATACATGACCTGGTGTGATATTCCATGTACAATATCCCTTGTCTTCCTTAAGTCGTGCTGAGATAGGACCTGTTCTGATCTTCTTGCTACATGCTTCTCTTATGCCTTGCAAGATGGTGATGGAAGACGTGCTCTGATTTCCTTGTAGATGTGGATGATCATGTTTGCAATATACAAGGCCTGCTCTGGTCTGCCTTGCAAAATGCTGCTGATCTTCCTTGGAAGATCCTGATAGGAGAGTTTCTCTGCTCCTCCTTGCCAAGACGTGCCAGATATTCCTTGCAAGATGCTGGGAGGAGACCTGGTCTAATCTCCCTACCATGATATTGCAGATTCTCCATAGAAGATGCTGATAGAAGACCTGTGCCAATCAACCTTGCAAGACATCACTGATCTGTTTGCTAAGATAGAGGACCTGCTCTGATCTTCTTGGATGTGACTACTGATCATCCTTGCAAGATGCTGAGGCCCACCTGATGGAGACGTTCAAATGTGCGCATGCATCTCCTCCTTGAAAACGTCTGAGCCCAGGTCAGGCATCAAGGGTCGCATATGTAGGTGAAATAATTCTTCCTCCTCCTGTCTGGAAATTTTTGGATAGGTATGCATAGGGATCACAAATCTTTTTTCTCTTCTTATGTTTGCTTGAAAAGATTTGTAGGAAAAAAATGGGACTTTTAAGGGCACATGGTGGAGGGGGCTAAGGAGAGGAGGGGAAAATAAAGATGACCTGATGCAAGGTGCTTAAGTGGAGAGCAAATGCTTTGAGAATGATTGGGGCAGGGAATGTATGGATGTGCTTTATACAATTGATGTATGTATATGTATGGATTTTAGTAAGAGGTGTATGAGTCCCTAATAAAACGTAAAAAAAGAAAAGAGGAGAAAAAATGATTAGGCATAGACTGTACAGATGTGTTTTATACAACTGATGTATGTATATGTATGAACTGTGATAAGAATTTTATGAGCCTCAATAAATTTTTAAGAATATAAAATAAAATTAAATTTTTAAAATCGGACTTTTATCTATATTTGATAACTGTTCATCAAGAGCCAGGCATACACAAAATGCTACTACCTTAGAAAGACATGTTTAGGTGGCCCTGAATGCGTGCGTGTGTGTGTGTGTGTGTGTGTGTGTGTGTTCTGTAAACCTGAGTAAGAGAGATGACTGTTGACCTGTTAGGGCCCTAACCGGCAGGCTGGCACAGAAACTCAGGTGGTGCAAAAGCCATAGCAAATACCGGAGGTAGGCACAACATGTAAATAATATAGACCTAGAAACAGATGCTGCATGAGATGACCCACAAAGCTATTTCGCATCGTAAACTCTCCGAAAATTATTCCCAGAACCACTCACGAACTCACAGATGATAGGATCTTACGTGTGAGATGGGATCACTGTGATGTACCCTTCCTTTAAAACGCTACTGATCTTCCCTGCAAAATGCTGATAGAAGATCTGCACTGATCTGCCTTGCAAAATTGCTCATCTGTCTATCAAGATGCTGGGAGAAGTCCTGCCCAGATCTTCCTTGAAAATGCCGTCGATCTGCCATGCAAGATGGTGACAGAAGTCCTAATACGGTGCTCCAAGTAAGAGTTCTTCCTTGTAAGATGCTGGGAGAACCTCCTCTGAACTCTCTTTAGAGATGTCATTCATATTTCTTCATGGCGCTGAAAGAAGTCATACTCTGATCTTCCTGATCTGCCTTGCAAGATGCTGATAGAAGACCTGCCATGATCTTCCTCGCGAGATGCTGCAGCTCTTTCCTGCAAGTTGCCAGAGAAGCACTGCTCTCAACTGTCTTGCAAGATAACCCCTATAACCCTTAGCAAGTACTGAGAGCAATCCTGCTCTGATTCCTTTCAAGATGCTTCCATCAACCTTGCAAGATGCTGGTGGAAGACCTGGTCTGATCTGCCGTGCCAGTTTTTGCGGATCTTCTTACCAAGAGGCTGATTTAACACTTGCTGTGATCTTCCTTGCAAGATATGACTGGGCTCCTGATCTGTCATGCAACATCTTGCTGATCTTCCTTGCAAGATTTTCCCGGCCTTCTGATTTGCCATGCAAGATATTGCTGATCTTCCTTGCAAGATGCTGGTACAAGACCTGCTCTGATCTTCCTCACAAGCAATCCCTGGTCTTCCTTTCGGGGTGCTGCGGGAAGACCCACTCTGATCTTTCTGCCAAGATTTTCCTGAACCGCCTTGCAACATGCTGACCAAAAACCTCCTCTGACCTGCCTTGCAAGATGCCGCCGATCATCCTTGGAACATGCTGATACATGACCTGGTGTGATATTCCATGTACAATATCCCTTGTCTTCCTTAAGTCGTGCTGAGATAGGACCTGTTCTGATCTTCTTGCTACATGCTTCTCTTATGCCTTGCAAGATGGTGATGGAAGACGTGCTCTGATTTCCTTGTAGATGTGGATGATCATGTTTGCAATATACAAGGCCTGCTCTGGTCTTCCTTGCAAAATGCTGCTGATCTTCCTTGGAAGATCCTGATAGGAGAGCTTCTCTGCTCTCCCTTGCCAAGACGTGCCAGATATTCCTTGCAAGATGCTGGGCGGAGACCTGGTCTAATCTCCCTACCATGATATTGCAGATTCTCCATAGAAGATACTGATAGAAGACCTGTGCCAATCAACCTTGCAAGACATCACTGATCTGTTTGCTAAGATAGAGGACCTGCTCTGATCTTCTTGGATGTGATTACTGATCATCCTTGCAAGATGCTGAGGCCCACCTGACGGAGATGTTCAAATGTGCGCATGCATCTCTTCCTTGAAAACGTCTGAACCCAGGTCAGGCATCAAGGGTCGCATATGTAGGTGAAATCATTCTTCCTCCTCCTGTCAGGAAATTTTTGGATAGGTATGCATAGGGATCACAAATCATTTTTCTCTTCTTATGTTTGCTTGAAAAGATTTGTAGGAAAAAAATGGGACTTTTAAGGGCACATGGTGGAGGGGGCTAAGGAGAGGAGGGGAAAATAAAGATGACCTGATGCAAGGTGCTTAAGTGGAGAGCAAATGCTTTGAGAATGATTGGGGCAGGGAATGTATGGATGTGCTTTATACAATTGATGTATGTATATGTATGGATTTTAGTAAGAGGTGTATGAGTCCCTAATAAAACGTAAAAAAAGAAAAGAGGAGAAAAAATGATTAGGCATAGACTGTACAGATGTGTTTTATACAACTGATGTATGTATATGTATGAACTGTGATAAGAATTTTATGAGCTTCAATAAATTTTTAAGAAAATAAAATAAAATTTTTAAAATGGGACTTTTATCTATATTTGATAATTGTTCATCAAGAGCCAGGCATACACAAAATGCTACTACCTTAGAAAGACATGTTTGGGTGGCCCTGAATGCGTGTGTGTGTGTGTGTGTGTGTGTGTGTTCTGTAAACCTGAGTAAGACAGATGACTGTTGACCTGTTAGGGCCCTAACCGGCAGGCTGGCACAGAAACTCAGGTGGTACAAAAGACATAGCAAATACCGGAGGTAGGCACAACATGCCAATAATATAGACCTAGAAACAGATGCTGCATGAGATGACCCGCAAAGCTATTTCGCATCGTAAACTCTCTGAAAATTATTCCCAGAACCACTCACGAACTCAAAGATGATAGTATCTTACGTGTGAGATGGGATCACTGTGATGTACCCTTCCTTTAAAACGCTACTGATCTTCCCTGCAAAATGCTGATAGAAGATCTGCACTGATCTGCCTTGCAAAATTGCTCATCTGTCTATCAAGATGCTGGGAGAAGTCCTGCCCAGATCTTCCTTGAAAATGCCGTCGATCTGCCATGCAAGATGGTGACAGAAGTCCTAATACGGTGTTCCAAGTAAGAGGTCTTCCTTGCAAGATGCTGGGAGAACCTCCTCTGAACTCTCTTTAGAGATGTCGTTCATATTTCTTCATGGCGCTGAAAGAAGTCATACTCTGATCTTTCTGATCTGCCTTGCAAGATGCTGATAGAAGACCTGCCATGATCTTCCTCGCGAGATGCTTCAGCTCTTCCCTGCAAGTTGCCAGAGAAGCGCTGCTCTGAACTGCCTTGCAAGATATCTCCATTCGCCCTTACCAGGTGCTGAGAGCAAACCTGCTCTGATCATCGTTTCAAGATGCTTCCATCAGCCTCGCAAGATGCTGACGGAAGAACTGGTCTGATCTGCCATGCCAGATTTTGCCGACCTTCTTACCAAGAGGCTGATACAACACTTGCTCTGATCTTCCTTGCAAGATATGACAGGGCTTCTGATGTGTCATGCAACATCTTGTTGATCTTCCTTGCAAGATGTTCCTGGCCTTTTGATCTGCCATGGAAGATATTGCTGATCTTACTTGTAAGATGCTGGTACAAGACCTGCTCTGACTTTCCTCAAAAGCAATCCACGGTCTTCCTTTCGCGGTGCTGAGGGAAGACCCGCTCTGATCTTTCTTTGCTGAACCGCCTTGCAACATGCTGACAGAAAACCGGCTCTGACCTGTCTTGCAAGATGTCACTGATCTTCTTTGGAACATGCTGATACATGACATGGTGTGATATTCCATCCAAAATATATCTCTTCTTCCTTACATCGTGCTGAGATAGGACTTGTTCTGATCTTCTTGCAAAATGCTTCTGATATGCCTTGCAAGATGGTGATGGAAGACGTGCTCTGATCTTCCTTGAAGATGTGTATGATCATGTTTGCAATATACAAGGCCTGCTCTGCTCTTCCTTGCAAAATGCTGCTCATCTTCTTTGTTAGATGCTGATAGGAGAGCTTCTCTGCTCTTCCTTGCCAAGACGTGCCAGATATTCCTTGCAAGATGCTGGGCGGAGACCTGGTCTAATCTCCCTACCATGATATTGCAGATTCTCCATAGAAGAGGCTGATAGAAGACCTATGCCAATCACCCTTGCAAGACATCACTGATCTGTTTGGTAGGATAAAAGACCTGCTGTGATCTCCCTTGGATGTGACTACTGATCGTCCTTGCAAGATGCTGAGGCCAACCTGACGGATGGTTAAAATGTGCGCATGCATCTCCGTCTTGAAAATGTTTGAACCCAGTTCAGACATCAGGAGTCGCATATATCAGAGAAATAATTCTTCTTCCTCCACCCCGGAAAATTATGGATAGGTATGCATAGGGATCACAACTCTATTTTCTCTTCTTTTGGTTGCTTCAAAAAATTTGTAGAAAAAAATGGGACTTTTATCTATATTTGATAATTGTACATCCAGACACTGGCATACACAGAATGCTACTCCCTTAGAGAGACATGTTTTCGTGGCCCTGAATGCATGTGTGTGTGTGTGTGTGTGTGTGTGTGTGTGTGTGTGTTGTGTAAAACTGAGTAAGACAGATGACTGATGTCAGGCAGGGCCCTAACCGGCAGGCAGACAGAAACGCAGGTGGTGCAAAAGACATAGCATATACCCGAGGTAGGCACAACATGCGAATAATATAGACTTAGAAGCAGCTGCTGCATGAGAAGACCCGCAAAGCTTTTTCGCATTGTACCCTCTCTGAAAATTATTCCCAGTAACACTCCTGAACTCACAGATGATAGGATCTTACGTGTGAGATGGGATCACTGTCATGTAACCTTCCTTTAAAACGCCACTGATGTTCCCTGCAAAATGGTGATGAAAGATTTGCACTGATGTGCCTTGCAAAATTCCTCATCTGTCTATCAAGATGCTGGGAGAAATCCTGCCCAGATCTTCCTTGAAAGATGCCCTTGATCTCCCATTCAAGATGGTAACAGAAGTCCTAATATGGTGTTCCAAGTAAGAGGTCTTCCATGTAAGTTACTGGGAGAACCTCCTCTGAACTCTCTTTCAAGTTGTCGTTCATATTTCTTCATGGCCCTGAAAGAAGTCCTACTCTGATCTTCAATAACTGACTTGCAAGATGCTAATAGAAGACCTGCCATGATCTTTCTCACAAGATGCTGCAGCTCTTTCCTGCAAGTTGCCAGAGAAGCATTGCTCTGAACTGTCTTGCAAGATAACCCCTATAACCCTTAGCACGTACTGAGAGCAATCCTGTTCTGATTCCTTTCAAGATGCTCCCATCAAACTTGCAATATGCTGATGGAAGACCTGGTCTGATCTGCCATGCCAGATTTTGCGGATCTTCTTACCAAGAGGCTGATACAACACTTGCTCTGATCTTCCTTGCAAGATATGACAAGGCTCTGATCTGTCATGCAACATCTTGCTGATCTTCCTTGCAAGATGTGCCTGGCCTTCTGATCTACCATGCAAGGTATTGCTGATCTTCCTTGCATGATGCTGGTACAATACCTGCTCTTATCTTCCTCGCAAGCAATCCCTGGTCGTCCTTTCACGGTGCTGAGGGAAGACTCACTCTGATCTTTCTGACAAGATTTTGCTGATCTGCCTTGAAAGATGCTGACAGAAGACCTGCTCTGACCTGCCTTGCAAGATGTCGCCGATCTTCCATGGAACACGCTGATACATGACCTGGTGTGAAATTCCATGCAAAATATCCCTCGTCTTCCTTAAATCATGCTGTGATAGGACCTGTTCCAATCTTCTTGCACCATGCTTCTGATATGCCTTGCAAGATGGTGATGGAAGACGTGCTCTGATCTTCCTTGTAGATGTGTATGATCATGTTTGCAATATGCAAGGCCTACTCTGGTCTTCCTTGCAAAATGCTGCTGATCCTCCTTGGAAGATGCTGATAGGAGAGCTTCTCTGCTCTTCCTTGCCAAGACGTGCCAGATATTCCTTGCAAGATTCTGGGAGGAGACCTGGTACCAAATCTCCCTACCAAGATATTGCAGATTCTCCATAGAAGATGCTGGTAGAAGACCTGTGCCAATTAACCTTGCAAGACATGACTGATCTGTTTGGTAAGGTAGAAGACCTGCTCTGATCTCCCTTGGATGTGAGTACTGATCATCCTTGCAAAATGCTGAGGCCAACCTGACGGAGACGTTCAAATGTGCGCATGCATCTCTGCCTTGAAAAGGTCTGAATCCAGTTCAGGCATCAGGATTTGCATATGTTGGTGAAATAATTCTTTCTACCCCTCTCTGGAAAATTTTGGATAGGTATGCATAGGGATCACAACTCTTTTTTCTCTTCTAATGTTTGCGTCAAAAGATTTGTAGGAAAAAATGGCCTTTTATCTATATTAGATAATTGTACATCAAGACCCGGGCATACACAGAATGGTACTCCCTTAGAGAAACATATCTTGGTGGCCCCTGAATGTGCGTGTTTGTCTGTGTGTGTGTGTCTGTGTGTGCTTGTACATCATATACAGCTCCTTGCGTAGCATTGGTTTTACCAAACACCCTGACAGTCTGTCATCCAGTGGTCTAGGCCAGGCAAACAGTGTTGTGACTTCTCATGTGCTTATTTACGTATGTACGTCAAAGTCACCCTGCTCATAAGGAGGTCTGCATGCAGTCGACCAGCCCTGGCTTCTCTCTGGTTAAAAACTTCAACTCTTCTTACTGCCGAATAGTGTGGGTCCAGCTTTCATTGCTCTAAATCAGTTTCCTGATTTTTAAAATTTTAACATCGGTTTCATATACAGAATAATGTATTTGAAAGATAGTGACGGATGTTCCTGTTGGGTGTGAGCAAATGGTGACTCCTGTGAGTCTGTGTGTGTGTGAGTGTGTACGTGCTTGCATATCATACAAGAGTCTCTGTGTAGCATAGGATTTATCAATCACCTTAGAAGTCAGTCGGCCAGTGGTCTAGGTCAGGAAAACAGTGTGGAACCTTCTGATATGTTAACTTACAAATGTTTCTCAAATTGGAGCTTCTCATAGGAGCTGGGCATGCTGTCACCCAACTCAGGCTACTCAATGGCTAACAAATTCACCTCCTCCTAGGATGCAATTATTCTGGGTCTTCTTTCATTTCTCACGTGTTTCAGGATTCTCTTTAATTATTAATTTTATAATCAGATCTTTATATTGAAGATTGTTATTTAAAGACACTTGAGATTTTCTTGCTCTGCAAGTCCAAATGTTAACTCCTGTGTGTGCGCGCGCGCTCGTGTGTGTGTGTGTGTGTGCATGTGCTGTGTACAACTGAGTAAGACAGATGACTGACAACACAAAGGGCCCTAACCGGCAGGCAGACACAGAAACTCAGGTGGTGCAAAAGACATAGCATATACCGTAGGTAGGCACAACATGCCAATTATATAGACCTAGAAGCAGCTGCTGCATGAGATGACCCGCAAAGCTATTTCCCATTGTAAACTCTCCGAAAATTATTCCCAGTACCACTCACGAACTCACAGATGATGGGATCTTACGTGTGAGATTGGATCATTGTGATGTACCCCTCCTTGAAAACGCTACTGATATTCCCTGCAAAATGCTTATAAAAGATCTGCACTGATCTGCCTTGAAAATGGCTCATCTGTCTATCAAAATGCTGGGAGAAGTCCTGCCCAGATCTTCCTTGAAAATGCCGTCGATCTGCCATGCAAGATGGTGACAGAAGTCCTAATATGGTGTTCCAAGTAAGAGGTCTTCCTGGCAAGATGCTGGGAGAACCTCCTCTGAACTCTCTTTCAAGATGTCGTTCATATTTCTTCATGGCGCTGAAAGAAGTCCTACTCTGAACTTCTCTATCTGCCTTGCAAGATGCTGATAGAAGACCTGCCATGATCTTCCTCGCAAGATGCTGCAGCTCTTCTCTGCAAATTGCCAGAGAAGCACTGCTCTGAACTGCCTGGCAAGATATCCCCGAGCGCACTTAGCAGGTGGTGAGAGCAAACCTGCTCTGATTCCTTTCAAGATGCTTCCATCAGCCTTGCAAGATGCTGATGGAAGACCTGGTCTGATCTGCCATGCCAGATTTTTTGGATCTTCTTACCAAGAGGCTGATTCAACACTTGCTGTGATCTTCCTTGCAAGATTTGACTGGGCTCCTGATCTGTCATGCAACATCTTGCTGATCTTCCTTGTAAGATTTTCCCGGCCTTCTGATCTGCCATGCAAGATATTGCTGATCTTCCTTTCATGATGCTGGTACAGGACCTGCTCTGATCTTCCTCACAAGCAATCCCTGGTCGTCCTTTCGCGGTGCTGAGGGAAGACTCACTCTGATCTTTCTGACAAGATTTTGCTGAGATGCCTTGAAAGATGCTGACAGAAGACCTGCTCTGACCTGCCTTGCAAGATGTCGCCAATCTTCCATGGAACACGCTGATACATGACCTGGTGTGAAATTCCATGCAAAATATCCCTCGTCTTCCTTAAATCATGCTGTGATAGGACCTGTTCCAATCTTCTTGCACCATGCTTCTGATATGCCTTGCAAGATGGTGATGGAAGACGTGCTCTGATCTTCCTTGTAGATGTGTATGATCATGTTTGCAATATGCAAGGCCTACTCTGGTCTTCCTTGCAAAATGCTGCTGATCCTCCTTGGAAGATGCTGATAGGAGAGCTTCTCTGCTCTTCCTTGCCAAGACGTGCCAGATATTCCTTGCAAGATTCTGGGAGGAGACCTGGTACCAAATCTCCCTACCAAGATATTGCAGATTCTCCATAGAAGATGCTGGTAGAAGACCTGTGCCAATTAACCTTGCAAGACATGACTGATCTGTTTGGTAAGGTAGAAGACCTGCTCTGATCTCCCTTGGATGTGAGTACTGATCATCCTTGCAAAATGCTGAGGCCAACCTGACGGAGATGTTCAAATGTGCGCATGCATCTCTGCCTTGAAAAGGTCTGAATCCAGTTCAGGCATCAGGATTTGCATATGTTGGTGAAATAATTCTTTCTCCCCCTCTCTGGAAAATTTTGGATAGGTATGCATAGGGATCACAACTCTTTTTTCTCTTCTAATGTTTGCTTCAAAAGATTTGTAGGAAAAAAATGGCCTTTTATCTATATTAGATAATTGTACATCAAGACCCGGGCATACACAGAATGGTACTCCCTTAGAGAAACATATCTTGGTGGCCCCTGAATGTGCGTGTTTGTCTGTGTGTGTGTGTCTGTGTGTGCTTGTACATCATATACAGCTCCTTGCGTAGCATTGGTTTTACCAAACACCCTGACAGTCTGTCATCCAGTCGTCTAGGCCAGGCAAACACTGTTGTGACTTCTCATGTGCTTATTTACGTATGTACGTCAAAGTCACCCTACTCATAAAGAGGTCTGCATGCAGTCGACCAGCCCTGGCTTCTCTCTGGTTAAAAACGTCAACTCTTCTTACTGCCGAATAGTGTGGGTCCAGCTTTCATTGCTCTAAATCAGTTTCCTGATTTTTTAAATTTTAACATCGGTTTCATATACAGAATAATGTATTTTAAAGATACTGACGGATGTTCCTGTTGGGTGTGAGCAAATGGTGACTCCTGTGAGTCTGTGTGTGTGTGAGTGTGTACGTGCTTGCATATCATACAAGAGTCTCTGTGTAGCATAGGATTTACCAATCACCTTAGAAGTCAGTCGGCCAGTGGTCTAGGTCAGGAAAACTGTGTGGAACCTTCTGATATGTTAACTTACAAATATTTCTCAAATTGGAGCTTCTCATAGGAGCTGGGCATGCTGTCACCCAACTCAGGCTACTCAATGGCTAACAAATTCACCTCCTCCTAGGATGCAATTATTCTGGGTCTTCTTTCATTTCTCACGTGTTTCAGGATTCTCTTTAATTATTAATTTTATAATCAGATCTTTATATTGAAGATTGTTATTTAAAGACACTTGAGATTTTCTTGCTCTGCAAGTCCAAATGTTAACTCCTGTGTGTGTGCGCACGCTCGTGTGTGTGTGTGTGTGTGTGTGCGTGTGCTGTGTACACCTGAGTAAGACAGATGACTGACAACACAAAGGGCCCTAACCGGCAGGCAGACACAGAAACTCAGGTGGTGCAAAAGACATAGCATATACCGTAGGTAGGCACAACATGCCAATTATATAGACCTAGAAGCAGCTGCTGCATGAGATGACCCGCAAAGCTATTTCCCATTGTAAACTCTCCGAAAATTATTCCCAGTACCACTCACGAACTCACAGATGATGGGATCTTACGTGTGAGATTGGATCATTGTGATGTACCCCTCCTTGAAAACACTACTGATATTCCCTGCAAAATGCTTATAAAAGATCTGCACTGATCTGCCTTGAAAATGGCTCATCTGTCTATCAAAATGCTGGGAGAAGTCCTGCCCAGATCTTCCTTGAAAATGCCGTCGATCTGCCATGCAAGATGGTGACAGAAGTCCTAATATGGTGTTCCAAGTAAGAGGTCTTCCTGGCAAGATGCTGGGAGAACCTCCTCTGAACTCTCTTTCAAGATGTCGTTCATATTTCTTCATGGCGCTGAAAGAAGTCCTACTCTGAACTTCTCTATCTGCCTTGCAAGATGCTGATAGAAGACCTGCCATGATCTTCCTCGCAAGATGCTGCAGCTCTTCTCTGCAAATTGCCAGAGAAGCACTGCTCTGAACTGCCTGGCAAGATATCCCCGAGCGCACTTAGCAGGTGGTGAGAGCAAACCTGCTCTGATTCCTTTCAAGATGCTTCCATCAACCTTGCAAGATGCTGATGGAAGACCTGGTCTGATCTGCCATGCCAGATTTTTTGGATCTTCTTACCAAGAGGCTGATTCAACACTTGCTGTGATCTTCCTTGCAAGATTTGACTGGGCTCCTGATCTGTCATGCAACATCTTGCTGATCTTCCTTGTAAGATTTTCCCGGCCTTCTGATCTGCCATGCAAGATATTGCTGATCTTCCTTTCATGATGCTGGTACAGGACCTGCTCTGATCTTCCTCACAAGCAATCCCTGGTCGTCCTTTCGCGGTGCTGAGGGAAGACTCACTCTGATCTTTCTGACAAGATTTTGCTGAGATGCCTTGAAAGATGCTGACAGAAGACCTGCTCTGACCTGCCTTGCAAGATGTCGCCGATCTTCCATGGAACACGCTGATACATGACCTGGTGTGAAATTCCATGCAAAATATCCCTCGTCTTCCTTAAATCATGCTGTGATAGGTAGGACCTGTTCCAATCTTCTTGCACCATGCTTCTGATATGCCTTGCAAGATGGTGATGGAAGACGTGCTCTGATCTTCCTTGTAGATGTGTATGATCATGTTTGCAATATGCAAGGCCTACTCTGGTCTTCCTTGCAAAATGCTGCTGATCCTCCTTGGAAGATGCTGATAGGAGAGCTTCTCTGCTCTTCCTTGCCAAGACGTGCCAGATATTCCTTGCAAGATTCTGGGAGGAGACCTGGTACCAAATCTCCCTACCAAGATATTGCAAATTCTCCATAGAAGATGCTGGTAGAAGACCTGTGCCAATTAACCTTGCAAGACATGACTGATCTGTTTGGTAAGGTAGAAGACCTGCTCTGATCTCCCTTGGATGTGAGTACTGATCATCCTTGCAAAATGCTGAGGCCAACCTGACGGAGATGTTCAAATGTGCGCATGCATCTCTGCCTTGAAAAGGTCTGAATCCAGTTCAGGCATCAGGATTTGCATATGTTGGTGAAATAATTCTTTCTCCCCCTCTCTGGAAAATTTTGGATAGGTATGCATAGGGATCACAACTCTTTTTTCTCTTCTAATGTTTGCTTCAAAAGATTTGTAGGAAAAAAATGGCCTTTTATCTATATTAGATAATTGTACATCAAGACCCGGGCATACACAGAATGGTACTCCCTTAGAGAAACATATCTTGGTGGCCCCTGAATGTGCGTGTTTGTCTGTGTGTGTGTGTCTGTGTGTGCTTGTACATCATATACAGCTCCTTGCGTAGCATTGGTTTTACCAAACACCCTGACAGTCTGTCATCCAGTCGTCTAGGCCAGGCAAACACTGTTGTGACTTCTCATGTGCTTATTTACGTATGTACGTCAAAGTCACCCTACTCATAAAGAGGTCTGCATGCAGTCGACCAGCCCTGGCTTCTCTCTGGTTAAAAACGTCAACTCTTCTTACTGCCGAATAGTGTGGGTCCAGCTTTCATTGCTCTAAATCAGTTTCCTGATTTTTTAAATTTTAACATCGGTTTCATATACAGAATAATGTATTTTAAAGATACTGACGGATGTTCCTGTTGGGTGTGAGCAAATGGTGACTCCTGTGAGTCTGTGTGTGTGTGAGTGTGTACGTGCTTGCATATCATACAAGAGTCTCTGTGTAGCATAGGATTTACCAATCACCTTAGAAGTCAGTCGGCCAGTGGTCTAGGTCAGGAAAACTGTGTGGAACCTTCTGATATGTTAACTTACAAATATTTCTCAAATTGGAGCTTCTCATAGGAGCTGGGCATGCTGTCACCCAACTCAGGCTACTCAATGGCTAACAAATTCACCTCCTCCTAGGATGCAATTATTCTGGGTCTTCTTTCATTTCTCACGTGTTTCAGGATTCTCTTTAATTATTAATTTTATAATCAGATCTTTATATTGAAGATTGTTATTTAAAGACACTTGAGATTTTCTTGCTCTGCAAGTCCAAATGTTAACTCCTGTGTGTGTGCGCGCGCTCGTGTGTGTGTGTGTGTGTGTGTGTGTGTGTGTGTGTGTGTGTGTGTGTGCGTGTGCTGTGTACACCTGAGTAAGACAGATGACTGACAACACAAAGGGCCCTAACCGGCAGGCAGACACAGAAACTCAGGTGGTGCAAAAGACATAGCATATACCGTAGGTAGGCACAACATGCCAATTATATAGACCTAGAAGCAGCTGCTGCATGAGATGACCCGCAAAGCTATTTCCCATTGTAAACTCTCCGAAAATTATTCCCAGTACCACTCACGAACTCACAGATGATGGGATCTTACGTGTGAGATTGGATCATTGTGATGTACCCCTCCTTGAAAACGCTACTGATATTCCCTGCAAAATGCTTATAAAAGATCTGCACTGATCTGCCTTGAAAATGGCTCATCTGTCTATCAAAATGCTGGGAGAAGTCCTGCCCAGATCTTCCTTGAAAATGCCGTCGATCTGCCATGCAAGATGGTGACAGAAGTCCTAATATGGTGTTCCAAGTAAGAGGTCTTCCTGGCAAGATGCTGGGAGAACCTCCTCTGAACTCTCTTTCAAGATGTCGTTCATATTTCTTCATGGCGCTGAAAGAAGTCCTACTCTGAACTTCTCTATCTGCCTTGCAAGATGCTGATAGAAGACCTGCCATGATCTTCCTCGCAAGATGCTGCAGCTCTTCTCTGCAAGTTGCCAGAGAAGCACTGCTCTGAACTGCCTGGCAAGATATCCCCGAGCGCACTTAGCAGGTGGTGAGAGCAAACCTGCTCTGATTCCTTTCAAGATGCTTCCATCAGCCTTGCAAGATGCTGATGGAAGACCTGGTCTGATCTGCCATGCCAGATTTTTTGGATCTTCTTACCAAGAGGCTGATTCAACACTTGCTGTGATCTTCCTTGCAAGATTTGACTGGGTTCCTGATCTGTCATGCAACATCTTGCTGATCTTCCTTGCAAGATTTTCCCGGCCTTCTGATCTGCCATGCAAGATATTGCTGATCTTCCTTTCATGATGCTGGTACAGGACCTGCTCTGATCTTCCTCACAAGCAATCCCTGGTCGTCCTTTCGCGGTGCTGAGGGAAGACTCACTCTGATCTTTCTGACAAGATTTTGCTGAGATGCCTTGAAAGATGCTGACAGAAGACCTGCTCTGACCTGCCTTGCAAGATGTCGCCGATCTTCCATGGAACACGCTGATACATGACCTGGTGTGAAATTCCATGCAAAATATCCCTCATCTTCCTTAAATCATGCTGTGATAGGTAGGACCTGTTCCAATCTTCTTGCACCATGCTTCTGATATGCCTTGCAAGATGGTGATGGAAGACGTGCTCTGATCTTCCTTGTAGATGTGTATGATCATGTTTGCAATATGCAAGGCCTACTCTGGTCTTCCTTGCAAAATGCTGCTGATCCTCCTTGGAAGATGCTGATAGGAGAGCTTCTCTGCTCTTCCTTGCCAAGACGTGCCAGATATTCCTTGCAAGATTCTGGGAGGAGACCTGGTACCAAATCTCCCTACCAAGATATTGCAAATTCTCCATAGAAGATGCTGGTAGAAGACCTGTGCCAATTAACCTTGCAAGACATGACTGATCTGTTTGGTAAGGTAGAAGACCTGCTCTGATCTCCCTTGGATGTGAGTACTGATCATCCTTGCAAAATGCTGAGGCCAACCTGACGGAGACGTTCAAATGTGCGCATGCATCTCTGCCTTGAAAAGGTCTGAATCCAGTTCAGGCATCAGGATTTGCATATGTTGGTGAAATAATTCTTTCTCCCCCTCTCTGGAAAATTTTGGATAGGTATGCAAAGGGGTCACAACTCTTTTTTCTCTTCTAATGTTTGCTTCAAAAGATTTGTAGGAAAAAAATGGCCTTTTATCTATATTAGATAATTGTACATCAAGACCCGGGCATACACAGAATGGTACTCCCTTAGAGAAACATATCTTGGTGGCCCCTGAATGTGCGTGTTTGTCTGTGTGTGTGTGTCTGTGTGTGCTTGTACATCATATACAGCTCCTTGCGTAGCATTGGTTTTACCAAACACCCTGACAGTCTGTCATCCAGTGGTCTAGGCCAGGCAAACAGTGTTGTGACTTCTCATGTGCTTATTTACGTATGTACGTCAAAGTCACCCTGCTCATAAGGAGGTCTGCATGCAGTCGACCAGCCCTGGCTTCTCTCTGGTTAAAAACTTCAACTCTTCTTACTGCCGAATAGTGTGGGTCCAGCTTTCATTGCTCTAAATCAGTCTCCTGATTTTTTAAATTTTAACATCGGTTTCATATACAGAATAATGTATTTTAAAGATACAGACGGATGTTCCTGTTGGGTGTGAGCAAATGGTGACTCCTGTGAGTCTGTGTGTGTGTGAGTGTGTACGTGCTTGCATATCATACAAGAGTCTCTGTGTAGCATAGGATTTACCAATCACCTTAGAAGTCAGTCGGCCAGTGGTCTAGGTCAGGAAAACAGTGTGGAACCTTCTGATATGTTAACTTACAAATGTTTCTCAAATTGGAGCTTCTCATAGGACCTGGGCATGCTGTCACCCAACTCAGGCTACTCAATGGCTAACAAATTCACCTCCTCCTAGGATGCAATTATTCTGGGTCTTCTTTCATTTCTCACGTGTTTCAGGATTCTCTTTAATTATTAATTTTATAATCAGATCTTTATATTGAAGATTGTTATTTAAAGACACTTGAGATTTTCTTGCTCTGCAAGTCCAAATGTTAACTCCTGTGTGTGTGCGCGCGCTCGTGTGTGTGTGTGTGTGTGTGTGTGCGTGTGCTGTGTACACCTGAGTAAGACAGATGACTGACAACACAAAGGGCCCTAACCGGCAGGCAGACACAGAAACTCAGGTGGTGCAAAAGACATAGCATATACCGTAGGTAGGCACAACATGCCAATTATATAGACCTAGAAGCAGCTGCTGCATGAGATGACTCGCAAAGCTATTTCCCATTGTAAACTCTCCGAAAATTATTCCCAGTACCACTCACGAACTCACAGATGATGGGATCTTACGTGTGAGATTGGATCATTGTGATGTACCCCTCCTTGAAAACGCTACTGATATTCCCTGCAAAATGCTTATAAAAGATCTGCACTGATCTGCCTTGAAAATGGCTCATCTGTCTATCAAAATGCTGGGAGAAGTCCTGCCCAGATCTTCCTTGAAAATGCCGTCGATCTGCCATGCAAGATGGTGACAGAAGTCCTAATATGGTGTTCCAAGTAAGAGGTCTTCCTGGCAAGATGCTTGGAGAACCTCCTCTGAACTCTCTTTCAAGATGTCGTTCATATTTCTTCATGGCGCTGAAAGAAGTCCTACTCTGAACTTCTCTATCTGCCTTGCAAGATGCTGATAGAAGACCTGCCATGATCTTCCTCGCAAGATGCTGCAGCTCTTCTCTGCAAGTTGCCAGAGAAGCACTGCTCTGAACTGCCTGGCAAGATATCCCCGAGCGCACTTAGCAGGTGGTGAGAGCAAACCTGCTCTGATTCCTTTCAAGATGCTTCCATCAACCTTGCAAGATGCTGATGGAAGACCTGGTCTGATCTGCCATGCCATATTTTTTGGATCTTCTTACCAAGAGGCTGATTCAACACTTGCTGTGATCATCCTTGCAAGATTTGACTGGGCTCCTGATCTGTCATGCAACATCTTGCTGATCTTCCTTGCAAGATTTTCCCGGCCTTCTGATCTGCCATGCAAGATATTGCTGATCTTCCTTTCATGATGCTGGTACAGGACCTGCTCTGATCTTCCTCACAAGCAATCCCTGGTCGTCCTTTCGCGGTGCTGAGGGAAGACTCACTCTGATCTTTCTGACAAGATTTTGCTGAGATGCCTTGAAAGATGCTGACAGAAGACCTGCTCTGACCTGCCTTGCAAGATGTCGCCGATCTTCCATGGAACACGCTGATACATGACCTGGTGTGAAATTCCATGCAAAATATCCCTCGTCTTCCTTAAATCATGCTGTGATAGGACCTGTTCCAATCTTCTTGCACCATGCTTCTGATATGCCTTGCAAGATGGTGATGGAAGACGTGCTCTGATCTTCCTTGTAGATGTGTATGATCATGTTTGCAATATGCAAGGCCTACTCTGGTCTTCCTTGCAAAATGCTGCTGATCCTCCTTGGAAGATGCTGATAGGAGAGCTTCTCTGCTCTTCCTTGCCAAGACGTGCCAGATATTCCTTGCAAGATTCTGGGAGGAGACCTGGTACCAAATCTCCCTACCAAGATATTGCAGATTCTCCATAGAAGATGCTGGTAGAAGACCTGTGCCAATTAACCTTGCAAGACATGACTGATCTGTTTGGTAAGGTAGAAGACCTGCTCTGATCTCCCTTGGATGTGAGTACTGATCATCCTTGCAAAATGCTGAGGCCAACCTGACGGAGACGTTCAAATGTGCGCATGCATCTCTGCCTTGAAAAGGTCTGAATCCAGTTCAGGCATCAGGATTTGCATATGTTGGTGAAATAATTCTTTCTCCCCCTCTCTGGAAAATTTTGGATAGGTATGCATAGGGATCACAACTCTTTTTTCTCTTCTAATGTTTGCTTCAAAAGATTTGTAGGAAAAAAATGGCCTTTTATCTATATTAGATAATTGTACATCAAGACCCGGGCATACACAGAATGGTACTCCCTTAGAGAAACATATCTTGGTGGCCCCTGAATGTGCGTGTTTGTCTGTGTGTGTGTGTGTCTGTGTGTGCTTGTACATCATATACAGCTCCTTGCGTAGCATTGGTTTTACCAAACACCCTGACAGTCTGTCATCCAGTGGTCTAGGCCAGGCAAACAGTGTTGTGACTTCTCATGTGCTTATTTACGTATGTACGTCAAAGTCACCCTGCTCATAAGGAGGTCTGCATGCAGTCGACCAGCCCTGGCTTCTCTCTGGTTAAAAACTTCAACTCTTCTTACTGCCGAATAGTGTGGGTCCAGCTTTCATTGCTCTAAATCAGTTTCCTGATTTTTTAAATTTTAACATCGGTTTCATATACAGAATAATGTATTTTAAAGATACTGACGGATGTTCCTGTTGGGTGTGAGCAAATGGTGAGTCCTGTGAGTCTGTGTGTGTGTGAGTGTGTACGTGCTTGCATATCATACAAGAGTCTCTGTGTAGCATAGGATTTACCAATCACCTTAGAAGTCAGTCGGTCAGTGGTCTAGGTCAGGAAAACAGTGTGGAACCTTCTGATATGTTAACTTACAAATGTTTCTCAAATTGGAGCTTCTCATAGGAGCTGGGCATGCTGTCACCCAACTCAGGCTACTCAATGGCTAACAAATTCACCTCCTCCTAGGATGCAATTATTCTGGGTCTTCTTTCATTTCTCACGTGTTTCAGGATTCTCTTTAATTATTAATTTTATAATCAGATCTTTATATTGAAGATTGTTATTTAAAGACACTTGAGATTTTCTTGCTCTGCAAGTCCACATGTTAACTCCTGTGTGTGTGCGCGCGCTCGTGTGTGTGTGTGTGTGTGTGTGTGTGCGTGTGCTGTGTACACCTGAGTAAGACAGATGACTGACAACACAAAGGGCCCTAACCGGCAGGCAGACACAGAAACTCAGGTGGTGCAAAAGACATAGCATATACCGTAGGTAGGCACAACATGCCAATTATATAGACCTAGAAGCAGCTGCTGCATGAGATGACTCGCAAAGCTATTTCCCATTGTAAACTCTCCGAAAATTATTCCCAGTACCACTCACGAACTCACAGATGATGGGATCTTACGTGTGAGATTGGATCATTGTGATGTACCCCTCCTTGAAAACGCTACTGATATTCCCTGCAAAATGCTTATAAAAGATCTGCACTGATCTGCCTTGAAAATGGCTCATCTGTCTATCAAAATGCTGGGAGAAGTCCTGCCCAGATCTTCCTTGAAAATGCCATCGATCTGCCATGCAAGATGGTGACAGAAGTCCTAATATGGTGTTCCAAGTAAGAGGTCTTCCTGGCAAGATGCTTGGAGAACCTCCTCTGAACTCTCTTTCAAGATGTCGTTCATATTTCTTCATGGCGCTGAAAGAAGTCCTACTCTGAACTTCTCTATCTGCCTTGCAAGATGCTGATAGAAGACCTGCCATGATCTTCCTCGCAAGATGCTGCAGCTCTTCTCTGCAAGTTGCCAGAGAAGCACTGCTCTGAACTGCCTGGCAAGATATCCCCGAGCGCACTTAGCAGGTGGTGAGAGCAAACCTGCTCTGATTCCTTTCAAGATGCTTCCATCAACCTTGCAAGATGCTGATGGAAGACCTGGTCTGATCTGCCATGCCATATTTTTTGGATCTTCTTACCAAGAGGCTGATTCAACACTTGCTGTGATCATCCTTGCAAGATTTGACTGGGCTCCTGATCTGTCATGCAACATCTTGCTGATCTTCCTTGCAAGATTTTCCCGGCCTTCTGATCTGCCATGCAAGATATTGCTGATCTTCCTTTCATGATGCTGGTACAGGACCTGCTCTGATCTTCCTCACAAGCAATCCCTGGTCGTCCTTTCGCGGTGCTGAGGGAAGACTCACTCTGATCTTTCTGACAAGATTTTGCTGAGATGCCTTGAAAGATGCTGACAGAAGACCTGCTCTGACCTGCCTTGCAAGATGTCGCCGATCTTCCATGGAACACGCTGATACATGACCTGGTGTGAAATTCCATGCAAAATATCCCTCGTCTTCCTTAAATCATGCTGTGATAGGTAGGACCTGTTCCAATCTTCTTGCACCATGCTTCTGATATGCCTTGCAAGATGGTGATGGAAGACGTGCTCTGATCTTCCTTGTAGATGTGTATGATCATGTTTGCAATATGCAAGGCCTACTCTGGTCTTCCTTGCAAAATGCTGCTGATCCTCCTTGGAAGATGCTGATAGGAGAGCTTCTCTGCTCTTCCTTGCCAAGACGTGCCAGATATTCCTTGCAAGATTCTGGGAGGAGACCTGGTACCAAATCTCCCTACCAAGATATTGCAGATTCTCCATAGAAGATGCTGGTAGAAGACCTGTGCCAATTAACCTTGCAAGACATGACTGATCTGTTTGGTAAGGTAGAAGACCTGCTCTGATCTCCCTTGGATGTGAGTACTGATCATCCTTGCAAAATGCTGAGGCCAACCTGACGGAGACGTTCAAATGTGCGCATGCATCTCTGCCTTGAAAAGGTCTGAATCCAGTTCAGGCATCAGGATTTGCATATGTTGGTGAAATAATTCTTTCTCCCCCTCTCTGGAAAATTTTGGATAGGTATGCATAGGGATCACAACTCTTTTTTCTCTTCTAATGTTTGCTTCAAAAGATTTGTAGGAAAAAAATGGCCTTTTATCTATATTAGATAATTGTACATCAAGACCCGGGCATACACAGAATGGTACTCCCTTAGAGAAACATATCTTGGTGGCCCCTGAATGTGCGTGTTTGTCTGTGTGTGTGTGTGTCTGTGTGTGCTTGTACATCATATACAGCTCCTTGCGTAGCATTGGTTTTACCAAACACCCTGACAGTCTGTCATCCAGTGGTCTAGGCCAGGCAAACAGTGTTGTGACTTCTCATGTGCTTATTTACGTATGTACGTCAAAGTCACCCTGCTCATAAGGAGGTCTGCATGCAGTCGACCAGCCCTGGCTTCTCTCTGGTTAAAAACTTCAACTCTTCTTACTGCCGAATAGTGTGGGTCCAGCTTTCATTGCTCTAAATCAGTTTCCTGATTTTTTAAATTTTAACATCGGTTTCATATACAGAATAATGTATTTTAAAGATACTGACGGATGTTCCTGTTGGGTGTGAGCAAATGGTGAGTCCTGTGAGTCTGTGTGTGTGTGAGTGTGTACGTGCTTGCATATCATACAAGAGTCTCTGTGTAGCATAGGATTTACCAATCACCTTAGAAGTCAGTCGGTCAGTGGTCTAGGTCAGGAAAACAGTGTGGAACCTTCTGATATGTTAACTTACAAATGTTTCTCAAATTGGAGCTTCTCATAGGAGCTGGGCATGCTGTCACCCAACTCAGGCTACTCAATGGCTAACAAATTCACCTCCTCCTAGGATGCAATTATTCTGGGTCTTCTTTCATTTCTCACGTGTTTCAGGATTCTCTTTAATTATTAATTTTATAATCAGATCTTTATATTGAAGATTGTTATTTAAAGACACTTGAGATTTTCTTGCTCTGCAAGTCCACATGTTAACTCCTGTGTGTGTGCGCGCGCTCGTGTGTGTGTGTGTGTGTGTGTGTGTGTGCGTGTGCTGTGTACACCTGAGTAAGACAGATGACTGACAACACAAAGGGCCCTAACCGGCAGGCAGACACAGAAACTCAGGTGGTGCAAAAGACATAGCATATACCGTAGGTAGGCACAACATGCCAATTATATAGACCTAGAAGCAGCTGCTGCATGAGATGACTCGCAAAGCTATTTCCCATTGTAAACTCTCCGAAAATTATTCCCAGTACCACTCACGAACTCACAGATGATGGGATCTTACGTGTGAGATTGGATCATTGTGATGTACCCCTCCTTGAAAACGCTACTGATATTCCCTGCAAAATGCTTATAAAAGATCTGCACTGATCTGCCTTGAAAATGGCTCATCTGTCTATCAAAATGCTGGGAGAAGTCCTGCCCAGATCTTCCTTGAAAATGCCGTCGATCTGCCATGCAAGATGGTGACAGAAGTCCTAATATGGTGTTCCAAGTAAGAGGTCTTCCTGGCAAGATGCTTGGAGAACCTCCTCTGAACTCTCTTTCAAGATGTCGTTCATATTTCTTCATGGCGCTGAAAGAAGTCCTACTCTGAACTTCTCTATCTGCCTTGCAAGATGCTGATAGAAGACCTGCCATGATCTTCCTCGCAAGATGCTGCAGCTCTTCTCTGCAAGTTGCCAGAGAAGCACTGCTCTGAACTGCCTGGCAAGATATCCCCGAGCGCACTTAGCAGGTGGTGAGAGCAAACCTGCTCTGATTCCTTTCAAGATGCTTCCATCAACCTTGCAAGATGCTGATGGAAGACCTGGTCTGATCTGCCATGCCATATTTTTTGGATCTTCTTACCAAGAGGCTGATTCAACACTTGCTGTGATCATCCTTGCAAGATTTGACTGGGCTCCTGATCTGTCATGCAACATCTTGCTGATCTTCCTTGCAAGATTTTCCCGGCCTTCTGATCTGCCATGCAAGATATTGCTGATCTTCCTTTCATGATGCTGGTACAGGACCTGCTCTGATCTTCCTCACAAGCAATCCCTGGTCGTCCTTTCGCGGTGCTGAGGGAAGACTCACTCTGATCTTTCTGACAAGATTTTGCTGAGATGCCTTGAAAGATGCTGACAGAAGACCTGCTCTGACCTGCCTTGCAAGATGTCGCCGATCTTCCATGGAACACGCTGATACATGACCTGGTGTGAAATTCCATGCAAAATATCCCTCGTCTTCCTTAAATCATGCTGTGATAGGTAGGACCTGTTCCAATCTTCTTGCACCATGCTTCTGATATGCCTTGCAAGATGGTGATGGAAGACGTGCTCTGATCTTCCTTGTAGATGTGTATGATCATGTTTGCAATATGCAAGGCCTACTCTGGTCTTCCTTGCAAAATGCTGCTGATCCTCCTTGGAAGATGCTGATAGGAGAGCTTCTCTGCTCTTCCTTGCCAAGACGTGCCAGATATTCCTTGCAAGATTCTGGGAGGAGACCTGGTACCAAATCTCCCTACCAAGATATTGCAGATTCTCCATAGAAGATGCTGGTAGAAGACCTGTGCCAATTAACCTTGCAAGACATGACTGATCTGTTTGGTAAGGTAGAAGACCTGCTCTGATCTCCCTTGGATGTGAGTACTGATCATCCTTGCAAAATGCTGAGGCCAACCTGACGGAGATGTTCAAATGTGCGCATGCATCTCTGCCTTGAAAAGGTCTGAATCCAGTTCAGGCATCAGGATTTGCATATGTTGGTGAAATAATTCTTTCTCCCCCTCTCTGGAAAATTTTGGATAGGTATGCATAGGGATCACAACTCTTTTTTCTCTTCTAATGTTTGCTTCAAAAGATTTGTAGGAAAAAAATGGCCTTTTATCTATATTAGATAATTGTACATCAAGACCCGGGCATACACAGAATGGTACTCCCTTAGAGAAACATATCTTGGTGGCCCCTGAATGTGCGTGTTTGTCTGTGTGTGTGTGTCTGTGTGTGCTTGTACATCATATACAGCTCCTTGCGTAGCATTGGTTTTACCAAACACCCTGACAGTCTGTCATCCAGTGGTCTAGGCCAGGCAAACAGTGTTGTGACTTCTCATGTGCTTATTTACGTATGTACGTCAAAGTCACCCTGCTCATAAGGAGGTCTGCATGCAGTCGACCAGCCCTGGCTTCTCTCTGGTTAAAAACGTCAACTCTTCTTACTGCCGAATAGTGTGGGTCCAGCTTTCATTGCTCTAAATCAGTTTCCTGATTTTTTAAATTTTAACATCGGTTTCATATACAGAATAATGTATTTTAAAGATACTGACGGATGTTCCTGTTGGGTGTGAGCAAATGGTGACTCCTGTGAGTCTGTGTGTGTGTGAGTGTGTACGTGCTTGCATATCATACAAGAGTCTCTGTGTAGCATAGGATTTACCAATCACCTTAGAAGTCAGTCGGCCAGTGGTCTAGGTCAGGAAAACTGTGTGGAACCTTCTGATATGTTAACTTACAAATATTTCTCAAATTGGAGCTTCTCATAGGAGCTGGGCATGCTGTCACCCAACTCAGGCTACTCAATGGCTAACAAATTCACCTCCTCCTAGGATGCAATTATTCTGGGTCTTCTTTCATTTCTCACGTGTTTCAGGATTCTCTTTAATTATTAATTTTATAATCAGATCTTTATATTGAAGATTGTTATTTAAAGACACTTGAGATTTTCTTGCTCTGCAAGTCCAAATGTTAACTCCTGTGTGTGTGCGCGCGCTCGTGTGTGTGTGTGTGTGTGTGTGTGTGTGTGCGTGTGCTGTGTACACCTGAGTAAGACAGATGACTGACAACACAAAGGGCCCTAACCGGCAGGCAGACACAGAAACTCAGGTGGTGCAAAAGACATAGCATATACCGTAGGTAGGCACAACATGCCAATTATATAGACCTAGAAGCAGCTGCTGCATGAGATGACCCGCAAAGCTATTTCCCATTGTAAACTCTCCGAAAATTATTCCCAGTACCACTCACGAACTCACAGATGATGGGATCTTACGTGTGAGATTGGATCATTGTGATGTACCCCTCCTTGAAAACGCTACTGATATTCCCTGCAAAATGCTTATAAAAGATCTGCACTGATCTGCCTTGAAAATGGCTCATCTGTCTATCAAAATGCTGGGAGAAGTCCTGCCCAGATCTTCCTTGAAAATGCCGTCGATCTGCCATGCAAGATGGTGACAGAAGTCCTAATATGGTGTTCCAAGTAAGAGGTCTTCCTGGCAAGATGCTGGGAGAACCTCCTCTGAACTCTCTTTCAAGATGTCGTTCATATTTCTTCATGGCGCTGAAAGAAGTCCTACTCTGAACTTCTCTATCTGCCTTGCAAGATGCTGATAGAAGACCTGCCATGATCTTCCTCGCAAGATGCTGCAGCTCTTCTCTGCAAGTTGCCAGAGAAGCACTGCTCTGAACTGCCTGGCAAGATATCCCCGAGCGCACTTAGCAGGTGGTGAGAGCAAACCTGCTCTGATTCCTTTCAAGATGCTTCCATCAGCCTTGCAAGATGCTGATGGAAGACCTGGTCTGATCTGCCATGCCAGATTTTTTGGATCTTCTTACCAAGAGGCTGATTCAACACTTGCTGTGATCTTCCTTGCAAGATTTGACTGGGCTCCTGATCTGTCATGCAACATCTTGCTGATCTTCCTTGCAAGATTTTCCCGGCCTTCTGATCTGCCATGCAAGATATTGCTGATCTTCCTTTCATGATGCTGGTACAGGACCTGCTCTGATCTTCCTCACAAGCAATCCCTGGTCGTCCTTTCGCGGTGCTGAGGGAAGACTCACTCTGATCTTTCTGACAAGATTTTGCTGAGATGCCTTGAAAGATGCTGACAGAAGACCTGCTCTGACCTGCCTTGCAAGATGTCGCCGATCTTCCATGGAACACGCTGATACATGACCTGGTGTGAAATTCCATGCAAAATATCCCTCGTCTTCCTTAAATCATGCTGTGATAGGTAGGACCTGTTCCAATCTTCTTGCACCATGCTTCTGATATGCCTTGCAAGATGGTGATGGAAGACGTGCTCTGATCTTCCTTGTAGATGTGTATGATCATGTTTGCAATATGCAAGGCCTACTCTGGTCTTCCTTGCAAAATGCTGCTGATCCTCCTTGGAAGATGCTGATAGGAGAGCTTCTCTGCTCTTCCTTGCCAAGACGTGCCAGATATTCCTTGCAAGATTCTGGGAGGAGACCTGGTACCAAATCTCCCTACCAAGATATTGCAAATTCTCCATAGAAGATGCTGGTAGAAGACCTGTGCCAATTAACCTTGCAAGACATGACTGATCTGTTTGGTAAGGTAGAAGACCTGCTCTGATCTCCCTTGGATGTGAGTACTGATCATCCTTGCAAAATGCTGAGGCCAACCTGACGGAGACGTTCAAATGTGCGCATGCATCTCTGCCTTGAAAAGGTCTGAATCCAGTTCAGGCATAAGGATTTGCATATGTTGGTGAAATAATTCTTTCTCCCCCTCTCTGGAAAATTTTGGATAGGTATGCAAAGGGGTCACAACTCTTTTTTCTCTTCTAATGTTTGCTTCAAAAGATTTGTAGGAAAAAAATGGCCTTTTATCTATATTAGATAATTGTACATCAAGACCCGGGCATACACAGAATGGTACTCCCTTAGAGAAACATATCTTGGTGGCCCCTGAATGTGCGTGTTTGTCTGTGTGTGTGTGTCTGTGTGTGCTTGTACATCATATACAGCTCCTTGCGTAGCATTGGTTTTACCAAACACCCTGACAGTCTGTCATCCAGTGGTCTAGGCCAGGCAAACAGTGTTGTGACTTCTCATGTGCTTATTTACGTATGTACGTCAAAGTCACCCTGCTCATAAGGAGGTCTGCATGCAGTCGACCAGCCCTGGCTTCTCTCTGGTTAAAAACTTCAACTCTTCTTACTGCCGAATAGTGTGGGTCCAGCTTTCATTGCTCTAAATCAGTTTCCTGATTTTTTAAATTTTAACATCGGTTTCATATACAGAATAATGTATTTTAAAGATACAGACGGATGTTCCTGTTGGGTGTGAGCAAATGGTGACTCCTGTGAGTCTGTGTGTGTGTGAGTGTGTACGTGCTTGCATATCATACAAGAGTCTCTGTGTAGCATAGGATTTACCAATCACCTTAGAAGTCAGTCGGCCAGTGGTCTAGGTCAGGAAAACAGTGTGGAACCTTCTGATATGTTAACTTACAAATGTTTCTCAAATTGGAGCTTCTCATAGGACCTGGGCATGCTGTCACCCAACTCAGGCTACTCAATGGCTAACAAATTCACCTCCTCCTAGGATGCAATTATTCTGGGTCTTCTTTCATTTCTCACGTGTTTCAGGATTCTCTTTAATTATTAATTTTATAATCAGATCTTTATATTGAAGATTGTTATTTAAAGACACTTGAGATTTTCTTGCTCTGCAAGTCCAAATGTTAACTCCTGTGTGTGTGCGCGCGCTCGTGTGTGTGTGTGTGTGTGTGTGCGTGTGCTGTGTACACCTGAGTAAGACAGATGACTGACAACACAAAGGGCCCTAACCGGCAGGCAGACACAGAAACTCAGGTGGTGCAAAAGACATAGCATATACCGTAGGTAGGCACAACATGCCAATTATATAGACCTAGAAGCAGCTGCTGCATGAGATGACTCGCAAAGCTATTTCCCATTGTAAACTCTCCGAAAATTATTCCCAGTACCACTCACGAACTCACAGATGATGGGATCTTACGTGTGAGATTGGATCATTGTGATGTACCCCTCCTTGAAAACGCTACTGATATTCCCTGCAAAATGCTTATAAAAGATCTGCACTGATCTGCCTTGAAAATGGCTCATCTGTCTATCAAAATGCTGGGAGAAGTCCTGCCCAGATCTTCCTTGAAAATGCCGTCGATCTGCCATGCAAGATGGTGACAGAAGTCCTAATATGGTGTTCCAAGTAAGAGGTCTTCCTGGCAAGATGCTTGGAGAACCTCCTCTGAACTCTCTTTCAAGATGTCGTTCATATTTCTTCATGGCGCTGAAAGAAGTCCTACTCTGAACTTCTCTATCTGCCTTGCAAGATGCTGATAGAAGACCTGCCATGATCTTCCTCGCAAGATGCTGCAGCTCTTCTCTGCAAGTTGCCAGAGAAGCACTGCTCTGAACTGCCTGGCAAGATATCCCCGAGCGCACTTAGCAGGTGGTGAGAGCAAACCTGCTCTGATTCCTTTCAAGATGCTTCCATCAACCTTGCAAGATGCTGATGGAAGACCTGGTCTGATCTGCCATGCCATATTTTTTGGATCTTCTTACCAAGAGGCTGATTCAACACTTGCTGTGATCATCCTTGCAAGATTTGACTGGGCTCCTGATCTGTCATGCAACATCTTGCTGATCTTCCTTGCAAGATTTTCCCGGCCTTCTGATCTGCCATGCAAGATATTGCTGATCTTCCTTTCATGATGCTGGTACAGGACCTGCTCTGATCTTCCTCACAAGCAATCCCTGGTCGTCCTTTCGCGGTGCTGAGGGAAGACTCACTCTGATCTTTCTGACAAGATTTTGCTGAGATGCCTTGAAAGATGCTGACAGAAGACCTGCTCTGACCTGCCTTGCAAGATGTCGCCGATCTTCCATGGAACACGCTGATACATGACCTGGTGTGAAATTCCATGCAAAATATCCCTCGTCTTCCTTAAATCATGCTGTGATAGGACCTGTTCCAATCTTCTTGCACCATGCTTCTGATATGCCTTGCAAGATGGTGATGGAAGACGTGCTCTGATCTTCCTTGTAGATGTGTATGATCATGTTTGCAATATGCAAGGCCTACTCTGGTCTTCCTTGCAAAATGCTGCTGATCCTCCTTGGAAGATGCTGATAGGAGAGCTTCTCTGCTCTTCCTTGCCAAGACGTGCCAGATATTCCTTGCAAGATTCTGGGAGGAGACCTGGTACCAAATCTCCCTACCAAGATATTGCAGATTCTCCATAGAAGATGCTGGTAGAAGACCTGTGCCAATTAACCTTGCAAGACATGACTGATCTGTTTGGTAAGGTAGAAGACCTGCTCTGATCTCCCTTGGATGTGAGTACTGATCATCCTTGCAAAATGCTGAGGCCAACCTGACGGAGACGTTCAAATGTGCGCATGCATCTCTGCCTTGAAAAGGTCTGAATCCAGTTCAGGCATCAGGATTTGCATATGTTAGTGAAATAATTCTTTCTCCCCCTCTCTGGAAAATTTTGGATAGGTATGCATAGGGATCACAACTCTTTTTTCTCTTCTAATGTTTGCTTCAAAAGATTTGTAGGAAAAAAATGGCCTTTTATCTATATTAGATAATTGTACATCAAGACCCGGGCACACACAGAATGGTACTCCCTTAGAGAAACATATCTTGGTGGCCCCTGAATGTGCGTGTTTGTCTGTGTGTGTGTGTGTCTGTGTGTGCTTGTACATCATATACAGCTCCTTGCGTAGCATTGGTTTTACCAAACACCCTGACAGTCTGTCATCCAGTGGTCTAGGCCAGGCAAACAGTGTTGTGACTTCTCATGTGCTTATTTACGTATGTACGTCAAAGTCACCCTGCTCATAAGGAGGTCTGCATGCAGTCGACCAGCCCTGGCTTCTCTCTGGTTAAAAACTTCAACTCTTCTTACTGCCGAATAGTGTGGGTCCAGCTTTCATTGCTCTAAATCAGTTTCCTGATTTTTTAAATTTTAACATCGGTTTCATATACAGAATAATGTATTTTAAAGATACTGACGGATGTTCCTGTTGGGTGTGAGCAAATGGTGAGTCCTGTGAGTCTGTGTGTGTGTGAGTGTGTACGTGCTTGCATATCATACAAGAGTCTCTGTGTAGCATAGGATTTACCAATCACCTTAGAAGTCAGTCGGTCAGTGGTCTAGGTCAGGAAAACAGTGTGGAACCTTCTGATATGTTAACTTACAAATGTTTCTCAAATTGGAGCTTCTCATAGGAGCTGGGCATGCTGTCACCCAACTCAGGCTACTCAATGGCTAACAAATTCACCTCCTCCTAGGATGCAATTATTCTGGGTCTTCTTTCATTTCTCACGTGTTTCAGGATTCTCTTTAATTATTAATTTTATAATCAGATCTTTATATTGAAGATTGTTATTTAAAGACACTTGAGATTTTCTTGCTCTGCAAGTCCACATGTTAACTCCTGTGTGTGTGCGCGCGCTCGTGTGTGTGTGTGTGTGTGTGTGTGCGTGTGCTGTGTACACCTGAGTAAGACAGATGACTGACAACACAAAGGGCCCTAACCGGCAGGCAGACACAGAAACTCAGGTGGTGCAAAAGACATAGCATATACCGTAGGTAGGCACAACATGCCAATTATATAGACCTAGAAGCAGCTGCTGCATGAGATGACCCGCAAAGCTATTTCCCATTGTAAACTCTCCGGAAATTATTCCCAGTACCACTCACGAACTCACAGATGATGGGATCTTACGTGTGAGATTGGATCATTGTGATGTACCCCTCCTTGAAAACGCTACTGATATTCCCTGCAAAATGCTTATAAAAGATCTGCACTGATCTGCCTTGAAAATGGCTCATCTGTCTATCAAAATGCTGGGAGAAGTCCTGCCCAGATCTTCCTTGAAAATGCCGTCGATCTGCCATGCAAGATGGTGACAGAAGTCCTAATATGGTGTTCCAAGTAAGAGGTCTTCCTGGCAAGATGCTGGGAGAACCTCCTCTGAACTCTCTTTCAAGATGTCGTTCATATTTCTTCATGGCGCTGAAAGAAGTCCTACTCTGAACTTCTCTATCTGCCTTGCAAGATGCTGATAGAAGACCGGCCATGATCTTCCTCGCAAGATGCTGCAGCTCTTCTCTGCAAGTTGCCAGAGAAGCACTGCTCTAAACTGCCTGGCAAGATATCCCCGAGCGCACTTAGCAGGTGGTGAGAGCAAACCTGCTCTGATTCCTTTCAAGATGCTTCCATCAGCCTTGCAAGATGCTGATGGAAGACCTCGTCTGATCTGCCATGCCAGATTTTTTGGATCTTCTTACCGAGAGGCTGATTCAACACTTGCTGTGATCTTCCTTGCAAGATTTGACTGGGCTCCTGATCTGTCATGCAACATCTTGCTGATCTTCCTTGCAAGATGTGCCTGGCCTTCTGAACTGCCATGCAAGATATTGTTGATCTTCCTTGCATGATGCTGGTACAGGACCTGCTCTGATCTTCCTCACAAGCAATCCCTGTTCGTCCTTTCGCGGTGCTGAGGGAAGACTCACTCTGATCTTTCTGACAAGATTTTGCTGAGATGCCTTGAAAGATGCTGACAGAAGACCTGCTCTGACCTGCCTTGCAAGATGTCGCCAATCTTCCATGGAACACGCTGATACATGACCTGGTGTGAAATTCCATGCAAAATATCCCTTGTCTTCCTTAAATCATGCTGTGATAGGACCTGTTCCAATCTTCTTGCACCATGTTTCTGATATGCCTTGCAAGATGGTGATGGAAGACGTGCTCTGATCTTCCTTGTAGATGTGTATGATCATGTTTGCAATATACAAGGCCTACTCTGGTCTTCCTTGCAAAATGCTGCTGATCCTCCTTGGAAGATGCTGATAGGAGAGCTTCTCTGCTCTTCCTTGCCAAGACGTGCCAGATATTCCTTGCAAGATTCTGGGAGGAGACCTGGTACCAAATCTCCCTACCAAGATATTGCAGATTCTCCATAGAAGATGCTGGTAGAAGACCTGTGCCAATCAACCTTGCAAGACATGACTGATCTGTTTGGTAAGGTAGAAGACCTGCTCTGATCTCCCTTGGATGTGAGTACTGATCATCCTTGCAAAATGCTGAGGCCAACCTGACGGAGACGTTCAAATGTGCGCAGCATCTCTGCCTTGAAAAGGTCTGAATCCAGTTCAGGCATCAGGATTTGCATATGTTGGTGAAATAATTCTTTCTCCCCCTCTCTGGAAAATTTTGGATAGGTATGCATAGGGATCACAACTCTTTTTTCTCTTCTAATGTTTGCTTCAAAAGATTTGTAAGGAAAAAATGGCCCTTTATCTATATTAGATAATTGTACATCAAGACCCGGGCATACACAGAATGGTACTCCCTTAGAGAAACATATCTTGGTGGCCCCTGAATGTGCGTGTTTGTCTGTGTGTGTGTGTGTGTCTGTGTGTGCTTGTACATCATATACAGCTCCTTGCGTAGCATTGGTTTTTCCAAACACCCTGACAGTCTGTCATCCAGTGGTCTAGGCCAGGCAAACAGTGTTGTGACTTCTCATGTGCTTATTTACGTATGTACGTCAAAGTCACCCTGCTCATAAGGAGGTCTGCATGCAGTCGACCAGCCCTGGCTTCTCTCTGGTTAAAAACTTCAACTCTTCTTACTGCCGAATAGTGTGGGTCCAGCTTTCATTGCTCTAAATCAGTTTCCTGATTTTTTAAATTTTAACATCGGTTTCATATACAGAATAATGTATTTTAAAGATACTGACGGATGTTCCTGTTGGGTGTGAGCAAATGGTGACTCCTGTGAGTCTGTGTGTGTGTGAGTGTGTACGTGCTTGCATATCATACAAGAGCCTCTGTGTAGCATAGGATTTACCAAACACCTTAGAAGTCAGTCGGCCAGTGGTCTAGGTCAGGAAAACAGTGTGGAACCTTCTGATATGTTAACTTACAAATGTTTCTCAAATTGGAGCTTCTCATAGGAGCTGGGCATGCTGTCACCCAACTCAGGCTACTCAATGGCTAACAAATTCACCTCCTCCTAGGATGCAATTATTCTGGGTCTTCTTTCATTTCTCACGTGTTTCAGGATTCTCTTTAATTATTAATTTTATAATCAGATCTTTATATTGAAGATTGTTATTTAAAGACACTTGAGATTTTCTTGCTCTGCAAGTCCAAATGTTAACTCCTGTGTGTGTGCGCGCGCTCGTGTGTGTGTGTGTGTGTGTGTGTGCGTGTTCTGTGTAAACCTGAGTAAGACGGATGACTGATAACACAAAGGGCCCTAACCGGCAGGCAGACACAGAAACTCAGGTGGTGCAAAAGACATAGCATATACCGTAGGTAGGCACAACATGCCAATTATATAGACCTAGAAGCAGCTGCTGCATGAGATGACCCGCAAAGCTATTTCCCATTGTAAACTCTCCGGAAATTATTCCCAGTACCACTCACGAACTCACAGATGATGGGATCTTACGTGTGAGATTGGATCATTGTGATGTACCCCTCCTTGAAAACGCTACTGATATTCCCTGCAAAATGCTTATAAAAGATCTGCACTGATCTGCCTTGAAAATGGCTCATCTGTCTATCAAAATGCTGGGAGAAGTCCTGCCCAGATCTTCCTTGAAAATGCCGTCGATCTGCCATGCAAGATGGTGACAGAAGTCCTAATATGGTGTTCCAAGTAAGAGGTCCTCCTGGCAAGATGCTGGGAGAACCTCCTCTGAACTCTCTTTCAAGATGTCGTTCATATTTCTTCATGGCGCTGAAAGAAGTCCTACTCTGAACTTCTCTATCTGCCTTGCAAGATGCTGATAGAAGACCTGCCATGATCTTCCTCGCAAGATGCTGCAGCTCTTCTCTGCAAGTTGCCAGAGAAGCACTGCTCTGAACTGCCTGGCAAGATATCCCCGAGCGCACTTAGCAGGTGGTGAGAGCACACCTGCTCTGATTTCCCTTTCAAAAGGCTTCCATCAGCCTTGCAAGATGCTGATGGAAGACCTGGTCTGATCTGCCATGCCAGATTTTTTGGATCTTCTTACCAAGAGGCTGATTCAACACTTGCTGTGATCTTCCTTGCAAGATTTGACTGGGCTCCTGATCTGTCATGCAACATCTTGCTGATCTTCCTTGCAAGATGTGCCTGGCCTTCTGAACTGCCATGCAAGATATTGCTGATCTTCCTTGCATGATGCTGGTACAAGACCTGCTCTGATCTTCCTCACAAGCAATCCCTGGTCGTCATTTCGCGGTGCTGAGGGAAGACTCACTCTGATCTTTCTGGCAAGATTTTGCTGAGATGCCTTGAAAGATGCTGACAGAAGACCTGCTCTGACCTGCCTTGCAAGATGTCGCCGATCTTCCTTGGAACACGCTGATACATGACCTGGTGTGATATTCCATGCAAAATATCCCTCGTCTTCCTTAAATCATGCTGTGATAGGACCTGTTCCAATCTTCTTGCACCATGCTTCTGATATGCCTTGCAAGATGGTGATGGAAGACGTGCTCTGATCTTCCTTGTAGATGTGTATGATCATGTTTGCAATATACAAGGCCTGCTCTGCTTTTCCTTGCAAAATGCTGCTGATCCTCCTTGGAAGATGCTGATAGGAGAGCTTCTCTGCTCTTCCTTGCCAAGACGTGCCAGATATTCCTTGCAAGATGCTGGGAGGAGACCTGGTACCTAATCTCCCTACCAAGATATTGCAGATTCTCCATAGAAGATGCTGGTAGAAGACCTGTGCCAATCAACCTTGCAAGACATCACTGATCTGTTTGGTAAAGTAGAAGACCTGCTCTGATCTCCCTTGGATGTGAGTACTGATCATCCTTGCAAAATGCTGAGGCCACCCTGACGGAGACGTTCAAAGGTGCACATGCATCTCCGCCTTGAAAAGGTCTGAATCCAGTTCAGGCATCAGGAGTTGCATATGTTGGTGAAATAATTCTTTTTCCCCCTCTCTGCAAATTTTGGATAGGTATGCATAGGGATCACAATTCTTTTTTCTCTTCTAATGTTTGCTTCAAAAAATTTGTGGGAAAAAATGGCCTTTTATCTATATTAGATAATTGTACATCAAGACCCGGGCATACACAGAATGGTACTCCCTTAGAGAAACATATCTTGGTGGCCCCTGAATGTGCGTGTTTGTCTGTGTGTGTGTGTCTGTGTGTGCTTGTACATCATATACAGCTCCTTGCGTAGCATTGGTTTTACCAAACACCCTGACAGTCTGTCATCCAGTCGTCTAGGCCAGGCAAACACTGTTGTGACTTCTCATGTGCTTATTTACGTATGTACGTCAAAGTCACCCTACTCATAAAGAGGTCTGCATGCAGTCGACCAGCCCTGGCTTCTCTCTGGTTAAAAACGTCAACTCTTCTTACTGCCGAATAGTGTGGGTCCAGCTTTCATTGCTCTAAATCAGTTTCCTGATTTTTTTAAATTTTAACATCGGTTTCATATACAGAATAATGTATTTTAAAGATACTGACGGATGTTCCTGTTGGGTGTGAGCAAATGGTGACTCCTGTGAGTCTGTGTGTGTGTGAGTGTGTACGTGCTTGCATATCATACAAAAGTGTCTGTGTAGCATAGGATTTACCAAACACCTTAGAAGTCAGTCGGCCAGTGGTCTAGGTCAGGAAAACAGTGTGGAACCTTCTGATATGGCAACTTACAAATGTTTCTCAATTTGGAGCTGCTCATAGGAGATGTGCAGGCTGTCACCAGACTCAGGCTACTCAATGGCTAACAAATTCACCTCCTCCTAGGATGCAATTATTTTGGGTCTTCTTTCATTTCTCACGTGTTTCAGGATTCTCTTTAATTATTAATTTTATAATCAGATCTTTATATTGAAGATTGTTATTTAAAGACACTTGCGATTTTCTTGCTGTGCAAGTGAAAATGTTAACTCCTATGTGTGCGCGCGCTCGTGTGCGTGTGTGTGTGTGTGCGCGCGCGCACATGTGCTGTGTAAACCTGTAAGACAGATGACTGATGACCAGGCAGGGCCCTAACCGGCGGGCAGACACAGAAACTCAGGTGGTGCAAAAGACATGTCATATACCGGAGGTAGGCACAACATGCCAATAATATAGACCTAGAAGCACCTGATGCATGAGATGACCCGCAAAGCTATTTCGCATCGTAAACTCTCCGAAAATTATTCCCAGAACCACTCACGAACTCACAGATGATAGGATCTTACGTGTGAGATGGGATCATTGTGATGTACCCCTCCTTGAAAACGCTACTGATATTCCCTGCAAAAAGCTTATAGAAGATCTGCACTGATCTGTGTTGGAAATGGCTCATCTGTCTATCAAAATGCTGGGAGAAGTCCTGCCCAGATCTTCCTTGAAAATGCCGTCGATCTGCCATGCAAGATGGTGACAGAAGTCCTAATATGGTGTTCCAAGTAAGAGGTCTTCCTTGCAAGATGCTGGGAGAACCTCCTCTGAACTCTCTTTCAAGATGTCGTTCATATTTCTTCATGGCGCTGAAAGAAGTCCTACTCTGATCTTCTCAATCTGCCTTGCAAGATGCTGATAGAAGACCTGCCATGATCTTTCTCGCAAGATGCTGCAGCCCTTTCTGCAAGTTGCCAGAGAAGCACTACTTTGAACTGCCTTGCAAGATATCTCCGGTCGCCCTTAGCAGGTGCTGAGAGCACACCTGCTCTGATTTCCCTTTCAAAAGGCTTCCATCAGCCTTGCAAGATGCTGATGGAAGACCTGGTCTGATCTGCCATGCCAGATTTTTTGGATCTTCTTACCAAGAGGCTGATTCAACACTTGCTGTGATCTTCCTTGCAAGATTTGACTGGGCTCCTGATCTGTCATGCAACATCTTGCTGATCTTCCTTGCAAGATGTGCCTGGCCTTCTGAACTGCCATGCAAGATATTGCTGATCTTCCTTGCATGATGCTGGTACAGGACCTGCTCTGATCTTCCTCACAAGCAATCCCTGGTCGTCCTTTTGCGGTGCTGAGGGAAGACTCACTCTGATCTTTCTGACAAGATTTTGCTGAGATGCCTTGAAAGATGCTGACAGAAGACCTGCTCTGACCTGCCTTGCAAGATGTCGCCAATCTTCCTTGGAACACACTGATACATGACCTGGTGTGAAATTCCATGCAAAATATCTATCGTCTTCCTTAAATCATGCTGTGATAGGACCTGTTCCAATCTTCTTGCACCATGCTTCTGATATGCCTTGCAAGATGGTGATGGAAGACGTGCTCTGATCTTCCTTGTAGATGTGTATGATCATGTTTGCAATATACAAGGCCTGCTCTGCTCTTCCTTGCAAAATGCTGCTGATCCTCCTTGGAAGATGCTGATAGGAGAGCTTCTCTGCTCTTCCTTGCCAAGACGTGCCAGATATTCCTTGCAAGATGCTGGGAGGAGACCTGGTACCTAATCTCCCTACCAAGATATTGCAGATTCTCCATAGAAGATGCTGGTAGAAGACCTGTGCCAATCAACCTTGCAAGACATGACTGATCTGTTTGGTAAGATAGAAGACCTGCTCTGATCTCCCTTGGATGTGAGTACTGATCATCCTTGCAAAATGCTGAGGCCACCCTGACGGAGACGTTCAAAGGTGCACATGCATCTCCGCCTTGAAAAGGTCTGAACCCAGTTCAGGCATCAGGAGTAGCATATGTTGGTGAAATAATTCTTTCTCCACCTCTCTGGAAAATTTTAGATAGGTATTCATAGGGATCAGAACTCTTTTGTCTCTGCTAATGTTTGCTTCAAAAATTTTGTGGGAAATAAGGGCTTTTATCTATATTAGATAATTGTACATCAAGAACCGGGCATACACAGAATGCTACTCCCTTAGAGAGACATATCTTGGTGGCCCCTGAATGTGCATGTGTGTCTGTGTGTGTGTCTGTGTGTACTTGTACATCATATACAGCTCTTTGCATAGCATTGGATTTACCAAACACCCCGACAGTTTGTCATCCAGTCGTCTAGGCCAGGCAAACACTGTTGTGACTTCTCATGTGCTTATTTACGTATGTACGTCAAAGTCACCCTGCTCATAAGGAGGTCTGCATGCAGTTGACCAGCCCTGGCTTCTCTCTGGTTAAAAACTTCAACTCTTCTTACTGCCGAATAGTATGGGTCCAGCTTTCATTGCTCTAAATCAGTTTCCTGATTTTTTTAAATTTTAACATCGGTTTCATATACAAAATAATGTATTTTAAAGATACTGACGTATGTTCCTGTTGGTTGTGAGCAAATGGTGACTCCTGTGAGTCTGTGTGTGTGTGAGTGTGTACGTGTTCTTGCATATCATACAAGAGTCTCTGTGTAGCGTAGGATTTACCAAACACCTTATAAGTCTGTCGGCCAGTGGTCTAGGTCAGGAAAACAGTGTGGAACCTTCTGATACACCAACTTACACATGTTTCTCAAATTGGAGCTGCTCATAGGAGCTGTCCAGGCTGTCACCCAACTCAGGCTACTCAATGGCTACCAAATTCACCTCCTCCAATAATGCAATTATTCTGGGTCTTCTTTCACTTCTCATGTGTTTCAGGATTCTCTTTAATTAATAATTTTATAATCAGATTTTTATATTGAAGAATGTTATTTAAAAACACTTGGTATTTCTTGCGGTGCATGTCCAAAGGTTAATTCCTGTGTGTGTGCGTGTGTGTGTTTGCGTGTGTGTGTTTTGTAAACCTGAGGAAGTCAGATGATTGATGACAAGACAGGTCCCTAACTGGCATGCACACAGAAATTCAGGTGGTGCAAAAACATAGCATAATCCGGTGGTATGCACAACATGCCTATAATATTGACCTAGAAGCAGCTGCTCCATGAGATGACCCGCAAAGCTATTTCCCATTGTACCCTCTCTGAAATTTTTTCCCAGTACCACTCCCGAAATCACAGATGATAGGATCTTACGTGTTGGATGGGATCACTGTGATGTGCCTTTCCTTGAAAACGCCACTGATCTTCCCTGCAAAATGCTGATAGAAGATCTGCTCTGATTTGCCTTGCAAAATTGCTCATCTGCCAATCAAGTTGCTGGGAGAAGTCCTGCCCAGATATTCCTTGAAAGATGCCATCGATCTCCCATGCAAGATGGTGACAGAAGTCCTAATGTGGTGTTCAAAGTCAGAGATCTTCGTTGCAAGATGCTGGGAGAACCTCCTCTGAACTGTCTTTCGCGATGTCGTTCATATTTCTTCATGGCGCTGAAAGAAGTCCTACTCTGATCTTCCCTATCTGCCTTGCAAGATGCTAATAGATGGCCTGGCATGGTCTTTCTCGCAAGATGCTGCAGCTCTTCCCTGCACGTTGCCAGAGAAGCGCTGCTCTGAACTGCCTTACAAGATATCTCCGGTCGCCTTTACCAGGTGCTGAGAGCACACCTGCTCTGATTTCCCTTTCAAAATGCTTCCATCAGCCTTGCAAGATGCTGATGGAAGACCTGGTCTGATCTGCCATGCCAGATTTTGCGGATCTTCTTACCAAGAGGCTGATTCAACACTTGGTCTGATCTTCCTTGCAAGATATGAATGTGCTTCTGATCTGTCATGCAACATCGTGCTGATCTTCCTTGCAAGATGTGCCTGGCCTTCTGATCTGTTATGCAAGATATTGCTGATCTTCCTTGCATGATGCTGGTAGAAGACTTGCTCTGGTCTTCCTCACAAGCAATCCCTGGTCTTCCTTTCGCCCTGCTGAGGGGAGACCCGCCCTGATCTTTCTTGCAAGATTTTGCTGAACCGCCTTGCAACATGCTGACAGAAGACCTGCTCTGACCTGCCTTGCAAGATGTCGCCGATCTTCCTTGGAACACGCTGATACATGACCTGGTGTGATATTCCATGCAAAATATCCCTCATCTTCCTTAAATTTTGCTGAGATAGTTCCTGTTCCAATCTTCCTGCAATATGCTTCTGATCTGCCTTGCAAGATGGTGATGGAAGACGTGCTCTGATCTTCCTTGCAGATGTGGATGATCATATTTGCAATATACAAGGCCTGCTCTGGTCTTCCTTGCAAAATGCTGCTGATCCTCCTTGGAAGATGCTGATAGGAGAGCTTCTCTGCTCTTCCTTGCCAAGACGTGCCTGATGTACCTTGCAAGATGCTGGGAGGAGACCTGGTACCTAATCTCCCTACCAAGATATTGCAGATTCTCCATAAAAGATGCTGGTAGAAGACCTGTGCCAATCAACCTTGGAAGACATCACTGATCTGTTTGGTAAAATAGAAGACCTGCTCTGATCTCCCTTGGATGTGACAACTGGTCATCCTTGCAAGATGCTGAGGCCAACCTGACAGAGATGGTCAAATGTGCGCATGCATCTCCGCCTTGAAAAATTCTGAACCCAGTTCAGGCATAAGGAGTCGCATAGGGGGTGAAATACTACTTCCTCCTTCTCTCTGGAAAATTTTGGATCGGTATGCATAGGGATCACAACTCATTTTTCTCTTCTTATGTTTGCTTCAAAAGATTTGTAGGAAAAAATGGGACTTTTATCTATATTTGATACTTTTACATCAAGACCCTGGCATAAACAGAATGCTATTCCTTTAGAGAGACATGTTAGGGTGGCCCTGAATCCCTGTGTGTGTGTGTGTGTGTGTGTGTGTGTGTGTGTGTGTGTGTGTGTGTGTGTTGAAAACCTATGTAAGACAGATGACTAATGACCAGGCAGGGCCCTAACCGGCGGGCAGACACTGAAATTCAGGTGGTGCAAAAGACATAGCATAATCCAGTGGTAGGCACAACATGCCAATAACATAGACTTAGAAGCACCTGCTCCATGAGATGACCCGCAAAGCTATTTCGCACAGTACCCTCTCCGGAAGTTATTCCCAGTTCCACTCAAGAACTCACAGATGATAGGATGTTACGTGTTAGATGGGATCACTGTGATGTGCCCTTCCTTGAAAACGCCACTGATCTTCCCTGCAAAATGCTGATAGGATATCTGCTCTGAACTGCCTTGCAAAATTGCTCATCTGTCTATCAAGATGCTGGGAGAAGTCCTGCCCAGATCTTCCTGAAAGATGCCATCGATCTCCCATGCAAGATGGTGACAGCAGTCCTAATATGGTGTTCCAAGTAAGAGGTATTCCTTGCAATTTGCTGGGAGAACCTCCTCTGAACTGTCTTTCGCAATGTCGTTCATATTTCTTCATGGCGCTGAAAGAAGTCCTACTCTGATCTTCCCTATCTGCCTTGCAAGATGCTATTAGAAGACCTGCCATGGTCTTTCTCACAATAACCTGCAACACTTCCCTGCACATTGCCAGAGAAGAACTTCTCTGAACTGCCTTGCAAAATATCCCCGGTTGCCTTTAGTAGGTGCTGAGAGCACACCTGCTCTGATTTCCCTTTCAAAATGCTTCCATCAGCCTTGCAAGATGCTGCTGGAAGACCTGGTCTGATCTGCCATGCCAGATTTTCCGGATCTTCTTACCAAGAGGCTGATACAACACTTGCTCTGATCTTCCTTGCAAGATATGCCTGGGCTTCTGATCTGTCGTGCAAGATATTGCTGATCTTCCTTGCAAGATGCTGGCACAAGATATGCTCTGATCTTCCTTGCAAGCAATCCCTGGTCTTACTTTCGCGGTGCTGAGGGAAGACCCGCTCTGATCTTTCTGCAAGATTTTGCTGAACTGCCTTGCAACATGCTGACAGAAGACCTCGTCTGACCTGCCTTGCAAGATTTCGCCGATCTTACTTGGAACACGCTGGTACATGACCTGGTGTGATATTCCATGCAAAATACCCATCGTCTTTCTTATATCGTTCTGAGATAGGACCTGTTCCGATCTTCTTGCAACATGCTTCTGATCTGCCTTGCAAGATGGTGATGGAAGACGTGCTCTGATCTTCCTTGCAGATGTGGATGATCATATTTGCAATATACAAGTCCTGCTCTGGTCTTCCTTGCAAAATGCTGCTGATGTTCCTTGGAAGATGCTGATAGGAGAACTTCTCTGCGCTTCCTTGCCAAGACGTGCCAGATATTCCTTGCAAGATGCTGAGAGGAGACCTGGTCTAATCTCCCTACCAAGATATTGCAGATTCTCCATTGGGGATGCTGATAGAAGACCTGTGCCAATTAACATTGCAAGACATCACTGTTCTGTTTGGTAAGAAATAAGACCTGCTGTGATCCCCTTTGATGTGAATACTGATCATCCTTACAAGGTGCTGAGGACAACCTGATGGAGAGGTTGAAATGTGCGCATGCATCTCACCTTGAAAAGGTCTGAACCCAGTTCAGGCATAAGGAGTCGCATATGAGGGTGAAATAATTCTTCCTCCTTCTCTCTGGAAAATTTTCGATCGGTATGCATAGGGATCACAACTCTTTTTTCTCTTCTTATGTTTGCTTACAAAGATTTGTAGGAAACAATGGGACTTTTATCTATATTCGAAAATTATACATCAAGACCCTGGCATATATGGAATGCTGCTCCCTTAGAGAGACATGTTTGGATGGCCCTGAATGTGTGTGTGTATGTGTGTGTGTATGTGAGTTTTGTGTAACTTGAGTAACACAGATGACTGGTGACCAGGCAGGGCCCTAATCGGCCGTCAGACACAGAAACTCAGGTGGTGCAAAAGACATAGCATAATCCGGTGGTAGTCACAACATGCCAATAATATAGACCTAGAAGCACCTTCTCCATGAGATGACCCACGAAGCTATTTCTCATAGTACCCTCACTGAAAATTATACCCAGTACAACTCCCGAACTCACAGATGATAGGATCTTACGTGTGAGATGGGATCACTGTGATGTGCCCTTCCTTGAAAACGCCACTCATCTTCCCTGCAAAATGCTGATAGAAGATCTGCTCTGATCTGCCTTGCAAAATTGCTCATCTGTCTATCAAGATGCTGGGAGAAGTCCTGCCCAGATCTTCCTTGAAAGATGCCATCGATCTCCCATGCAAGATGGTGACAGAAATCCTAATATGGTGTTGAAAGTCAATGGTCTTTGTTGCATGATGCTGGAAGAACCTCCTCTGAACTGTCTTTCTCGATGTCGTTCATATTTCTTCATGGTGCTGAAAGAAGTCCTACTCTGATCTTCCCTATCTGCCTTGCAAGATGCTAATAGGAGACCTGGCATGGTCTTCCTCGCAAGATGCTGCAGGTATTCCCTGCATGTTGCCAGAGAAGCACTGCTCAGCACTGCCTTGCAAGATATTTCTGGTCGCCCTTAGCAGGTGCTGAGAGCACACCTACTCTGATCTCCCTTTCAAGATGCTTCCATCAGCCTTGCAAGATGCTGATGGAAGACCTGGTCTGATCTGCCATGCCAGATTTTGCGGATCTTCTTACCAAGAGGCTGATACAACACTTGCTGTGATCTTCCTTGCCAGATATGCCTGGGTTTCTGATGGGTCATGTAACATCTTGCTGATCTTCCTTGCAAGATGTGCCTGACCTTCTGATCTGCCATGCAAGATATTGCTGATTTTCCTTGCAAGATGCTGGTACAAGAACTGCTCTGATCTTCCTCGCAAGCAATCCCTGGTCTTCCTTTCGCCCTGCTGAGGGAAGAACCGCTCTGATCTTTCTGCAAGATTTTGCTAAACCGCCTTGCAACATGCTGACAGAAGACCTCGTCTGACCTGCCTTGCAAGATGTCGCCAATCTTCCTTGGAACACGCTGGTACATGACCTGGTGTGATATTCCATGCAAAATACCCGTCGTCTTCCTTATATCGTGCTGAGATAGGACCTGTTCCGATCTTCTTGCAACATGCTTCTGATCTGCCTTGCAAGATGGTGATGGAAGACGTGCTCTGATCTTCTTGCAGATGTGGATGATCATGTTTGCAATATACAAGACCTGCTCTGGTCTTCCTTGCAAAATGCTGCTGATGTTCCTTGGAAGATGCTGATAGGAGAACTTCTCTGCGCTTCCTTGCCAAGACGTGCCAGATATTCCTTGCAATATGCTTAGAGGAGACCTGGTCTAATCTCCCTACCAAGATATGGCAGATTCTCCATAGACTATGCTGGTAGAAGACCTGTGCCAATAAACCTTGCAAGATATCACTGATCAGGGACAGCACCTGAGACACAGTGTGGGAATTGCACCTGACCTGATCCCACCACACCGAGGCAAATCACTGGGGGAGTGCAGCGGAACAGCAAGGGAATGGAGTGGCAAGGTCCCCAGGGAATGCTTAAAGTGGAATTTGGGGCCAGGGCGTGGTGCCCCAACAGACTGGACTGGAAAACGCTCCTAAGGGCCAGCAAACGATCCCTGAACTAACTACAAGCTTTTCTCTTGTGAACTGTTTTGTTCTGTTCTTTGTCAGTGGTTTGTTTTTGTTGTTTTGTTGCCTAATTGTAAACTGTTGGTTTGTTTTCCTCTGTCTTGTTTTCGTGCATGTTAGTGTCTCCACAGGTCTGTCTGAATAGGACAGGCTGGATGAACTATCTGGAGGAAAAACAACGGGACCGACAGTTCCGGGGAACTTGGGGTGGTGGGTAAGGAAGTGGTGTTAACAAACCCAGGGACAAGGGAAAAACATGGCACCCCAAATGGTAGAGAAGGGGGAGTGGCAGGCCTTGTGGGAAATGATCAAGGGTAAGGTTGCTTAGAGAAGAGGTATACTCTAGCCCAGGTGGCGACGAAGCATGGTAGTAGGGCAGGAGGAAAGTCAAGGGAGATGGAGGAAAGAACTAGGAGTCAAAGCGCATTCATGGAGGTCTAGACAAAGATATGTACATGCAAATATATATAGGAGGATGGGGAAATAGATCTATGTGTCTATATGTATAGGTCAAGTATTAAGGTGGCGGAAGGACCTTGGGCCTCTACTCAAACACTCCCTCAATGCATGAATACCTTCTTTTATTAAATTGGAACTCTATGATGCTCACTCTCCCGACACAACGGCTGGAGCCAAAGTGGGTGAACAAGTAAATGTGGTGAAGAAAGCTGATGGTGCCCGGCTATCAAAAGAGGTAGTGACTGGGGTCTTAAAGGCTTGAAGATAAACAAGTGGCCATCTAGCTCAGAAGCAAAAAAGCCCACATGGAAGAAGCACACCGGCCAGTGCGATCACGAGGTGCCAAGGGACCAGTAATAAGGCATCATGCAAAAAAAAGATGTAAGTGTGTGTATGTATGTGTATATATGTATATATATACCATATTAAATGAAGGGGGAAGTGCAGAGTGGAGACCCAAGGCCCGAGTGTCAGCCAATGGAGATCCCCTCATAGAAGGGTTTAGGAGAGGAGATGGGTTAATTAGGGTGTGAGGTAGTACCGATGAAGAACACAACTTTCCCCCAGATCCTGAATGCTTCCTCCCCCAACTACCATGATCCAAATTCTAGCTTGCAGGGCTGGATAGGACAGAAGCTGTACACTGGTACATATGAGGGCTGGAGGTACAGGGAATCCAGGGTGGATGATACTTTCAGGACCAAGGGTGTGAGGGACGTTGCTGGGAGAGTGGAGGGTGAGTGGGTTGGAAAGGGGGAACTGATTACAAGGATCCACATGTGACCTCTTCCCTGGGAGAGGGACAGCAGAAAAGGGGGGAAGGGAGACTCCGGATAGGGCAAGATATGACAAAATAATGATGTATAAATTACCAAGAGCACATGAGGGATTGGGGAAGGGGAGGGAGGGGGAAAAAAAGAGGACTTGATGCAAGGGGCTTAAGTGGAGAGCAAATGCCTTGAGAATGATTGGGGCAGGAAATGTATGGATGTGCTTTATACAATTGATGTATGTATAGGTATGGATGGTAATAAGAGTTGTATGAGTCCCTAATAATATGTAAAATGAGAAAAGAAGAGAAAAAATGATTAGGGCAAACACTGTACAGATGTGCTTTACACAATTTATGTATGTATATGTATGAACTGTGTTAACAATTGTATGAGCCCAAATAAATTGTTTAAAAAAAAAGATATCACTGATCTGTTTGGTAAGATAGAAGACCTGCTCTGATCCCCTTTGATGTGACTACTGATCATCCTTACAAGATGCTGAGGACAACCTGATGGAGACGTTCAAATGAGCGCATGCATCTCCACCTTGAAAAGCTCTGAACCCAGTTCAGGCATAAGGAGTCGCAAATGGGGATGAAATAATACTTCCTCCTTCTCTCTGGAAAATTTTGGATCGGTATGCATAGGGATCACAACTCTTTTTTCTCTTCTTATGTTTGCTTACAAAGATTTGTAGGAAAAAATGGGACTTTTATCTATATTTGAAAATTATACATCAAGACCCTGGCATACACAGAATGCTGCTCTCTTAGAGAGACATGTTTGCAGGGCCATGAATATGTGTGTGTATGTGTGTGTGTGTGTGTGTGTGAGTTTTGTGTAAACTTGAGTAAGACAGATGACTGGTGACCAGGCAGGGCGCTAACCAGCCGGCAGACACAGAAACTCAGGTAGTGCAAAAGACATAGCATAATCCGGTGGTAGGCACAACATGCCAATAATATAGACCTAGTAGCAGCTTCTCCATGAGATGACATGCGAAGCTATTTCGCATAGTACCCTCACTGAAAATTATTCCCAGTACCTCTCCCAAACTCACAGATGATATGATCGAACATGTGAGATGGGATCACTGTGATGTGCCCTTCCTTGAAAACTCCACTGATCTTCCCTGCAAAATGTTGATAGAAGGTCTGCTCTGATCTGCCTTGCAAAATTGCTCATCTGTCTAACAAGATGCTGGGAAAAGTCCTACCCAGATCTTCCTTGAAAGATACCATCGATATCCCATTCAAGATGGTGACAGAAGTCCTAATATGGTGTTCAAAGTTAGAGATCTTCCTTGCAAGATGCTGGGAGAACCTCCTCTGAACTGTCTTTCGCGATGTCGTTCATATTTCTTCATGGCGCTGAAAGAAGTCCTACTCTGATCTTCCCTATCTGCCTTGCTAGATGCTATTAGAAGACCTGCCATGGTCTTTCTCGCAAGATGCTGCAGCTCTTCCCTGCACGTTGCCAGAGAAGCACTGCTCTGAACTGCCTTGCAAGATATCTCTGATCACCCTTAGCTGGTGCTGAGAGCACACCTGCTCTGATTTCCCTTTCAAGATGCTTCCATCAGCCTTGCAAGATGCTGATGGAAGACCTGGTCTGATCAGCCATGCCAGATTTTGCGGATCTTCTTACCAAGAGGCTCATTCAACACTTTCTCTGATCTTCTTTGCAAGATATGCCTGGGCTTCTGATCTGTCATGCAACATCTTGCTTATCTTCCTTGCATGATGTGCCTGGCATTCTGATCTGCCATGCAAGATATTGCTGATCTTCCTTGCAAGATGCTGGTACAAGACATGCTCTGATCTTCCTCGCAATCAATCCCTGGTCTACCTTTCGCGGTGCTGAGGGAAGACCCGCTCTGATCTTTCTTTGCTGAACCGCCTTGCAACATGCTGACAGAAGACCTGCTCTGACCTGCCTTGTAAGATGTCGCCGATCTTCCTTGGAACACGCTGATACATGACCTGGTGTGATATTCCATGCAAAATATCCCTCATCTTCCTTAAATCGTGCTGAGTTAGGTCCTGTTCCGATCTTCCTGCAATATGCTTCTGATCTGCCTTGCAAGATGGTGATGGAAGACGTGCTCTAATCTTCCTTGCAGATGTGGATGATCATATTTGCAATGTACAAGGCCTGCTCTAGTCTTCCTTGCAAAATGCTGCTGATCCTCCATGGAAGATGCTGATAGGAGAGCTTCTCTGCTCTTCCTTGCCAAGACGTGCCACATATTCCTTGCAAGATGCTGAGAAGAGACCTGGTCTAATCTCCCTACCAATATATTGCAGATTCTCCATAGAAGATGCTGATAGAAGACCTGTGCCTATCAACCTTTAAGATATCACTGATCTGTTTCATAAGATAGAGGACCTGCTCTGATACACTTTGATGTGACTACTGATCATCCTTATAAGATGCTGAAGACAACCGGATGGAGACGTTCAAATGTGCGCATGTATCTCCACCTTGAAAAGCTCTGAACCCAGTTCAGGCATAAGGAGTTGCATATGGAGGTGAAATAATTCTTCCTCCTTCTGTCTGGAAATTTTTGGATAGGTATGCATAGGGATCACAACTCATTTTTCTCTTCTTATGTTTGCTTCAAAAGATTTGTAGGAAATAATGAGATTTTTATCTATATTTGAAAATTATACATCAAGACCCTGGCATACACAGAATGATGCTCTCTTAGAGAGACATGTTTGGATGGCCCTGAATGTGTGTGTGTGTGTGTGTGTGTGTGTGTGTGTGTGAGTTTTGTGTAAACTTGAGTAAGACAGATGACTGGTGACCAGGCAGGGCGCTAACCGGCCTGCAGACGCAGAAACTCAGGTGGTGCAAAAGATATAGCATAATCCGGTTGTAGGCATAACATGCCAATAATATAGACCTAGAAGCAGCTGCTCCATGAGATGACCCACAAAGCTATTTCGCATAGTACCCTCACTAAAAATTATTCCCAGTACCACTCTGGAACTCACAGATGATAGGATCTTATGTGTGAGATGGGATCACTGTGATGTGACCTTCCTTGAAAACGCCACTAATCTTCCCTGCAAAATGCTGATAGAACATCTGCTCTGATCTGCCTTGCAAAATTGCTCATCTGTCTATCAAGATGCTGGGAGAAGTCCTGCCCAGATATTCCTTGAAAGATGCCGTCGATCTGCCATGCAAAATGGTGACAGAAGACCTAATATGGTGTTGAAAGTCAGACGTCTTCCTTACATGATGCTGGGAGAACCTCCTCTGAACTGTCTTTCGCGATGTCGTTCATATTTCTTCATGGCGCTGAAAGAAGTCCTACTCTGATCTTCCCTATCTGCCTTTCGAGATGCTAATAGAAGACCTGCCATGGTCTTTCTCGCAAGATGCTGCAGGTATTCCCTGACGTTGCCAGAGAAACACTGCTCTGAACTGCCTTGCAAGATATTCCCGGTCGCCCTTACCAGGTGCTGAGAGCACACCTGCTCTGATCTCCCTTTCAAGATGCTTCCATCAGCCTTGCAAGATGCTGATGGAAGACCTGGTCTGATTTGCCATGCCAGATTTTGCGGATATTCTTACCAACAGGCTGATACAACACTTCCTTTGATTTTCCTTGCAAGATATGACTGGCCTTCTGATGTGTCATGCAACATCTTGCTGATCTTCCTTGCAAGATGTGCCTGACCTTGTGATCTGTCATGCAAGATATTGCTGATCTTCCTTGCAAGATGCTGGTACAAGACCTGCTCTGATCTTCCTCGCAATCAATCCTGTTCTTCCTTTCGCGGTGCTGAGGGGAGACCCGCACTGATCTTTCTTGCAAGATTTTGCTGAACCGCCTTGCAACATGCTGACAGAAGACCTCCTCTGACCTGTCCTGCAAGATGTCTCCGATCTTCCTTGGAACACGCTGATACATGACCTGGTGGGATATTCCATGCAAAATATCCCTCGTCTTCCTTAAATCGTGCTGAGATAGGTCCTGTTCCGATCTTCCTGCAATATGCTTCTGATCTGCCTTGCATGATGGTGATGGAAGACGTGATCTTTTCTTCCTTGCAAATGTGGATGATCATGTTTGCAATATACAAGGCCTGCTCTGGTCTTCCATGCAAAATGCTACTGATCTTCTTTGGAAGATGCTGATGGCAGAGATTCTCTGCTCTTCTATGCCAAGACGTGCCTGATGTTCCTTGCAAGATGCTGGAAGGAGACCTGGTCTTATCTCCCTACCAAGATATTGCAGATTCTCCATAGAAAATGCTGATAGAAGACCTGTGCCAATCAACCTTGCAAGACATCACTGATCTGTTTGGTAAGATAGAAGACCTACTCTGATCTCCCTTGTATGTGACTACTGATCATCCTTGCAAGATGCTAAGGCCAACCTGACAGAGATGGTCAAATATGCGCATGCATCTCCGCCTTGAAAAGGTCTGAACCCAGTTCAGGCATAAGGAGTCGCATATGGGGGTGAAATAATTCTTCCTCCTTCTCTCTGGAAAATTTTGGATAGGTATGCATAGGGATCACAACTCTTTTTTCCCTTCTAATGTTTGCTTCAAAAGATTGGTAGGAAAAAATGGGATTTTATCTATATTTGATAATTTTACTTCAAGACTCTGGCATACACAGATGGTATATCCTTAGAGAGACATTTTTGGTTGGCCCTGAATGCGTGTGTGTGTGTATGTGTGTGTGTGTGTGTGTGTGTGTGTGTGTGTGTGTGTGTGTGTGAGTGTGTGTTGTGAAAACCTGAGTAAGACAGATGACTGGTGACCAGGCAGGGCCCTCACCAGTGTGCAGACACAGAAACTCAGGTGAGCAAAGACTTAGCATAATCCGGTGGTAGGCATAACATACCAATAATATAGACCTAGAAGCAGATGCTCCATGAGATGGCCCGCAAATCTATTTCGCATACTACCCTCACTGAAAATTATTCCCAGTACCACTCCTGAAATCACATATGATAGGATCTTGCATGTGAGAGGGGATCACTGTGATGTGCCCTTCCTTGAAAACGCCACTGATTTCCCTGCAAAATGCTGATAGAAGATCTCCTCTGATCTGCCTTGCAAAATTGCTCATCTGTCTATCAAGATGCTGGGAGAAGTCCTGCCCAGATCTTCCTTGAAAGATGCCATCGATCTCCCATGCAAGATGGTGACAGAAGTCCTAATATAGTGTTCCAAATAAGAGGTCTTCCTTGCAAGTTGCTGGGAGAACCTCCTCTGAACTGTCTTTCGCGATGTCGTTCATATTTCTTCATGGCGCTAAAAGAAGTCCTACTCTGATCTTCCCTATCTGCCTTGCAAGATGCTAATAGAAGCCCTGCCATGGTCTTCCTCGCAAGATGCTGCAGCTCTTCCCTGCACGTTGCCAGAGAAGTACTGCTCTGAACTGTCTTGCAAGATATCTCCGTTCACCCTTATCTGGTCTGAGAGCAAACCTGTTCTGATCTTCCTTTCAAGATGCTTCCATCAGCCTTGCAAGATGCTGATGGAAGAACTGGTCTGATCTGCCATGCCATATTTGGCAGATCTTCTTACCAAGAGGCAGATACAACACTTGCTCTGATCTTCCATGCAAGATATGACAGAGCTTCTGATCTGTCTTGCAACATCTTGCTGATCTTCGTTGCAAGGTGTGCCTGGCCTTCTGATCTGCCATGCAAGATATTGCTGATCTTCCTTGCATGATGCTGGTACAAGAACTGCTCTGATCTTCCTCATAAGCAATCACTGGTCGTCCTTTCGCGGTGCTGAGGGAAGACTCACTCTGATCTTTCTGGAAAGATTTTGCTGATCTGCCTTGACAGATGCTGACAGAAGACCTGCTGTGACCTGCCTTGCAAGATGTCGCTGATCTTCCTTGGAACACGCTGATACATGACCTAGTGTGATAATCCATGCAAAATATCCCTCGTCTTCCTTAAATCATGCTGAGATAGAACCTCTTCTGATCTTCTTGCAATATGCTTCTGATATGACTTGCAAGATGGTGATGGAAGACGTGTTCTGATCTTCCTTGTAGAATTGGATGACCGTGTTTGCAATATACAAGGCCTGCTCTGGTCTTCCTTGCAAAATGCTACTGATCTTCCCTGGAAGATGCTGATAGGAGAGCTTCTCTGCTCTTCCTTGCCAAGACGAGCCAGATATTCCTTGCAAGATGCTGGCAGGAGAGCTGGTCTTATCTCCCTACCAAGATATTGCAGATTCTCCATAGAAGATGCTGATAGAAGACCTGTGCCAATCAACCTTGCAAGACATCACTGATCTGTTTGGTAAGATAGAAGACCTGCTCTGATCTCCCTTGTATGTGACTATTGATCATCCTTGCAAGATGCTGAGGCCAACCTGACAGAGATGGTCAAAGGTTCGCATGCATCTCCGCCTTGAAAATGTCTGAACCCAGTTCAGGCATAAGGATTCGCATATGGGGGTGAAATAATTCTTCCTCCTTCTCTCTGGAAAATTTTGGATAGGTATGCATAGGGATCACAACTCTTTTTCCCTTCTTATTTTAGCTTCAAAAGATTGGTAGGAAAAAAATGGAACTTTTATCTATATTTGATAATTTTACATCAAGACTCTGCCATACACAGAATGCTATATCCTTAGAGAGACATGGTTGGGTGCCCCTGAATGCACGCCTGTGTGTATGTGTTTGTGTTTGTGTGTGTGAGTGTGTGTTGTGAAAACCTGAGTAAGACAGATGACTGGTGACCAGGCAGGGCCCTAACCAGCGTGCAGACACACAAACTCAGGTGGTGCAAAAGACATAGCATAATCCGGTGGTAGGCACAACATACTAATAATATAGACCTAGAAGCAGATGCTCCATGAGATGACCCACAAAGCTATTTCGCATTGTACCCTCACTGAAAATTATTCCCAGTACAACTCCCGAACTCACAGATGATAAGATCTTACGTGTGATATGGGTTCACTGTGATGTGCCCTTCCTTGAAAACGCCACTGATCTTCCCTGCAAAATGCTGATAGAAGATCTGCTCTGATCTGCCTTGCAAAATTGCTCATCTGTCTATCAAGATGCTGGGAGAAGTCCTGCCCAGATCTTCCTGAAAGATACCATCGATCTGCCATGGAAATGGTGACAGAAGTCCTAATATGGTGTTCCAAGTAAGAGGTCTTCCTTGCAACTTGCTGGGAGAACCTCCTCTGAACTGTCTTTCGCGATGTCGTTCATATTTCTTCATGGCGCTGAAAGAAGTCCTACTCTGATCTTCCCTATCTGCTTTGCAAGATGCTAATAGAAGACCTGCCATGGTCTTTCTCACAAGATGCTGCAGGTATTCCCTGCACGTTGCCAGAGAAGCACTGCTCTGAACTGCCTTGCAAGATATTCCAGGTCGCCCTTAGCAGGTGCTGAGAGCACACCTGCTCTGATTTCCCTTTCAAGATGCTTCCATCAGCCTTTCAAGATTCTGATGGAAGACCTGGTCTGATTTGCCATGCCAGATTTTGTGGATATTCTTACCAACATGCTGATACAACACTTCCTTTGATCTTCCTTGCAAGATATGACTGGCCTTCTGATGTGTCATGCAACATCTTGCTGATCTTCCTTGCAAGATGTGCCTGACCTTCTGATCTGTCATGCAAGATATTGCTGATCTTCCTTGCAAGATGCTGGTAGAAGACCTGCTCTGATCTTCCTCACAAGCAATCCCTGGTCTTCCTTTCGCGGTGCTGAGGGGAGACCCGCCCTGATTTTTCTTGCAAGATTTTGCTGAACCGCCTTGCAACATGCTGACAGAAGACCTCCTCTGACCTGTCCTGCAAGATGTCGCTGATCTTCCTTGGAACACGCTGATACATGACCTGGTGTGATATTCCATGCAAAATATCCCTCGTCTTACTTAAATCATGCTGAGATAGGTCATGTTCCGATCTTCCTGCATTATGCTTCTGATCTGCCTTGCAAGATTGTGATGGAAGGCGTGCTCTGATCTTCCTTGCAGATGTGGATGATCATGTTTGCAATATACAAGGCCTGCTCTGGTCTTCCATGCAAAATGCTACTGATCTTCTTTGGAAAATGCGGATAGGAGAGCTTCTCTGCTCTTCCATGCCAAGACGTGCCTGATGTTCCTTTCAAGATGCTGGGAGGAGACCTGGTCTAATCTCCCTACCAAGATATTGCAGATTCTCCATAGAAAATGCTGATAGAAGACCTGTGCCAATCAACCTTGCAAGACATCACTGATCTGTTTGGTAAGACAGAAGACCTGCTCTGATCTCCCTTGGATGTGACTACTGATCATCCTGGCAAGATGCTGAGGCCAACCTGACAGAGATGTTCAAATGTGCGTATGCATCTCCGCCTTGAAAAGATCTGAACCCACTTCAGGCATCAGGAGTCGCATATGTTGGTGAAATAATTCTTCCTCCTCCTCTCTCGAAAATTTTGGATAGGTATGCATAGGGATCACAACTCTTTTTTCTCTTCTTATGTTTGCTTCAAAAGATTTGTAGGAAAAAAATGGGACTTTTATGTATATTTGAAAATTGTACATCCAGACACTGGCATACACAGAATGCTACTCCCTTAGAGTAACATCTTTGCGTGGCCCTGTATGCGTGTGTGTGTGTGTCTGTGTGTGCTTGCACATCATATATGGCCGCTTGCGTAGCATGGGTTTTACCAAACACCCGGACAGTCTGTCAACCAGTGGTCTAGGCCAGGCAAACACTGTGGTGACTTTTCTTGTGCTTATTTACGTATGTATGTCAAACTCACCCTGCTCATAAGGAGGTCTTCATGCGGTCGACCTGCCCTGGCTCCTCTCGGGTTAAAAACTTCAACTTTTCTTACTGCGGAATAGTATGGGTCAAAATGAGTTTCCTGATTTTTTAAAATTTTAAATTTTGACATCGGGTTCATATCCAGAATAATGTATTTTAAAGATACTGATGGATGTTCTTGTTGGGTGTGAGCATATGGTGACTCCTGTGAGTGTATGTGTGTGTGAGTGTATGCGTGTGCTTGCACATCATACAAGAGTCTCAGTGTAGCATAGAATTTACCAAACACCATGGAAGTCAGTCGGCCAGTGGTTTAGGTCAGGCAAACACTGTGGAACCTTCTGATATGCCAATTTACAAATGATTCTCAAATTGGAGCTGAACTTAGGAGATGTGCAGGCTGTCAACCACCTCAGGCTACACAATGACTAACAAATTCACCTCTTCCTAGGCAGCAATAATTCTGGGTCTTCTTTCATTTCTCACTTGTTTCAGGATTTTCTTTAATTATTAATTTTATAATCAGATTTTTATATTGAAAAATGTTATTTAAAGACACTTGCGATTTTCTTGGTGTGCTAGTCCAAATGTTAAATCGTGTGTGTGTGTGTGTGTGTGTGTGTGTGTGTTGTATAAACCTGAGTTAGACAGATGACTGATGACCAGGCAGGGCCATAACAGGCAGGCAGACACATAAACACAGGTGGTGCAAAACACATATCATAATTCGGTGGTAGGAACAACATTCCAATAATAAAGACCTAGAAGCAGCTGCTGCATGAGATGACCCGCAAAGCTATTTCGCATTGTACCCTCTCTGAAAATTATTCCCAGTACGACTCCTGAACTCATAGATGATAGGATCTTACGTGTGAGATGGGATCACTGTGATGTACCCTTCCTTGAAAATGCCACTGATCTTCCCTGCAAAATGCTGATATAAGATCTGCTCTGATCTGCCTTGCTAAATTGCTCATCTGTCTATCAAGATGCTGGGAGAAGACCTGCCCAGATCTTCCTTGAAAGATGCCGTCCATCTGCCATGCAAGATGGTGACAGAAGGCCTAATATGGTGTTCCTAGTAAGAGGTCTTCCTTGCAAGATGCTGGGAGAACCTCCTCTGAACTCTCTTTCGAGATGTCGTTCATATTTCTTCATGGCGCTGAAAGAAGTCCTACTCTGATCTTCCCTGATCTGCCTTGCAAGATGCTAATAGAAGACCTGCCATGGTCTTTCTCGCAAGATGCTGCAGGTATTCCCTGCACGTTGCCAGAGAAGCACTGCTCTGAACTGCCTTGCAAGATATCCCCAGTCGCCCTTAACAGGTGCTGAGAGCAAACCTGCTCTGATCTTCCTTTCAAGATGCTTCCATAGTTTTGCAAGATGCTGATGGAGGACCTGGTCTGATCTGCCATGCCAGATTTTGCGGATGTCTTACCAAGAGGCTGATACAACACTTGCTCTGATCTTCCATGCAAGATATGCCTGGGTTTATAATCTGTCATGCAACATCTTGCTGATCTTCCTTGCATGATGTGCCGTGCCTTCTGATCTGCCATGCAAGACATTGCTGGTCTTCTTTGCAAGACGCTGTATCAAGACCTGCTCTGATCTTCCTGGCAAATAATCCTTCGTCTTCATTTCGAGGCGCTCAGGGAACCTGCTCTGATCTTTTTGGCAAAATTTTGCTAATCTGCCTTGCATGATGCTGACAGAAGTCCTGCTCTGATTTGCCTTGCAAGTTGTCGCCGATCTTCCTTCGAACACACTCATACATGACCTGGTGTGATATTCCATGCAAAATATCCCTCGTCTTCCTTAAATCGTGCTGAGATATGTCCTGTTCCGATCTTCCTGCAATATGCTTCTGATCTGCCTTGCAAGATGGTGATGGAAGACGTGCTCTGATCTTCCTTGCAGATGTGGATGATCATGTTTGCAATATACAAGGCCTGCTCTGGTCTTCCTTGCAAAATGCTGCTGATCTTCCTTGGAAGATGCTGACAGGAAAGCTTCTCTGCTCTTCCTTCCAATATGTGCCAGATATTCCTTGCACGATGCTGGTAGGAGATTTGGTCTAATCTACCAACCAAGATATTGCAGATTCTTCATAGTATATGCACACAGAAGACCTGTGCCAATCAACCTTGCAAGACATCTCTGATCTGCTTGGCAAGATCTCTGATCTCTGCTCTGATCTCTATTGGATGTGAGTACTGATCATCCTTGCAAGATGCTGAGGCCAACCTGACGGAGACGTTCAAATATGCGCATGCATCTCCTCCTTCAAAAGGTTTGGACCCAGTTCAGTCATCAGGAGTCGCATATGTGGGTGAAATAAATTTTCCTCCTCCTCTCTGGAAAATTTTGGATGGGTATGTGTAGGGTTCACAACTCTTTTTTCTCTTGTAATGTTTGCTTCAAAAGGTTTTTAGGAAAAAATGGGACTTTTATCTATATTTGATAATTGTACATCACGACCCTGGCATATGTAGAATGCTATGCCCTTACAGAGACATATTTGGGTGGCCCTGAATGTGTGTGTGTGTGTCTGTGTGTGCTGGCACATCATATTTAGCTGCTTGCGTAGCATGGGTTTTACCAAACACCCCGACAGTTTGTCAACCTGTGGTCTAGGCCAGGCAAACACCGTGATGACTTCTCATGTGCTTATTTACGTACGTATGTCCAACTCACCCTGCTCATAAGGAGGTCTCCATGCGGTCGACCAGCCCTGACTCCTGTCTGGTTAAGAGCTTCAACTCTTCTTACTGTGGAATAGTATGGGTCCAGTTTCATTGCTCAAACAGTTTCCTGATTTTTTTAAATTTTAACATCGGGTTCAAATACAGAATAATGTATTTCAAAGATACTGACGGATGTTCTTGTTGGGTGTGTGCAAATGATGACTACTGTGAGTCTATGTGTGTGTGAGTGTTTGCATGTACTTGCACATCATACAAGAGTCTCTGTGTACTGTCGGATTTACCAATCACGTTGGAAGTCAGTCGACCAGTGGTCTACATCAGGCAAACACTGTGGAACCTTCTGATATGCCAATTTACAAATATTTCTCATATTGGAGCTGCTCATAGGATCGGTGCAGGCTATCAAAAAACTCAGGCTACTCATTGGCTAACAAATTCACCTCCTCCTAGGCTGCAATAATTCTGGGTCTTGTTTCATTTTTCTCGTGTTTCAGGATTTTCTTTAATTATTAATTTTATAATCAGATTTTTATATTGAAGAATGCTATTTAAAGACACTTGCGATTTTCTTGCTGTGCAAATCCAAATGTTAAATCGTGTGTGTGTGTGTGTGTATGTGTGTTGTGTTGTGTAAACTTGAGTAAGACAGATGACTGGTGACCAGGCAGGGCCATAACCGGCAGGCAGACACAGAAACTCAGGTGGTGCAAAAGACAAAGCATAATCCAGTGGTTGGCACAACATGCCAATAATATAGACCTAGAAGCAGCTGCTGCATGAGATGACCCACAAAGCTATTTCGCATGGTACCTTCTCTGAAAATTATTCCCAGTACCACTCCCGAACTCACAGATGATAGGATCTTACGTGTGAGATGGGATCACTGTGATGTACCCTTCCTTGAAAACGCCACTGATCTTCCCTGCAAAATGCTGATAGAAGATGTGCTCTGATCTGTCTTGCAAAATTGCTCATCTGTCTATCAAGATGGTGGGAGAAGACCTGCGCAGATCTTCCTTGTAAGATACCATCAATCTGCCATGCAAGATGGTGACAGAAGTCCTAATATGGTGTTCCAAGTAAGAAGTCTTCCTTGCAAGGTGCTGGGAGAACCTCCTCTGAACTCTCTTTCGAGATGTCGTTCATATTTCTTCATGGTGCTGAAAGAAGTCCTACTCGGATCTTCCCTGATCTGCCTTGCAAGATATTGATAGAGGACCTCCCATGATCTTTCTCAAAAAATGCTTCAGCTCTTCCCCGCAAGTTACCTGAGAAGCACTGCTCTGAACTTCCTTGCAAGATATCCCCGGTCGCCCTTAGCAGGTGCTAAGAGCAAACCTACTCTGATCTTCCTTTCAAGATGCTTCCATCAGCCTTGCAAGATGCTGATGGAAGACCTGGTCTGATCTGCCATGCCAGATTTTGCGAATCTTCTTACCAAGAGGCTGATACAACACTTGCTCTGATCTTCCTTGCAAGATATTCCTTGGCTTCTGATCTGTCATGGAACATGTTGCTGATCTTCCTTGCAAGATGTGCCGTGCCTTCTGATCTGCCATGCAAGATATTGCTGATCTTCCTTGCAAGATGCTGGTACAAGACCTGCTCTGATCTTCCTTGCTAGCAATCACTGGTCTTCCTTTCGCGGTGCTGAGGAAAGACCCGCTCTCATCTTTCTGGCAAGATTTTGCTGATCTGCCTTGCAAGATGCTGACAGAAGTCCTGCTCTGACCTGCCTTGCAAGATGTCGGCGATCTTCCTTGGAACACGCTGATACATGACCTGGTGTGATATTCCATGCAAAATATCCCTCGTCTTACTTAAATCATGCTGAGATAGGACCTCTTCCAATCTTCTTGCAACATGTTTCTGATCTGCCTTGCAAGATGGCGATGGAAGATGTGCTCTGATCTTCCTTGCAGATGTGGATATTCATGTTTGCAATATACAAGACCTGCTCTGGTCTTCCTTGCAAAATGCTGCTGATCTTCCTTGGAACATGCTGATAGGAGAACTTCTCTGCTCTTCCTTGCCAATACGTGCCAGATATTCCTTGCACGATGCTGGGAGGAAACCTGGTCTAATCTCCCTACCAAGATATTGCAGATTCTCCATAGAAGATGCTCACAGAAGACCTGTGCCAATCCACCTTGCAAGATATCACTGATCTGCTTGGCAAGATAGCAGACCTGCTCTGATCTCCCTTGGATGTGACTACTGATCATCTTTGCAAGATGCTGAGGCCAACCTGACGGCAACTTTCAAATGTGCGCATGCATCTCCGCCTTGGAAAGGTCTGAACCCAGTTCAGGCATCAGGAGCTGCATATGTGGGTGAAATTATTCTTCCTCCTCTCTGGAAAATTTTGAATGGGTATGCATAGGGTTCACAACTCTTTTTTCTCTTCTTATGTTTGCTTCAAAAGATTTGTAGGAAAAAATGGGACTTATATCTATATTTGATAATTGTACATCAAGACCCTGGCATATGCAGAATGCTACACCTTTAGACAGACATATTTGGGTGGCCCTGAATATCTGTGTGTTTGTGTGTCTGTGTGTGCTTGCACATCATATACGGCTGCTTGCGTAGTCTGGGTTTTACCAAACACCCCTACAGTCTGTCAACCAGTGGTCCAAGCCAGGCAAACTGTGGTGACTTCTCATGTGCTTATTTACGTATGTTTGTCAAACTCACCCTGCTCATAAGGAGGTCTGCATGCGGTCGACCAGCCCTGGCTCCTCTCTGGTTAAAACCTTCAACTCTTCTTACTGTGGAATAGTATTTTTCCAGCTTTCATTGTTCAAAATCAGTTTCCTGATTCTTTTTAATTTTAAATTTTAACATCGGGTTCATATACAGAATAATGTATTTTAAAGATACTGACGGACGTTCTTGTTGGGTGTGCGCAAATCATGACTCCTGTGAGTCTGTGTTTGTGTGAGTGTGTGCGTGTGCTTGCACATCATACAAGAGTCTCTGTGTAGCGTAGGAATTACCAAACACCTTGGAAGTCAAGCGACCAGGGGTCTAGGTCAGGCAAACACTGAGGAACATTCTGCTATACCAATTTACCAATGTTTTCCAACTTGGAGCTGCTCAAAAATGCTGTGCAGGCTGTCTACCAACTCAGGCTGCTCAATGGCTAACAAATTCACTTCCTCCTAGGCTGCAATAATTCTGGGTCTTGTTTCATTTCTAACATGTTTCAGGATTTTCTTTAATTATTAATTTTGTATTCAGATTTTTATATTGAAGTATGTTATTTAAAGACACTTGCGATTATCTTACTGTCTAAGTCCAAATGTTAACTCCTCTGTGTGTGTGTGTGTGTGTCTGTGTGTGTGTGTGTGTGTCTTGTGTAAACATGAGTAAGACAGGTAAATGACTGATGACCAGGCAGGGCCTTACTGACAGGTAGACACAGAAACTCAGTTGGTGCAAAAAACATAGCATAATTCGGTGGTAGGCACAACATACCAATAATATAGACCTAGAAGCAGCTGCTGCATGAGATGACCTGCAAAGATATTTTGCATAGTACCCTCTCTCAAAAATGTTCTCAGCACCATTCCCTAACCCCAAATTGATAGAATCTTACTTGTTAGAATGGATCAATCTGATGTGCCCTTCCTTTGAAACGCCACGTACTTCCCTGCAAAATGCTCATGGAAGACCTGCTTTGCAAAATTTTGCTTATTTGTCAAGATGCTGGGCGAAGACCTACCCAGATCTTCCTTGAAATATGTCATGGATCTCCCACGGAAGATGGTGACAGAAGACTTCCTATGGTTTTCCTTGTAACGGTCTCTAATCTTCCTGGCAAGATGCTGGGAGAACCTTCTCTGATCTCTCTTTCAAAATGTCGCTGATATTCCTTAATTGTGCTGAGAGAAGGCACACTCTGATCATCCCTGATCTGTCTTGCAGGATGCTGATAGAAGACCTGCCATGATCTTCCTTGTAAGATGCTCCAGCTCTTCCCTGCAAGTTGCCAGAGAAGACCTGCTCTGATCTGCCTGGCAAGTTTGTGCTTATCTGCCTTGCAATATATCCCTGGTACTCCTTAACATGTGCTGAAAGAAGACCTGCTCTGATCTTCCTTGCAAGTTATTCCTGGACTTCCTTTAGAGGTGCTGAGGAAAGACCCCCTCTGATCTTTCTGTCAAGATTTTGCTGATCTGCCTTGCAAGATGCTGACAGAAGACCTGCTCTGACCTGCCTTGCGAGATGTCGCTGATCTTCCTTCGAAGATGCTTATTAATGACCTGGTGTGATATTCCATGCAAAATATCCCTCGTCTTCCCAAAATAGTGCTGAGATAAGACCTGTTCCGACCTTCTTGCAACATTCTTCTGAACTTCCTTGCAAGATGGTGATGGAAGACGTGCTCTGATCTTCCTTGCAGATGTGGATGATCATGTTTGCAATAGAGAAGACCTGCTCTGGTCTTCCTTGCAAAATGCTGCTTATCTTCCTTGGAAGATGCTGATAGGAGAGCTGCTCTGGTCTTCCTGGCCAAGATGTGGCAGATATTCCTTGCAAGGTGCTGTGATTGGACCTGGTCTAATCTCCCTACCAAGATATTGCAGATTCTCCATAGAAGATGCTGATAGAAGACCTGCGCTGATCAACCTTGCAAGACATCACTGATCTGCTTGGCAAGATAGAAAACTGCTCTGATTTCCTTTGTATGTGACTACTGATCATCCTTGCAAAATACTGAGGGCAACCTGACGGAGATGTTCTAGTATGCTCATCCATCTCCACCTTCAATGAGTATGAGCCCAGTGTGGGCATCAGCAGGCCCACAGGTGGATCAAATAATTCTCCCTCCTTCTATTTGGCAAAGTTTGGTTAGGTATTCATAGGGTTCACTTCTCTTTTTCTACTCTTATGTTTGCTTCAAAAGGTTTGTATGAAAAATAGGACTTTTACCTATATTTTATAATTGTACATCAAGACCCTGGCATACCCAGAATACTCTGCCCCAAGAGAGACACGTTTCGGGGGCCCTGAATGTGTTTGTGTCTGTATGTGTCTGTGTGTGCTTGTACATCATGCATGACTGTTTGTGTAGCGTGGGTTTTACCAAACACCTCCATAGTCAGTCAACCAGTGGTCTAGGTCAACCAAACACTCCGGTACCTTTCATGTGCTTATTTATGCATGTTTGTTGAACTCACCCTGCTCATAGGAGGTCTGCATATTGTCAACCAGCGCTGGCTCCTATCTGGCTAAAAATTTCACCTCTTCCTCCTGTGGAATATTATGGGTGCTGCTTTCATTTCTCAAAATTTTCATGATTGTTTTTAAATTTTTAATTTTAACATCTGGGTTATATATAGAATAATGTATTTTAAAGGGACTGGAGGATGATTTTGTCGGGTGTGCACAAGTGGTGACTCGTGTATGTGTGTGTGTGTGTGTGTGTGTGTGTGTGTGTGCTTTCACATCATCCAAGAGTCTTTGTGTAGCGTAGGTTTTATCAAACACTTTGGGGATCAGTCGATGATTGGTCTAGGTCAGGCAACCACTGTGGTACCTTCTGATATCCCAATTTATATATGTTTGTCAAATTGGCCCTGCTCATAGGAGCTGTGCATATTGTCAACCAACTGTGGCTACTCAATGGCTAACAAATTCACCTTTTTCTACTCTGGAATAGTTCTGTGTGCTGGTTTCATTTCTTACATGTTTCAGGATTCTTTATAATTATTAATTTTAAAATCAGATTTTTATATTAAAATGTTATTTAAAGATACTGGGCAATTATCTTGACGGGCAAGCCCAAATTTTGACTCATATGTGTATGTACATGTGTGTGCGCGCGTGTGTCTGAGTGTATGGTGTGAACCTGAGAAAGACAGATGAGTCAGGACCAGGCAGGGCCTAACCCACAGGCAGACACACAAACTAAGGTGGTGCAAAAAAAAAAGAAAAGAAACAAAATCCAATGGTAGACACAACGTGCTGATAATACACACCTAGAAGCAGCTGTCATAATGCCATTCTCTGGAGCTCGGACCCTCTTGATATGTCCAAAATGCAGTAGATGAAGTCCCATCATGCTCTCTTCTAGAGAGACCTCTGTCTGTATTTGTTCCAACACAGATAAGATCACTTTGTGAGGAATCTGTTATACAGTCCTTGGTCCTCACCATACCATAATTCAAAGATACCAGTAATCATTCTGTTTTTCTACTTTATGGCCACCCTTTTCAGAGTATGATACCATTTAAAATACCATGGCTTGAATCAAGTGCACCTTATTCCTCAAGGTGATAACTTTGTAATTAACATTTAAAAATCTTTACAGCTGATTCACGAAATGCAATATGCCATTTGATTAAATTTTACCGTGGACCCGAGTAAAATGAAAATGAAATCTGGAAGGACTATCTTGAAAGTCTTGAAAGGGTAAAGTTGTATAGTTGTGTATATGGATGCATACAGAAGTAACTTGAAGTGTTTGAACGAGGTATTTCCTTCCACTGCTTATTTTATTCATTTATATTATGGAAAGGACACAGTGATACTGATTTTATACTTGGCATTATAATCCAAATCTTTGCTGTATTTTTCATTGCTCAAAGTTGATGTCCAATATGGAGTCACATTGGGAACATATTGCTTTTATTTGTCATGCATTACCATTTATATATTTTTATGACATTGGGTATTTGCAATTATTTCATCATTTTGAGCTATATACTCATGAAAATGAATTGATGTAGTAGAAAACTCTGTGCTGTGTGTTTTCTATTTTTCCTTTAGATTTACAGTGTTTTTCATCTCAAAGTCCCTTATGTTAGCATGTTGCTGTTTCCACTTTCAGGAAGTTGTATCATACATTTAAGTCACATCACTTTTTATACATTGCTTTCTGTCTTGAAGTCCCTAACCTTTTATTTTTACTTTTGCATAATTATAACTGGCTCCTTGTGTTGCCAGCTTTTCAGTGCTTTTATAAATCAAAAGGTCATGGTTGCACCGTGGCACTTACAAGTAGAACAATTTTACTATTTTTAAAAGTGCTCATGCCTCACCTATTGAACACCATATTCCCAAATTCCTGGCAATCACTGATCTGTTTCTCAGTTCTTTATAGATTTGCTTAAAAAAAAAAGTTATATTGAAACCATATAGTAAGTACTATTTTCAAAATGCCTACTCCAAATTTAGATGTATCCAAATGTTTCCACTGTGTGATGGGTCTTTAAAAAAAACCCACTAATAATATTCATTGTGTGGTTATACCATTGATTTTAAAATTTATTCATATATTGAGAGCCATGCTGATTACTAAAAGTTTCAGTAATTATGTATAAATCATTATTGTGCAGCGTTTGGCGGCATACGTTTTTAACTGATGGAGGCAAACACTTAGGAAAATGTTGCAGGATAAAGTGGCAAAACAATGTTAGGCTTTGTAAGAAACTGTCTGCATATTTCTCAAAGTAACTGAACCATTTTATATTCTAATAATTGATTCAGGAGAATCCCTGTGCTGTGCTCATATGGGACCGAGCTACTTTGTTAACATTTGGGGATGGGAAATATTTACTTTATAAAATCAGTAGTATCATCTCATATTATTTCAATTTGCATTTTCAATAATAAAAATATTTTAATAATCTTTCCATATAGTTATTTGTAATTAAGTGCTCCTTTGTTGACATATTTGATCAGATATTCTGCTAATTATATTTTTATTTAAAAATCATATTGCTTACAAAAGAGTGGTTTACTTTTTTTAGTTAAAATTAATTTATCACATAGATCATTTTTTAAAATTTCCAAATCTGTTGCACGGTTTTCATTCCCTTGTTAAAGAATTTTGTCCCCACAGTTAAAGTTTAAAAATTTTAGTCACACCCTGTTAATAAATCTTTAATTTTCTGTACAAATTCTTGTGGTGTTCTATCTAAAATCTTCATTACCAAGTTTAAGCTTTTGCATATATTCTCGTTTTACAGTGTTGTTTACATTTTGATTAATGACCAATACTAATTTATTAGTATTATTGTTGTAGGATGGGTACAGAGAGAGCCAATATTTCTCAGTTACTATTGTCATATCACAGAAACCAAATGAATTCAAAAGATTCTATGTTTTATTTTCTCATGTATGGGAAAGGAGAATGGCGGGGTGGGGGCAGGGAGGCAGAGTCCTTCTTCCAAACTCCAGTCTCCCTGTCTCTGTTTTCAAGGCTTAGCAAAACAATTCTTTCAGACACAAATCTTGGAATTACAGGTACATGCTAGGAAAATAAACTTTTGTTTTATTAAAGATCGTATGTCACAAGGCTTCCATTACTTAATTCTCACAACCATCGCATCAGAGGAACACCCTTCGGGTTCCTGAGTCTGTAACTGATTACATGAGTAGAAAGCCCAGTCTTTCTCCTGGTGAGCGGTTGGGTTCTCAGAATTACTCCTACTATGGGGATCACAGTCTAACTCGTAACCACTGTACCAACAGGGCTTTCCCATTATTTAGGGACTGTACATCTTGAAGAGACAGACCAGTTGTGCAGTTCTTTGCCCTTGGTGAAGGGAGGAAGGAAGCCTGAAAGATTCAAAACATTCAGATAAAAATAGTATCGTTTTCAGCAAACTGTAATATATTTTCAGTGTTGATTAACATCAGGCTACCTCTTCCACTTTCCTATATCAATAGGGATTTAATTCTTCCAACTGTCCCATTCAGTAGAAGGCATTGAGGTTAGTGTATATTTGTGTATAGTAACTCCAACCCATGTATTCTATAAGAATATTAACAAGAATCATTTTCTTTAAAAAATGTGTTTAATCAGATCCTGTAATTCTTTGTTTGAGAAACTGATATCATGCCTTTGATCATTCACCTCGATGTCTTTTTATTCCTCTCCTTAGTAATTAACATATCTAAAGTGCACAAGTATATGTATATAGTTCAATAAATGTTAGCTCTGTATACACATAAGTTTTCTACTCCTATGAAGAGTTACCGTTTTGGAAATTCACAGGGACAATACAACCTTGTCCCATAGGGCCACTATGAGACAAAATGACTTGATGACAGTCATTTCTTTTTTTTTTTTTACACATGTACGTATCATACAGTTCAGCACAACAAGTTCCCATGCATGTTTGACCACTCTCCACAACCTCTCCTCATACTGATTATCTTCACTTGATAATGGTGTTATTCTGGGTTGCCTAGAAAAACAAATTCATAGAGACTCATATGTGTATAAGAAAGAGCTTTATATCCAAGAGCATTTGTATATTAAGAAAACATCCCAGCCCAATCCAGATGAAAACCATAAGTCCAATATTAGCCCATATGTCCAGTACCAGTCTGTAAATTCCTCTTTAGACTCATGCAAAGCATGCAATGATGCCAAGTGCAGGAAGATCACAGGCCAGTGGGTGGAAAGTCTCGATCCATGTCAGTGGAAGCATCTCAACACTGGCAGGGGTCTCCACGTGGCTCCTCCAGCTCCCGGACATTACAGTAGCTCCATGTGTCTTGTCAGCAGAAATGTCTATCAGGAAGTGAGTGTGTGTCCTACCTCCAATGAGCTATTTATCCCCCTTGTTCCTCCAAATGAGGTCATCAAGCTGTGACCCTTCACTCTTAAGAGTCTCAGGTTGACAGCAGATTAGGTAACAACCACGTGCATATTAATAAAGCTCAAGGTGGAGTTACCTCACCTTATCACCTGTGGCAATGAGCAGGTCACAGTCCATGTGTGGATAGTATATAGGAGCACCCCCAGCGGGCCACACCATTGTATCCCTCTTTTTACTTGTGAACAAAAGACAGAACATTTAGAAAGCTAGAACAACTAACTAACCCAGCAAGTTGAAACATGAGTGCTAATTATTTAAACACCTGTGAGTAGAACTCAGAGTGAGCTCAATACAAACTTCTCATTCAGAAGGGGCAGGTCTGGCAGGGTGCATGGGTGGTTGAAACATAGGAACCCACCCAGTCAAAGTAGCAGAGGGCAAGAACGTTCATTGAAACTTGAGGTTATTCTCAGAAATCAAGCATTAACAGAGAGCAGTGATTTCTTTCCTATTAATTTCTTGAGTTTCCTAACTTTTAACCAAAAATCTTTCATTACAGTTTCATTAAGATATCATGGTTCCAGTGTTCTGGGATGTGAATGCAGCATGCCAGCATGAGAAGGGAGTCAGTGGAGGGGCCTGAGGACTCGACACCCATCCAGCTAAGTGGACAACTACTCCCCTTCCAGAATTTACTTTAGAGGATGGCACTAAAGCTGCAGCAAGGGCAGAGGGAAATGTCTAATCAGAGCACACGGGAGCAAATGAATGGGGAGGAAGAGAGTCGGACACATCCTGGCCTACCAGACCTGGAGGATGCTATCCCCACTACAAAGAGCAAAGGGACAGAGTGGACCATATGGATGATTCCACTATGAGACATGCCATCCCTCACTGACCCAGGGCCCTATGGGGGACAATGCTGGAGACTCAGTGTCGGGACTGGCCCAGACTGACCCCACGAAACGGAGGCTTGCGGCAGAGCAACGGGTGAGCAGAGCAAAGAGCCCCCGAGGGAGTACAAAGGATAGACTCTGGAGCCAGAGCGTGGCACCCCATCGGACTTAACTGGAGGACACACCTAGAGTTCAAAAACCAGACCTTGATCTATTTACAGGTTTTTCTTTTTTAAATTTTTTTTCTTTTTTCTTAAATTAATTTATTCTTTTATGGGTTATTGTTTTATTTTTTGGATTGCTTTTGCAGTCATTTATTTTTATTTACAGCTTGTGTTCAATGAAAACAATTCCATAACATGAAGTTACTATGAATCAAAGCATAAATAAACAAACACATTATACAAGCCAAAACAGATGTACAGCATTCAGAGATGAAGCAAAAGAGAGTTCATTCACACACACAGTAGTTTGAGATCGGTGGGATGGGGCTGTTCTCGTCTAGAGGTTTTAAACAATGGGGAAAAATGACTGGTTAACAACACTACTATGTTCATATTCGATACTGGGGCATCCAAGCATCAGTGCGTGACTATGCGAACAAAAGACTTCATGGAGTGGGTACATTAAAAGATTTCTGTACCGAGGAGGTTATTAAAGATTTACTTTCCAGAAGTCAGCCTACTTTTGGCTTAGGACCAGGTTCTAACTACCTAAAAATATTGACTGATACAGAAAATTGTTCCAAATGTGACTGTTCTGATTCTTAAAGGTTAAAAAAAGAAAGGTATTTACAGGAGTATAAAAGTTTTCATGAATTTAATGCAATTAGCTTCCAGTCTTCACTTCCCAAATCCTTGATTTACTTTATTTTTGGCTCCTTCACATGTTTTTATTTCAAGATTTCTTTTGCTCAACTTTCAGAACAAATTTGTGCAGTTTAAAATGTGTAACCAATGCAGAAATTAAAAAGCAGCATTTTAAAATTAGTTGAGGTCACTGTACCTCCTACTCTTTGCAATCAGTTTTAGCTAAATGAAGCGGTGTTCTTGTGGAAAGGGAATAGGTGATCCAAAATGACTACCACTTGATATTATAAGTGTATGAGCAAAATTCACTCATTACGCTTGGACGTAGGGCACAGCGCAGCGCAATCCCTCATTCCGGCCATATGTCAACTACATAAAACACCAAATGCAATGCCAAGTCCAAAGCCTCAAAGTATGAGGTCAGGTCCCATGAGAACAGTGATAGTTTAATAATGTAAAGCTTTCATCTACAGTCTGTCAGCATTAGATTAGTACTGCCGAAACAATGCATGGAAGATCTGGAGGGACCTTCTAATATACATGTAAATAAAACCATGGAAGCATTTAATATTACCTAATCACTTCATGGCCTTATAGATTTCAAGAACAAATGAACCTCAATTCCATAGCCCATCGTTTATCTCTAGAAAAGATAAAAACCATTTCCCGCCCCTCCCCCATAAGGTAGCATTTTCACTGTCCATAATTCTTAGTCCACATTTAAAGAACCCGTCTCTTAATTTTTGGATGTTGTCACTCTTCGCCTTGTACATGGAACTCATGACAAGGGCTTTCATCATCTCGTCAAACTCTTCGTGCATTCTTCCAATCAGCAATCGGTGAAATCTGAGATTCTCAACATCTGAGTCGATGAAGCAGGTGCGGAAACAGTTGATTGAAGGAAGGTCTGCTTTTTCATGCATACTGGACTTGCAGCCACCATGCGGATTGAGTAGAGAAGATAGGGATGTAGAGGTGTTTCTTGGCCTGAGTCTCTTAACAGTAGAGATGCAGAAGGGAGAGTGCGACCATGAAGAGACTAGATGTACACTGCAGGGAGCCTCCGTTTCCCTTGCTGGTGGCATTAGGTGGACTTGTGGCAGCCGAGGTAAAGTGGGAAGAGTTAGTTACAGGTGCTGTAGTCGTGTTATTTGAATAAATCTGCGTGGGGAGGAGCAGCAGCCCCAGCCCGAGCCTGGCCCACCATCGCTCTGCCCATATCCGCTCTGTTGGTGCCCTCTGCACCTCGCAAGGTTCTGGCAGCGCAGAGAAGCACCCCTTGGAGTCTGGCGTGGCAAGGTCGGGTCATTGTTTTTTTTTTGTTGTCATTGCTGTGTTCTCATTTGTCGCCTTGTCTTGCTATGCCTTGATTTTTGGTGCATATTATCTCTACAGACCTATCTAGATAAGATAGTCTGGATGAATAGACTGGAGGAGAAAACAACAGCACTGATGGTGGGGGGGGAGGCATGGAAGAGAGGGAAGCGGGGATAAGGAGGTGGTGGTGACCAACCCAGGGGCACGGGAGCAACAAGTAATCCAAAATTAGTAGCAAGGAGTGTGTGAGATGCCTGGTAAGTATTCAGCAAATGCAATGTAATCGAGGGAAATTACTGAAACCCAAAGGAAGGCTGAGCATAATAGTGGGACAAGAGGAAAATAAAAGGAAATAGAGGAAAGAAATAGGAGAAAAAGCATATTTATAGAGGTCTAAATACAGGCATGTACATATTTAAATATATTTATATAAGATTGTGGGGAAACAGATCTATGTGCATATATTAATAAATTTAGTATTAAGGCAGCAGATGGGCATTGGGCCTCCACTCAAGCACTTACTCAATGCAAGAACACGTTGTTCTATTAAATTGGCATTCCAGAATACACACCTTCCAGGCACGATTGTTGAAGAAAAATGTGTGCATAAGCAAATGTGGTGAAGAAAGCTGACGGTGCCCGGCTAAGAAAAAATATAGCGTCTAGGGTCTTAAAGTCTTGAAGATAAACAAGCGGTCATGTAGCTCAGAAGAAACAAAGCCCACATGGAAGTAGCACATCAGCCTGTGTGACCACGAGGTCTCGAAGGGATCAGGTATCAGGCATCAAAGAACAAAAAATCATATCATTGTAAATGAGGGTGGATGCAGAGTGGAGACCCAAAGCCCATCTGTAGGCAACTGGACACTGAAGGGTTGCAGGGAGATGAGCCAGTCAGGGTGCAGGGTAGCAATGATGAAACATAACTTTCCTCTAGTTCTTAAATGCTTCCTCCCTCTACTATCATGATCCCAATTCTACCTTACAAATCTAGCTAAACCAGAGGATGTACACAGGTACAGACAGGGACGTGAACACAGGGAATCCAAGAGAGATGAACCCTTCAGAAACAGTGGTGAGAGTTGTGATACCTGGAGGGTGGAGAGAAGGCGGGGTAGAAAGGGAAAACGGATTGCAAGAATCTACATATAACGTCCTCCTTGGGGGATGGACAACAGAAAAGTCGGTGAAGGGATTCACCGTCAGACAGTGTAAGATATGACAAAATAATAACATAAATCATGAAGGGTTCAGGAGGGAGGGGGAAAATGAAGAGCTGATACCAAGGGCTGACATAGAAAGCAAATGTTTTGAGAATCACGATGGCAACAAATGTACAAATGTACTCGACACAATGGATGTATGTATGAATTATGATAAGAATTGTACGAGCCCCCAATAAAATTACCTTTTTAAAGATATCATGGTTCCACCAGTAAAATAATATTATGATTTTTGTTAGCTTTCATTGAATTGCTTGCAAATCACAGAGCCTCAAGTACAATAGAATGAAACAGTGCCTTCTGCACCATCTTCATAGTCTTTCCATGTTTGTTACCTTTGTTATCATCACAGTGTTACTCTATCTTGGGAACCCTGTATTTCAACATATATGCAGTCCTTTTCCCGAGAATAGTCCATCCTGATATGGTGTCCAAAGTCTGTGTATAAAAACCTTGTCTCTGGCGATGCCTAGAGGGTGGAGAGAATATGGGATGGAAATGCGGAACCGATTACAAGAATCTACGTATAGCCTCCTCCCTGGGCGATGGACAGCAGAGAAGAGGGCCGGGGGAGACGTCAGACAGTGTAACATATGACAAAATAATAATTTATGAATTCTGAAGGGTTTATGAGGGAGGGGTGTGGGGAGGAAGGGGGAAAAGGAGGAGCCGATATTAAGGGCTCAAGTAGAAGGCAAATGTTTTAAGAATGTTGATGGCAACAAATGTACATATGTGCTTGACACAATGGATGGATGTATGGATTGTGATAAGAATGGCATGAGCCCCCAGTAAAATGATATAAAAAAAAACATGTGTCTTAACTTCCAATGAGAATTCTGGATGTCCTGCTTCTTCAACTGGTCTCTTTGAAGATATTATTATTATTTATTTTAAGAGGGACACCACTAACCCATTTCTATCTCTTCATTCAGGAACATATCACTTAACATGCTCATTGCTTTTTATCCATCTTAACATACAGCTTGGTGGTGCTTTTGAAGGCATCCCAGAAGACCACATTTTATTCAGTCTGTTAATCCAGAGACCACAAATCTGGGATGATTTCCAAGCTCAGCCCCTTCAAATGCCTTGTGACTAACTGCCAGCCTGCCTTTAGGAGAACAAAAGTAGGTGATGATCCTGGGAGTATATACACTGAGCTTGTTTTCAGTTAGTAAAATTCAGAACCATGAAAGGAAGATCATCATGTGCTTCAATATTCCCAATCTCTCTTCAATTCTTATTTGTCTCATTCATATGCAATCCTTGTATGAATATCCTGTGTGAGAACTTTGTATGAATTTGTGTAAGCAAAAGTTTTCCAGGATATAAGTATCAATGGATGTTGGTTTCAGCATATTGTATTTGTGTGAAAAAATTCATAAACACTCATATGTGTATAAGAAAAAAGCTTTATTTACAAGAGCAATTGAATATTAAGAAAATATCCTAGTCCAGATCAAGTCCATAAGCCCAATATTAGCCCAGATGTGCAATACTAGTCCATAAATTCCTTGTTACACTCACCCAACCAATCAGTGATGGATGCAGGAAGATCACAGGCCAATGAGTGGAAAGTCTTGTGAATCCAGTGGCAGTAGAAGCACCTCAGTGCCGGCAGGGGTCTCCCCATGGCTCCTACATCTCCCAGGGCTCTGGCTCCATCAGCCCACCCCCACTGAGCTATTTATCTCCTTAGCGCCTCCAAAGAGGTCATCAAGCTGCTACCTGATTGAAAGGCTAATCTTCACCCGCTTTACTCTTAAGTATGTGCTTTTTGTTTTGTTTTTTGGGTTAGGTCGGTTCATTCATTTCCAACTCATAACAACTCTATACGAAACAGAACAAAACAACATACAATATTGAGTCATCTTCATTTTGGTTCATAACTTTGAGCCAATTATTGAAGCAATTGTGTCATTCTGTCTCCTCATGAGCCTTACTCTATTTGACTGTCCTCTACTTTGCCAAGTATGATACCCTTTTCCAAACTGGGCTCTCTTGATATCATGTTCAAAAATGTGAGATGAAGTACCATCATCCTGGTTTCTAAGGAATATTCTGGATATACTACTCTGAGAAAGATTTGTTTGTTCCTTTGGCCAAACCAAAAGCACTAGCATTAAGTCAGTGCTGACTCATAGCGACCGCCCTGTGTGTTTCCAAGACAGTAATGGTTTACAGGAATAGAAAGTCCAGTTTTTCTCCTGAGGAGCTTCTGCTGCTGGTGGTTCACCAGTTAACTTTTACTCTGCGATCCACATGGTTGGTTCCCTTGACAGTCCATGGTAATTCCAGTATTCCTCAATAGCACCACAATTCACTTGCAATGATTCTTTACTCTTCTTTATTCAGTGCTCAACTTTCACAAGGATATGAAGCAATTGAAAATACCACCACTTGAGTTAAACTTGGCATGAAGACATATGGCAATAAATTTGATTTAAGTAAAGACATGGTTACCCAATTTAGCAATATTTTTGGTGATTTGTATGTTGTCTGATCACACCACAACATTCCATTGTTTAAATATAGACTAACGTAGGTGTCATGAGTCAGAAGAGATATGGCCCTGGTGTGTGGTAGATATTTTCATTAGCTATCTATATACATAGTCATTTATCTTCCTTTCTGTCTGGCTGTTTGTTTCTCTCTCTCTCTCTCTGTTGATATCTGTCTCTACCTATCACTGGGAATAAAGATGTCCTCACTCTGTGGCTGCATACAGCTCCCAGAACAGAATACACTCTTGTGTGGATTAAGAGAAATCTGCAGTAGATAAAGTGAACACTTCAGAAGAAATCTGGGTTACCCTAAAGGCGCTGCTAGCAGCATTCTTTGAGTGGGAGGAGCAGTCCTGTTCACCTTGATGTACAAATGTACCTCCAACATGCAAATACCTCTTTGGCAGCCACATGAAGCCATGGCATGCATATACTTAAATTTAAAATCCTCGTTACTCTGGAGAGCATTTTTTTGGTGTCCTAAATCTTATCCACATGAACATGAAGCATGTGTGGGTTTTCCTTTCTGGTGGCAACTCTTGGAGGTGAGTGCTTCAGGGACTCCTACATGAAGTCTGGGGATGCTACATGTGAGCACATGACTCTGTTTCTCTTCATCCCCAGGTGTCCTGGCTCAGGTGCAGCTACAAGAGTCAGGCCCTGGACTGGTGAAGCCCTCACAGACCTTGTTTCTCATCTATGCTGTCTCTGGATTCTCTTCAGCTATTATCTGTACTGGATTGGCAGGCTCCAGGAAAGGGCCTGGGGTGATTTGAGGTAATAACATGATGGGAAAATATACTACAATTCATCTCTCCAGTCATGATCCAGCATCACCAAGGGCATTTCCAAGAACCAAGTTATTTAAAATTGAGCTCTGTGAATCCTGAGAACACAGCATGTATTGCTGTGCTAGAGACACAGTGAGGGGAAGTCAGTGTCAGCCCAGTCACAAACCTCCCTGCAATAGGCCATGGTTCCAAGACATGCACGGGAGAGGAGTCAGGGATGCTTTCCTCTCAGAAGCTACGGTTTCCCCCACACTTTCAGCACATCTCTAGGGATTATCTTGTATACACTCTGGGGAATCTTCATGTATCTGAAAGTGCCTTCTTTTCATTGGAATGGGCTTTGTCTATCTTTGACCATGTATATAACAGAGTTCACACTTATATGTCTTGATGAGATATGTCTGCAATTGACTGTACTAACTAGAATTATTTGTTGTCAAGACAGAGACATTCCAAATCACCATACACCACCAGAGTCTATGCCAACTCACAGTGATGCCATTGTGAGTTTCTGAGACTATACTTGTTTACAGGAGTAAAAAGCCCTTTCTTCCAGAAAACAACTGGTTGTTTTAAACTGTATACATGCAGATCTCAGCCCAACACATAACTACTTTACTCAAGAGGGATCCTTAAAGAAACCTTAATGCAGGAAAAATCTCTCTTGTGAGTCCCAAATTTTCTCTAAGTAATCAGATGTATTGATACATGCTCACACATGTATATTTATGTAATAATTTTAACTTACAGTGACCTGGATAATATTGCATGTGTTGATATTATTAGGTACGCTTGAGTTGGCTTCAACTCAGAGATCCTATGTACAACAGGATGAAATGCTGCCCGGATGTGCACCATCCTAACAATCATTCCTGTTTGGACTGTTCATTGCCGCCTTTGTGATAATTCATCTCATTAAAATTCTCTCTCATTTTCATTGACATTTTACTTTACCAACCACAAGACCATTCTCCGGGGACTAGTTCCTCGTGATGACATGACCAAATAAGTGCAATGAAGTCTTACTCGAATGCTTCAAAGAAATATTCATGATGTTGGACAACAGAAAAATGAGTGAAGGGAGACATCGGACAGTGTAAGATATGACAAAATAATTTATAAATCATCAAGGGTTCATGACGGAGGGGGGAGAGGGGACGGAGGGGAAAAAATGAGGAGCTGATACCAAGGGCTCAAGTAGAAAACAAATGTTTTAAGGATGATTTTAACAAATGTACAAATGTGCTTCAGCCAACGTATGTATGTATGGTGATAAGAGTTGTATGAGCCTCCAATAAAATGATTTAAAAAAAAGAAATATTCGAGGTGTGCTTATTTCAAAACAGACCTGCTTGTCCTTCAGGCTGCCCATGATATATTTAATGGGATTCCCTAACACCATAACCCAGATGCATCAATTCTTCTTTGATATTTCTTACAGGGTTTGGGCCATAATTGGAGTCACTCTTAGTTTTCACAACTGCGGCAGCTGTTTCTGGCACTACACAAAGTGTCTGGGGTGCTTCTAAAATCATACAATGCGTAAGGCATCACCACGCAATAAACACTCAGGAGCAAAAATTAACAAATTAGCAATAGTGTTGACATTGAAGAAATCTATGTAGTGTCTAAACATGGGGCAACAAGAAGATAAACATTAATCTACAGAAATAAAGGTCGATGCATGTAAGTTACACTTAGGTGAACCTGGACCACAAAATTATGTGGCACAATGATTAAATGCTCAACTTTTAGCCAAAAGGGTGGCAGTTCAATTTGTTAAAATTGATTCAATTTGTTAAAGATATGATTACTTTCTCCCATGAGTATTAAGGGAAAGAAAATCCTTTTCAGACAGTTCTTCTCTTTCATGGAGTGTCTAACCACCATCCTGCACCCAAACTACCTTAAAATTCTATAAATGTTGACATTTTTAACCACCAATTAGCCAAGACACAGTGAGCTTCAAAATATGGGCAATGATCAAGACAGTGTATTCTGTTACAAATTTCCCTTTGTTAGGTGTGTTTCCCACATAAAACATCTCCCCTTTCCCCCGGCATTGTTATTCAACCTGAGAAGAATCTTGTGTGCTTTGATTTGTTTTTGATGTTGTTAATGCCAAAGTCCATTCCAATTCTAAGTGATTCAATGTGCAACAGAACAAAATAATGCCTCCTGAGCCCATTGTTACACCACCGTGCCAATCCATATCATGATGTAGCTTCTTCATTGATCCCCTACTTTATCATGAAGGATCTTTCTCAAAGGACTGGGATCATGATAACACTGCATGAAACAAAGTCTCACTATCCTTGATTCTAAGGAACTCTGGTTACATTTCACTCAAAACAGATATTTCTTTTATTGAAAGGCTGTCCCATAGTACTTTCATCATTCTTTTTCAACACTATAAGTCAAAGATCATTTCTATGGCCTTCCTTATTCATATTCATATAATATTAAAATTATGACTTGGCTTCTAAAAGTGACATTTAGGAAACCCTGTAATATGGCCTTGTGGGTGCAGAGATATAAAGGGCTATGGTGGTGCTGTGGGATAAGATTTGATTGCTCACCTCAAGGTCAGGGATTCATACCAGTCAATGGTTCCCCGAGTAAGATGACATTTATTTCCTGTAAATAATTACAGTCAGAGAAAACCTAATGAGCAGTTCTAATTAGTCTTCTAAGGTTCCCATGAGTCAGAAGAGATGCAATCACAGTGGGTTTGTTTTTGGAGGAAGAGCTTGTTCGCTTTCGCTTCCTAGCTCAGTTGCATGCTTTACTGGTTTTCCCGCAGTGCGGAAGAATGTTTGGTGTGTTCATAGCTCTCAGATCCCACAAAGAATAAATTAGTGCATGAATTAGTGGATGCATATGTTCAAATCAAACCATAATGCTGCACTGGAACTCATAATTTTCTAATTGCAAATAATGGAATCTAAGGAGCTTACTAATTCAAGGCATGCCTGTAGGTCACATCATTCCCATCTCTGTCATCAAACTTGTTTCAACAACCAGCTCTGGAGACACATTCTTGTGGAGCTTACTAATTCAAGGCATACTTGTGGGTCACATCACTCTGTGATCCTACTTGATCCACTCTGTGATCCATCTCTGTCATCCAACTTGTTTCAACAACCAGCTCTGGAGACACTTTGCTGTGGAGCTGTGGTACCTGTGCATTAGCACTCTGTTCATAGTCCCCACCTTTTATGCCAGCCAGGATCACTCCTCGGCAAATGCCTGCTGTGGTTTCTTACTTAATGAGACCACCACCATGACCGCCCTGCAATCGGGATTCCAGAGCCATCTGAGTCAGGGAGCCTTTGATACAGAAATGTCTGCCTCCTTTCTCTTCCTCTGCCTGATGGTGCTGGGTCTCCCTTCGGGTCAGTGGCAGGGAGATGCAGTGGGTCACAGCAGATTCAAAGGCCCATGGGTCCTTTAATGTTTGTTCAGACCTTGTTTATCCTGGGTCTATTTGTTTTTTAAACTTGATGAGTAATTTTCATGTCCTTAAAGAAAGATGCTGGGATCTTGTTCAGAATTGCATTGTAATTATAGATCGCTTAGAGCAGTGGTTCTCAACCTGCCTAATCCCATGAACCTTTAACACAGTTTATGTCGTCTTTCTTGCTACTTCATAACTGTAATTTTGCTACTGTTATGAATCGGGAGAACCCTGTGAAAGGGTCGTTCAAACCCCAAATGGGTTGTGACCCCCAAGTTGAGAACCACTATTGTAGACCATATTAGCCTAAATAATTTTATTTCATAATTTTAATTTAAGTGAAAACCAATAACTTTTTATATAGCTTTCACTTTCTTTATCTCGTGACTTTCAGGAGACACGCAGGGACCATGTTGGCAGAATCTCGGTCCAAAAGAGAGATCCAAGTTGTAGGTCAAGGCCCTGGCCCTCAACCCTGTCTGCATTCCTATCTTACAGCCAGGACAGCATGCCAGACTTAAGGCAAAGCCATCTTGAAAGAAAGGCTCCATTCATCTGTTGAGTTTTTCAATTGTGCACTAGATAAGATTTGGAAGGGGATCTTCTCCTCCATGCCATCTCTTAGTCATACAGTCAGAAAAACAAAACAATAACAAAGCATTTAGAATTTTACCCTACTAAGTTTTATTCTTGTTTACCAATTAACAGAACACAACTGCAGCCAATTGGATTGTATTTTCCTTTCAATCATATTTTCTACTATCATTTCCACATTTCAGAATATTGGGAGGTTTAGTGCCCCTTGAGGATGACTGAGCTAATCTAAGTCCAAGCTGTGTTTGTGACTATTGTATGCAGGTTCACAGGGAATCAGAACTGACTACAGGACCCCTAGCAATTACACAGCATCATCAAAACAAGATCTGCTATGTTTGAGGCTAGCACTGCACTCACTGTATCAATGCATCTCCTTGAGGACTTTACAGAAGGAAAGGTCTTCTCATGGTCATTTCAGTCAGCACAGGACATCTTCCGATTATCAGACTGCAGTCTGAGGACACTGCCACCTATGACTATGTAAGAAACAGTGAAAACCCACATCTGGAAAATGCCAGCATCCCGGGACAGAGGGAATGACTTTGACAATTGTTTTGCTGTCCTTCTTTGACTCAAATCATACAATTAGGCGATAAGCACAGTCACCGAGTCAATTTGAACTCACAGGGGCATTTTAGGGTCTGGATTGTAAATTTTTGGGAAGCAGACCCTTTTATCATTCTTCCTGGAAGCTGGATTTCAGGCGGTCAATGCCCTACCACTGTGCATCCAGGGTTTTTATATGTTCATAGCAATTAAACAAACCAAAACCCACCAAGTACTGTTTTAGATTTCATGGGGGTGATTCTGATTCACTGTGTCATGTTGTGCAAGGAGTAGAACTGCATTTCTATTTTAAAGGCTGAGACCTGTGAGAACTCATTCACTAAGCCTGACTTCCAAGGCATCTGGGTGAGTTTGAATCACCAGCCATTTGGTTCACAGTGCAGTGCTGTAAGAACTTCTCTTGACTTGTGTGCCCCGTTAAAGAATTTTGAAAATGCTTTCCAGGCCTCTTTCCTCACTACAGTATGTAACCTCTTTCTCCTCCACACCTAGTTTTCCCACATTGCAGTGTATTATTACCTAAATGCCAATATCCTCCAGCTCTCAGTATGTGCCTTTTGTCCCATACCCCATTCCACCCTGCCTCAAAAAGTTAAAAAGATTAATGCTTATCTTAGCTGTCCAAAAAGTTTGCTGGAAGGAATGTAGAACCCCAACCCTCCCCTGCTTACCCACCGAAAGAAATGTAAAATTCTCAACCCCTCCTGATAGCCAAACCAGCTTTGGTTTTTGTCCTTATAAACCCGCCTGAATATCATTGGGCCTTGACTCATTTTGGAGAGAATTGAATCATCCCAAAAGCCACCGGCTAGAATAAAGATTCCAAATTTGGATAAAAATGAAATTACACCACTTATGCACATCAGAGGACTGCATGAAAGAGTGAAATGAGAGCCCATGGATTACAAAATGATTTTTACCAATGACACATCAGACAAAGGATTAAATACAAAAATATAAAGAACTCTATAACATCTCAATAAGAAAATAAGACCCAATAAAAATGGGAAGATATGAACAGACAGTTCACCAAAATGAAGTACAAATGATTAACAAACATAAAAAATGATCATGATCACCAGCCTTCAGGAAGGTGCAAATTCAAACCACAATGTGCTAGCACTTAACCCTTATAATCTCATCCTAAACGAAAGAATCAAAACAACAAATGCTGGAGAGGATCTGGAGGGATTGGGATTTATATATATTGCTAGTGGACTTATAAACACATAGAGCCACTGTGGAAATCAATGTGACACTACTTAAAAACAAACAGAATTTGAAATCCCATATGATTCAGCAATATCATGATTAGGCTTCATGGAATTCATAGACAGATAAATATATTTTAAAACGCAAAAACAAAGTTGAACAGATAAAACTCAATCGAAAAGAATATTAAAAACCACAATAGATTTAAAATGGTCAAAAAGGATCTCAAAGGATAAAGGGATATATTTTAACTTAACTGCAGCTGCAGTAATCCACCTTCCAAAGAATTCTACATGAGAGCAAGGCTATTCACATTCCTGTTCTATGGTCACAGTATTTCTCCAGTTAATGTGATTAACATGGGTCAAAAGAGAGATCAAATGTAAAATCAGATATTGGTCTTCATATCAATGTACATATGCACCCAGGATGAGTCTATCGGGCTTTCTCAGTTTCTGTATTCATGATTTCCTGCAGGATTTACATTGCAGTCATACAATGTAAGTACAGACATCTTGTTCAGTCCTTTTCTGTCCAATTAGTGCATCAGTTTATCCAATGGAATTTGGGGAACATAAAAGAAAATGTAATTGGATACTGGAGGCACTGCCTGTCACTGAATGCCTATGAACTGCCACATTCCCTGTATTCATATGGTTTCTCTGCTGTACAAATCATCTATAGTCACATGACTCCTTTCAGGCTAAAGGCCAGCCAACTTGAACTACATTGGTTAAAACCTAATGTACTTTACTGGCACGCTGAGAAAAACGAAATAAGGTATTTGCAAAGTCAATATATTGCCAGAGCTTTCCTTCTGCATGAGATCACTGGTATGTGATGCCACATAACTTCCTGTGTAGTTTCCCATCTTGACTGAATTTCAGGCTCGTCAATTTTGTGTGTTTATGTCAAGAAAATTTAGAAACACAGGTAAAAGTTTGTTAAAGTTTGTTACATTACAGCTACATGGTAACTGTCCTACATGAAATCATTGATGAGGCATGAACTGTTCACTTTTTTAAGGTTTGAAACATTACAGAGTAAATTGGTTTTCAATTCAACAATTCATACATTGACTGTGTTCTCCGAGATATATCGGCCTTCTTCCCACTTCCGCCCTCCCTTAGTTTTTATATTATTCACCCTTCTTTCCTGTTCCTTCTCCTTCCACAGTTTTGATCCATAAGCAACTGCTATTTTTTTTATTTTGTACAGTTGATCTTCCAGGGAGTGTATGTTATTCTTTGATGTTATCCTTCCCCTCCAAGCCTACATATTGGTTGGCTGAAAGCTGAAGCAGAGGAGTGAGGACAGGTCCAAGAGTGAATGGCCACTAAAGGCCGTAATCTGTGGATTCCAAGTTTCCTTCAGACCAGTAAGCCTGATCTACTTTATGATTTTGGTTTTGTTCCACTTTCTTCTCCCACTCCACTCAGGGACCCTCTTTTGTGATCACTTTCAGAGTAATTAGTGGAAGCTGAGCACCATCTAGTTCTTCTGGTTTCAGGGTTGTGGAGGCTGAGGTTTGTTGTGGTCTATTCATCCTCTGGATTACTTGTTCACATACATCAAGGAGCATGCAGTTGGGGCAGGTTCAAGTGGAATCAGGGTGGGTACTCTATTGCTTAGTATTGCTGTGATACAGAAACACCAGGTTCAGCTCTCTTCTGGGCACTGAAAGTTGGAAGAGCAATGAGGTACCCATGTACCCTGTAGAAGTCTGGAAGAACCTCTCTCCACAAAGGTGAGTCATGTCAGCAGTGCAGAACATGGGTCCCCATAAGTCACAATTGTCTGTTCCTATGCTTGGCCCCGGCAAAACTCTAGCACCTATTCCTCGGTTTTGAAACCTTTGTTACACTAACTCCAATGAAAGTTTTTCTTGTTGGGAATTTTCTCATGTTTAACGAACTCTGACTTCCACATATAAGATTTCCACATTTAACTCATGCAAAGGGCTTTTTTCCTTTGTGAAATCTCTGATGTGCTGTAAGGCATCATATCTGGCTGAAAGCTTTAACACACTCATCACATACATAGGATTTTTCTCCTGTGAATTTGTAGATGAGTTTTGAGATTTCCTTTATGAATGAAGCTTTTGCCACATTCACTACATATATGGGGTTTCTCTCCAGTATGAGTTCGCTGATGAACAGTGAGAGAAACCATCCAAATAAAAGCTTTTCCACAGTCACCACATACATAAGGTTTCTCTCCAGTATGAATTCGCTGATGAACAGTGAGAGTAGTCTTCTGGATAAAGCCTTTGCCGCATTCACCACATACATGGGGTTTCTCTCCAGTATGAATTCGCTGATGAACAGTGAGAGCAGTCTTCTTGATAAAGGCTTTGCCACATTGACCACATACATGGGGTTTCTCTCTAGTATGAGTTCGCTGATGAACAGTGAGACCATCCTTCCTGAGAAAGGCTTTTCCACATTGACCACATACATGGGATTTCTCTCCAGTATGAGTTCCCTGATGAACAGTAAGCATATTCTTCCTTATAAAAGTTTTTCCACATTCACCACATACATGGGGTTTCTCTCCAGTATGAGTGCGCTGATGAACAGTGAGAGAAGTCTTCCAGATAAAAGCTTTTCCACATTGACCACATACATGGGTCTTCTCTCCAGTATGAGTTCGCTGATGAACAATGAGACTATATTTCCTGACAAAGGCTTTTCCACATTGTCCACATACATGGGATTTCTCTCCAGTATGTGTTAGCTGATGAACAGCAAGCTTACTCTTACGGATAAAAGTTTTTCCACATTCACCACATACATGGGGTTTCTCTCCAGTATTAGTTTGCTGATGAGTAGTTAGATCACTTTTCCTGGTGAAGCCTTTCCCACATTCACTGCATACAAAAGACATTCCTATCACATGAGGTTCCTGACGTCCCTTGGGGTATGATACACTGTGTAAACTTTTCGCATATTGCAAGGATTTTCCTAGCTTTTGTCCTTCATGACTTTTTTGATAATGTGCATTGAGTTTGAAGGCTTCCTTGAATTTTTGCCCACACTGACTACATTCATAGGTCTTATCTAGTATATCAATAATCTGCTGCTCACAGAGCACAGAGTCCTCAATGAAGTTTGTCCCACATTTATCGCCTGTGTGTGGTTTCTCAATTTCATCAGACTCCTGATGCTGACTGCATTGTGACTTCATGAGCCTGGGTGGTTCACACTCAGGGAATTTCATTTCAGTATAAAATTGCTCTTGATCAATGTGGAGAAAAGTTTTCTCATCTTCACCAAGCACAACTGACTTGTGTATTTTTTGCTTCTGTTCTGATTTAATTCTAGAATGATTAAATCTGATTTTACAATTTTTTCATTTAAGCCAAACATCTCATAATTTTCCTTTGGAAGAAAATTGTTTTTGTGCTGAGAAACAATACTTTCCAATGTATTACATTTATAGCACCATTCTGTACTGTCCATGCATCTTTCACATTGCAAGTGGTCAAGCAAATGGTCATCATCTTTCTGGATTTCTATAAAAAGAAAGAACATTGACTTTTTTCAACATATTTACAATGGACATCTTAAAAATATGCATTGATACAAACCTGATCTTCAGTGACATCCCTGTTATATGATTATAAAAAAAACACTATGATTAATGTTTATTGCCCATTGGAAGAAATATAATTGTATAAACAATTCAAATGATAAAAAGTTATTGTAGAAATTAGGTTGGATATGAAAGTAATGAATGAACACAGATTTGGTATTTGCTTAAAGAGGTACATGAAAATGTACAACAAACGTAATATAAGGAAGACACTGAGACCAATAGACTGCAGGGGTACTAAGGCTTGCTAATTCCAGTTGGTAGTGGTCAGATATATTCACTCCATCAATCTTTCCTGAAAGACAACTAAGTACTACATAAAGTTGGGAATGTGAAAAATGCAGACTGTTCTACTTGGGAGAACACAATTTTCATAGGTATATATGAAAGGTATTATGGTACAGAAACATATTCTTTATGTTTATGGAGTCTGTATTCTAACTTATACCACTCATCTTTCAGTGTTGTCCTGTGGTGGCTTGCATGTTTCTGTGATGCCAGAAGCACTGCCACCCAGTATTTCAAATACAAGCAGGTTCACCCATGGTGCACAGGGATTAGTGGAATCTCCAGAAATAGGGGCTGGGAGGAAGACCTGGTGATCTATCTACTTCTGGAACATGAAACCTTCAGATTTAATGGCAATGGAATAACACTGAAATACTAAATCCTCAAAGTACAGTCAACGGTAATGATGTGGATGGAGGAGAGCTTTTGGGACCCTCAGTGGTTGACATGCAATGACTGAAAATGAGAAAAAATAGCTGCAAACATGCTCTAATAATTGGAAGATGGAATATATGAAATTGTATCAAGAAAAAAATTGCAAGTTGTCAAAACAAAATGGAATGTTTAAAACCTGATAGTTATGAATTATTCAACTAAATAGACTAGAATTGGCTATTTTTAATCAGATACTCAAGTGGTTCATAAGACTGAGACTGACAAATTAAAGAAGACTGGCATCATATTCATAATCAAAAAGTACACTGCAAGATTTTCCCTGAAGTACCATTCTGTCAGTGGATGTTTAATACTCATATGGAAGTAAGACCAGTTACTACAAGTGTTATTACATTTGTGCACCAACTGTTTAAGCAAACGTAAAGCATGGGATCCAGTCGAAAGGGCTCATAGGAATAGCATGTGCAATTAAGGAAGATAAAGCAGACAGCAAAACAGCGTAGAGAGGCGTCATCTCCGATGATGGAATAAGATAGTGAGATCATTTAACAGTGAGTTCATATAGTAGCAAGGTGTGTAAGCCTCCAAAAGCACAGGCACAACAGAATGGACAAATGGAAATGTGGGCATATGTTGAACTCTTTTAAAACACTTCTTGATAAGTATCAGGCTGTGGGAAACTGAATACCAAGAAGGGAATGGATGCAGAACAATTCTTTATTCTCAGAATTCACGAAGATTGCAAGGCCAGGTATCTGGTTGGAGGGAGGCATTCACATTTGTAAGTTAGAGAAGAGTCCCAGTCACATTCTCCTAATTATAAATCATCCTCACAATATCCTCTCATTATCGTGCTTCCTTAATGATGCCTCATACAAGCATCATTACTATCTGCCACCAGCTTTAACTACAAGAGCAGAGATATTGTTATTGTTCTCCCTGCTCAGAGGCCAGATTCTTCCCTTCACCTGCCCTCAGCCTCAGCACTGGTCTTAAGTTACTCACCCAAATTACTTCAGGGACCTACAGGGTAAAGATACTGCCAACCTTGTTATATAGGTAGGTATCTGTATGTGTGTGGGGGGGGGCAGGAGGAAGCTGCATGCCCTGATACTATATAAATTGGTGAAATAATACAAAGCCTTTCAATATCTGCCCTTCAATTACACAACCATCCCTTAGAACCTATCCAGAGGGCATTTAAGAGACAAAAGGATAGTTGATTCCTTGAGTGATAGCGACAAAGGGAATCTGATTGATTTTAAAGCTAGGTATCTTTTAGCTGAGTAGCAAGAAGAGAGGCGCCTGTAGGGGCTGTATACTACCATCTTACTGGAGGGCAGTTATAGTGAAAACTCTATCTGGAGATTGTGCATTATCAGCTCTAGCTTTACCCTTGGGGCTTGTGATGGTTTTCTTCTAACATTAGTACTGGTTGTCCAAGCCCTGGGGTAAGGAGTATAGAGATAAGGCTGCTTACACTTTGAGCCAGGTTCCATTTTCCACAATAAATAAATTGAGGGTGGGGGAAAGAAGGGATAAACCAGAGCTAATATCAAAGAATTTAAGAAGAAAATGTTTTGAAACTGTGGTAGCAATTGTACAGCACTGCTGGATGTGACAGAACTGTGGAATGTTGTGATATCTTTAAGAACTCCCAATAAAATTTAAACATATATACATATATAAATATATATGTATACATAGAAAATGTCACATAATTTTTGTAGGCTGACATTGATCAACCATACAATCATGTTCACTGATGATTGTTAAATTTGGGACAGTATTAGTAATTGGAAAATGTGGCCTTACTGACAGAAATGACACATAAGTTTACTGATAAAATTTTGAGACCAATGATGAATTCACAGCAAATTCCTTATTAAACAACAGAAATGGAAACTGAACACATGGATCTTTCTGAATGGAACAAACAAAAATCAAATCAACCACATCTCTTGAATGAAATGATGGAGAAGATCATTAGTCAAAACAAGGTAAGACTGATGTCTGAAGACTAATGACTGAAACAAGGTGAGTTGTGGGATGACACCAAGGACAGCATCACACATATGGAAACAAAAAAACTACTCAAAGGATAGAAAACGAGAGAGAGCAATGTTGAATAGACAGAAAATGAGAGGACAATATTGAATATACTGTGCATTATATGAATAACAAAAAAAAAATCTGTTGGAACATACTGTCGAACTGCTCTTTAAAAGCAGCAAAGGTCATTTTTCAGGCATTGGACCTGTTAAGAAGAAGGGGTGGGCCTAAGAAAGGCATACTGTATAGTAAGGAATATATAGCAGACATGCATTTAATTAAAAAACCACGAATGCAGGATATTAAAAATGCCCTTTGCACTCACAAAATTATTGGAAAAGAGACAATTTTTTTAAAAATCTTACAAGTAGAAAAAAATTGGAGGTACAATGCGAAAATATATCCTAAGATGATAAGATTTTTCTTGCTAGAAAGATGATTTTAGATACCTGAAAATATCAGAAGTTATAAATGTGGTTCACCAAAAGGAGTAAAATATTGAGAAATACGTCCATTAAAGAATTCCAACAGAGAAGGCAATTTGACCATCTCTATTAGAAAACAGAAAGAACTTATTTCACCAGAATGAAGAAAACTTTAAAGGGACAAGAGAACAAATGAGAAAATGGACATCAAAACCTTTAGGGAAAGCTAAGGAAGCACAAAGGAAACCCATTTATAGTGGGAGCTCAAGATCCAAGATGGTGCTGCATACTGCAAAGGGCAATCCATTCTCACTCAGTAGGGAAGGAATGTGCTGTATTCAGAGGACAGTTACAAATTCAGAGTTCTCTGGAGAGAAGTTTGCAAGATGCATTTTCATAGTAAGGTGCAAGATGGATTTTCATAGTAAGGTATAAGCATATAAAAGAGGGGAAGTTTTGAGAATCTTAAAGAAAGAAAATTATGGACGCAAACATACAATAGTATAAATCAAATAAATGGAAATCTAATCTCATGAGAGCTACAGAAGTACTTCTCTCAACTTCTAGGAAAAGTGAGCTCTCACATTCAAAAAGCACACACTTTTATGCATTTTCTGATACCAACCATGGATGTGAGGCTTTTGTGCCAGTTGAATCAACTTGACCAGCCAATTCGCATAAAGGTATTTTAACCATACCCCTGAAAAATTCCACTATAGCTTGTTTCTAATACCGACCAAAGTTCTCCTTGTTGGAGTTGAGAGAAACCTTCTCAATATCAACTAGATAACGTGTGTATGAGAAATTACAGAATCTTAGACACACCAAAATTAGCCTAAAGTTTGTAAAGCCTGAAGAATGTTGTAGTTCTAGGAAACTCATATTCAAAGGAACAAAATAAAGGGTGTTCTCTCAAAGATAGAAGACCTTACCCATTAACTCAGGGCCAGAGAATGCAATGAGAATCTACCTCCTTAGGAACACCACAGACACGGCAAAGATTTTAACACATAAGATAGGAAAAGCCAGTGACGAGGTCAATGACTTGAGAATTCTCCTCGCCAATGGAAACCAGGTTGTGATAGTTCTCCAACATCACATCCTGATATAGGGTCTTCTGAGCAGGGTTCAGGAGCTGCCATTCCTCCCAGGTGAACTTTACAGCTACATCACTGAATGTCAGTGATTCCTGAAGTAAAGGGAGTCTATTTCATGATATATTTTTCATTTGAAGATTTTTTAAAAATATAGTAAAGAAAGCAAAACAGTAATGAAAACTGTACATTCCATAATGTGTAGTAAACTGAGAACTTGGTAGAAAGTGTATTTGACCATATTTCGACATTGGCAACCATGGGGATGGAAAACTAGGCCTATTTTCAAAAAGATCTCCTTTGTTTTAGAAATTAATGTTTTCATATACACATTCTCCAGGCCAAATAATGTGCTCCCCTAACAATAGTTCTCCATTAAGTAGCAGTCTTAAAGGAGCTACCATAGTAGATGAATCATTTCTGTGCCTGGCTACTTCACTATGCCCGAAGGTTATCTGTAGATCAGAGCAATCGGATTCTGAGGCCAACCCATCATAAATGTAGCAAATACCTGAGGAGGGCTCAGAGAGGTTTTGAAGTCAACTAACACTAGGTAAAGATGGTGACTCATCATCTTGTTTCTTTATTATGTTACCCGCTTATAATATTACCCACTGACTACGTATACACTAATTGCATGATGTGCATTCCTTATGGAAAGATCTGTAAGCTCAATTATATATACCCATTTCTCAGTCCTCACATGGATGAGGAGCCCCTGTTCCCCATTGTCTGCTCTCTGTCTTCACTATTTGCCACAATTGCAATGTCACTCCTGAGGATCACCATTTGAGTGCTGGGACCACCATGCTCCAAAATAATGCACCCACTCATAAAATTAGAATTTTGAGTACCAGTGAAATTATCTGAATGAGCTAGATATAGCTCAGATTTATATTCACACAAAGTAGATAAAAATGCCTCAGATTTATGTCACACAAGGTAGATTTATATTCACACACTTCTTTATATTAACAAACAAGTTTACAGTACATTGTGAAACGGAATGAGGAGTTCTAGCAGTATCACCATTATAAGAGGCTCTGTACCTTCAGTGGCAATAGGTATCACGAACAGTTCAGATGGGGGTGGTCAAACATACCTCAGCTCTCCCACATATTTGGTCAATACTCAAGTCATTCCTCCCACTCCACTCTTTGTCTGATATCAAATTACATGCTGTTACCAAATAAAACTTTACCAAATATATCAAAGTCGTCTAAAATGAACAAGGTACAACCTGGGATCAGGAACAAGAAGCTATAACTCAGAACCATTATCAGAATAATCATAGGCAATACCTCCCTTCAGGAATGAAGCACAACTTTCTACATTCTTAAAGGACACCTTAGCAAAATCTACTCTTGACAACATTAGGACAAATTCTTCTCAACCACCTTTGCCTTAACTTTAATTGCAAGGTGCTCTTGAACCTGTCACCTTTGACCACATTCTCAACAAGGGGCCCCTCCTAGCTCTAATGCCATTGGATAGACCTCTGGAGCCCTCATAATCTTGCCTAAGCAGGGAAGGTGCTAGGTTGGGCCAAGAAGCCATCATCTCATGAGGGAGAGAGAGAACATCCTGCAGGCATGCTGTGGTGAGAGAGTGAGACACATTTGGTTTTGTTAGCCCCTGCAGCCACAGAATTCAGGATGAACTCATGGATTAGGGATTTGTCAGCTTCCAAAAATTTATGAGCCATTTTCTTGAATGGCAACTATGAGCTGCCTGTGTGACCTGACTTGAGAGCTTCCTCCACTCCATGGGCCAGCAGCTTGATGTCTCACCTTCCCATTTGGATTCCTCACTCCCTGCAACCTATTAGCTGACCAGATTCAACAACTTCACTTTGTGAGGCAGTGGACTGTTGTCTGACCCGATGATGTGGTTCATCAGCCTTTGCAAACACATTAATCAGGAGAATTCTACAGACTGATATCTGATCTGTATATAGATTTGGGACACACCATATTCCACATCTTGAAGAAGGATTTATTTACTTTGTGACTATTTAGTTTTTTGAGATGCTGCAGAGCAAATCATGGACCATCTTGAACCTCTACCTCATAGGGACTGGTCTACTGCTGCTCCTGCTAAATGAACTATACTATTCATGGGTCAAGAGCTGCACCAATGGAGACAAAGACCAGGGTAGAAGGGACAGAGTGACAGAGCCAATGGTGACAGGTCCAAAAAGGGCTTTTCAGCCAAGATAGTGGGACAGGCAGGCAAGATCAAGAAGAGGATATCCAAAAGGAGTTGAGAGGAGCCTATAAAGATAGAACTAACAAATGAGCCTATGTTTAGAAGGAAAAATGTCTGATAGGGGACAGGGAAAACAGGCCTTCCCTGAAGAAGAGCAAATGTGCCTACATGGTTCTTTAATATGAATGTCAATGTGTAGCCTATTAATGCTGATACCAAATTACATTGTTACAGAACAAAACTGGTACCTGTAACTCTGGACTGTAATTAGTCCATGGCTACTGCATAAAATTAATGAGCTGAGTTAGGAGAGGGCTGTGGCAAAGATACTGGTGTTCTAACTGGAAAATTACTGTAGGGTACAAGTATGTTTAAACACTGCCTCATACAGGTATGTTTAAGCTCTGCCTCATTGATGGTTGATGCTGCATCTATAGTTAGAGGAGATGAGATGCTATCAACTATTTTTAAGCCAGTATTGCTACAAGGCCCATTTTAGATGCATTAATGAGAATGTTGCTGTTTGGGAGAGTATGTAACATATCATCTCCAGAAAGAAGCATTAAAGAAACTTAATCAGACAAAAATCCCATGGAATAGTGAATTCTCCTAAAGAAGTGATTTTATTTCTCCTTAAAAACTATGCATAGCATATCATTTTGATGATTCTCAGGAGCTGGCCATAGAATAATGAATTATGATTTGGAAAATAATGCCATCCAAAGCATCCTCAGTTATGTATTATATTGAATATCAATAGTTCAGTGTTAATCCTATGATCAACATATTCCTAATCTTCTCCAACAAAATGTTGAAGTCAGAGTCAAAGTTTATCTCTAATTTCTAATATTTCAAGTCTCCACTTTTCCAATGAACTGAATAAGTATTATAAAGGTTCTTCAATTCCAGTAGGAAATACAGAAAAGGATAAAACACATCAGAATCACCTGAGCCTTGGTCATTTTCTTTGGTCCTTAGGGCACTGCAGGCAACTGGGATGTTCTATTTGTCTTATCTGGATCAGCTTTAATGATGCTCACAAATTTCAATCTCTAATGAGAACATCCCAAAAGTAGTAATACCAGGCTCTTCTTCCTCCTTCCTCTAAGCTGCTGATAATGCACCATCTGCAGGCTGATGGGAGAATACAATGTGAGTAGTTTCAGATGCTGTTACTGTTCTTTCTTTCTTCTTAACACACAAAGTTCTCAATACTGTTAACGGTGCCCTTGTTGCGTGATGGTAAACATGCTTGTACCACGAGCAATAAAATTTAAACTCATAATTTTCATACATGTGAATAAAAGATGACTTTATAACAAATAGAAATTGGGTAATCAAATATAAACAACAAAAGAAACAAAAAATATCAATTACCTCACAGCATAAAAAATATCAATTCCTTACTGTGTGACTCTCAAGGAGAATGGCAAATTAAGGAATCTTGAAGATGATTGTTAATTAAAGCATCTGGAAACATTTTTAAATGGGCTATATAAAGAGCTATTATAAACTAAAGATTGACCAGAGGTACTACGCAGAATTCAGCCCAGGAGAGTTGCTTAGAGGGAAATTCAACAATGCTGGAGCGCAGGAGGAACATCATAAAGAAAAGTACGCACAGACTCATGGGGTTTGGAGGGGCTGGGGGATTTTGGCTAAACTCAGTGGAGGACAGCTGGGGCTTGACCTAGGCCCTACCACTGTTTTTGCTGGAGCCCAGGACCATTTGGATCATGTAGGGAGAATTGGTCTCAACATAGCCACAGTTTGCCAACACCCACCTTGGGGCAAGGACTGGACCCTTGCGGCTCTTCTCTGTCCCCCACCCTCGGACTTGGAGGGGTGCAGGGCTGTGCAGGGAGCTTTTCTCAACACAGCCATGGCTTGCCAGCTGCCTCCCAGGAGCAGGAACAAAACCCGTGCAACTCCACTGGAGGGGATTGCAACTCAGATCCATTGTTGTTTTGTTTCCATCTCTTCACTATGTCCCACCTCCTCCACCCCTCACAGGCCCAGAGGGCTTGCCTTTTAACTCTTTTTCTCTTCCTTGTCTTATTCTTCGTCTCTCACACACTACTGCTAGCCTCTAGACCACTCCCCTTAGCCTATGCTGCAACACACCCAGGTAGGTGAGCTCCATTGCTGTGTAGCTAGCCTGAGTCTTGAAAGGCCCTCCACACCTCCACCAGGGGATACTCTGCTCAACTCCTTACTGGAAAATTCCTGCCTGGGTGCCGGGGGGCATAAGACAGCTCTGCCAACACTCCTCAACGCTGAGGCAGAAACCTTCCCCAACCTCTGCAACACCAAAGCAGGCAACCCTTCTGGGTCACTCCACTAAGAGGGAAGCCACAGGAGGATAAAGTGGTAGTTTAATTCCATAGTGAAATAAGCTATAGGCAGTTCAAAGAAGTACTCCTACAAGTCTCCCAGAGAGAGCCAGTGGCCTTCATCTCCCTGAAAAATGGCACCTGGCACATCTAAAACAACACAACGCAAACAGCCATTAGCCCCAACGACCTCAATGAAAAAAACGGGAGAAACTAAAGGCAATGCCAGAAGATGTCCTGAACATAATGACATGCATAGAGGAAACAGACATTGAACTGCCACGGAAAGAAATTTTCAGAATGCTACTTGGAGTCATAGAGGATATGAGTGAAACAATACAGAAAAGGGATGAAATGACAGAAGAGATAAAAGCCATAAATCAAAGAGAAATACAGGAGCTTAGGGAGGAGATAACAAAAACAAGTAGTAGACTCACGGATGTCAAGAAGCGACTGGAGGAATCAGAGAACTGCATCAGTGACTTGGAGGATAGCCAAGCAGACTTTAAGAAACGCAAACAAAAGTCTAATCAGATCATCAGAGAAGCTGAAGAAAACTGAAGAGCTATATCTGATACTATGAAGGAGGACAATGTTAGAATTATTGGCATACCAGAGGAAGACACAACAAAGAAGGCATTTGCAACAATAGAGAATTCATGGAGGAAAGCTTCCTCAGGTTAATGAGTGAAAACCAGGCAACCGTTCAGGAGGCTGAAAGAACACTAGCAAGACTAGATCCCAAGAAGAAGTCACCAAGGCTCATAATAGTTAAATTATCCAACTTTCAGGAAAAGGAGAAAATCATGAGAGCAGCTAGGGAAAAACAAACAATCACATATAAAGCTTCCCAATAAGAATATGCTCAGACCTATCAGCAGAAACTATGAAGAAGAGGAGAGAGTGGAGTAACATATTCCAAAGAAGGAAAACAATGCAAACCCAAGAATACTCTACCCAGCCAAATTATAGATCAAGATAGATGGAGAAGTAAGTATTCCCAGACAAGGAAAAACCCAAAGAATACGTTAGAAGAAACCCATCCCTATGAAAGATCCTTGCCGACCCAGTATGGGCAGAAGAGCAACACTCACCAAGCATCAATAAGAGACCACCACATAGAACAACCTCACCCAGAGGGCAAAAAAGACAAAACAGACCTCAAGATAACATTGACTTAAAGATAGACTTCAAAGGCTGCTGAGGTAAACTTTAGAAAATAAAAAACAGGCAAAAGGGGCATAGGGAAAAATCTACAGTATTCAAACATTACTGGGGTGAGAACCAGGTAATATGGTAGGGACCAGACCAAATACAGGGATACACATGGTAGACACCTAAAAAGGAGGTGGGGAAAGCGAAAAATAATAATAAAAAGAAAAGAGTAGCAGGGGCACTGGGCACTAACCCACCCAAGGGGAGGGTATTGTTTGTGTCTCCACAGGGAAAGAGAGACCAGACTTCAACCCCGTGCTCCAAGATATGAATGCAACATGCCGGTGTGGAGTAGGGAACCAGTGGAGAGGTCTGGGGGGGTCAGTCCCAACACCAACTACTAAGTGGATACCTGCCCCTCCCCTCAGAAGCATTTATTTCAAAGGACGAAACAATCTACAGCTCCGAAAGAGGGACATATCTGAACGGAACACATGGGAGCAGATGAAGGGGGCAGAGGAGAGAGTGGAGCATATCATGACCCACCAGACCCGGAGGTCAATGTTCCCAATTAGAGCAGCCAGGCAACAGAGAAGAGCACATGGCCGGCCCCACTATGAGACATGATGTCCCTCAGTGACCCATAGCCCTACAGGGGACAAACACCGGAGATACAGTGTGGGAATTGCACCCTATCAAATACTACCACACCGAAGCAAAACATTAAGAGGTGCAACATAACCACAAAGGAATGGAGCGAAGGTCCCCAGGGAATGTGGAAAGTATACTTCGGGGACAGGGCACGGTGCCCCAACATACTGGACTGCAAAACACTCCTAAAGGCCAACAAACAATCCTTGAACTAACTACAAGCTTTTCTTTCTTGTTGTGTTTTGTTTTGTAGTTTTTGTCATTGGTTTGTTGTTTTTTGTTGTATATAGTTGCTTAGTTGTGCTCTGTCTTGTCTTGTGCATGTTATTATATTCACAGGTTGTCTAAATAAGATAGGCTGGATGAACAATTGGAGGAGAAAACAAGGGGACCGAGAGTTGCACGGGGACATGTGAGAGGGGAAGGTGGGGGAAAGGAAGTGGTGTTAATAAACCCAGAGACAAAGGAACAACAAGCGATCCAAATCGGTGATGAGGAGGGGATGGGAGGCCTGGTTGGGCATGATCAAGGGTAATGTAACTAAGAGGAATTGCTGAGAACCTGGTGGGGATTGAGCATGATAGTGGGACAGGAGGGCAGTCAAAGGAAATAGAGGAAAGAGCTGGGAGGCTAAGGGCATTTATAGAGGTCTAGATAAAGGCATGTATATATGCAAATATATACATGAGGATGGGGAATTAGAACTATGTGCATAAATTTATAGGGTTAGCATTAAGGTAGAAGAAGGACATTAGGCCTCTACTCAAGTACTCCCTCAATGCAAGAATACTTTCTATTAAATTGGCATTCTATGATGCTCACCTTCCCAACATAACCATTGAAGACAAAGAGGATGAACAACCAAATGTGGTGAAGAAAGCTGATGGTGCCCAGCTATTAAAAGATATAGCATCTGGGGTCTTAGAAGCTTGAACGTAAACAAGCAGCCATCTGGCTCAGAAAGAATAATGCCCACCCACATGGAAGAATTAAACCAAACTGTGTGACCATGAGATGCTCAAGGGATCAGTTATCCAGCAACAAAGAACAAAAAAATCATATCATTGTGTGCTCACCTCCCTGATACAACCTCTGAAGACCAAGTGGGTGCATAAGCAAATGTGGTGAAGAAAGCTGATGGTGCCCGGCTATGAAGAAATATAGCGTCTGGGGTCTTAAAGGCTTGGAAGTAAACAAGCAGCCATCTAGCTCAGAAGCAACAAAGCCCACATGGAGGCAGCACACCAGCCTGTGTAATCACAAGGTATGAAAGAGATCAGGTATCAGGCATCATCAGAACAAAAAATCTTACCATAGTGAATGAGCGGGGAGTGCTGAGTGGAGACCCAAAGCCCATTTGTGGGCCACTGGACATCTCCTTACAGAAGGTTCTTGGGTAAGAGACGAGACAGACAGGGTGCAATATACCAACTATGAAAAATCCAATTTTCATCTAGTTCCTAAATTCCTCCCACCCACCCCTCAACACACACACACTGTCATGATCCGAATCCTACCTTGCAATTGCAAGTCTGACTAGACCAGAGGATGTACACTGGCACAGATGGGAACTGGAAACACAGGGAATCCAGGGCGGATGATCCACTCAGGACCAGTGGTGTGAGTGGCGATACTGGGAGGGTAGGAGGAGGGTGGGGTGGAAAGGGGAATCGATTTCAAGGATCTACATGTGACCTCCTCCATGGGGGACAGACGGCAGAAAAGTGGGTGAAGGGAAACGTGGGACCGAGCAAGATATGACAAAATAATAATTTATAAATTATCAAGGGTTCATGAGGGAGGGGGAAGTGGGGAGAGAGGGGATAAAATGAGGACCTGATGCCAGAGGCTTGGGTGGAGAGTGGGTGTTTTGAGAGGGATGAGGGCAACGAATGTACAGATGTGCTTTACACAATTGATGTATATGTGGATTGTGATAGGAGTTGTATTAGCCTCTAATAAAAAGATTTTTTTAAAAAAGAAAGTAAGTGTCTAGAAAGGAATGAAGGCAACATATGTACAAATATGCCTGATGCAACCGATGTATGGATTGTAACAGGAGTTGTAAGTGTCCCGAAAAAAAAAACGATCTTTTAATTTAAAATAAATAGATAAACTAAAGATTATTTTACGGAGGAACTATACATTGTGCAATCACTTTAGAAATACTTTAAAACTCACCATCACTTAGAGTTAGACGCATAAGTTGCAGATAGGACACAGGAGAACAGCTGTATGGAGCTCCAGAGACCCTAAAGCCATGACCGGAAGCTAATGGGTGTGTATCTCTGATCTTGAGGATAGCAGGCCAACTCTTAACACATGTCAAAACCAAGGCTCCATAACAAACACTTATATGACATCTATTAGATTGAAATATATATATGAAATATTATATATATAAATGAAGAAGTATACATCGCCCAATAGTGAGTGCACTTTTGACCTCACCTGCAGGGATGGCTGTCAAGATGCTGTCCCAAAGAACTGTACCTTGAGTCATTTCAGATCCCAAATTGTGTGTTAGGGTAGAAAAGTGACCCCTATGTCAAATATAAATTAAGGAGAATATTTATTAAACTGTAAGAGACAATAAAAGACACACACATACCGTATGGATAAGGGAGGCCATTAGCAGGAGGTGAAAATGCAATTGAGGATTCAGTCGGGACCCTGGATAACAGAGCACAGAACAAAAAGCATGTCACAGATCATGATTGGTGGCAGATCAATACATCACAGATACAGGTGGGACTGTAGCAGCAGGAGTGACATCATAAATAGGACCTGTACATTATTAGAAAAAATTACAAGATAGGCCCAGGGCCTTCAAACTGAGGGAGTCAAGGCTAGACTCATGACAATGGCTCCTGTGCTATCCTCAGTAATGTGAGTTCCATCAAGGATACATCTAGGTAGGCCCTTGGAGGGAGATGGATGGAGAGGAGTGCAGGCAATCTATTTTCTAAGGCATTCTCCCCAAGGGGAAGATGATCTACATTCTTGGTTAATGATAAGAAAAAATTAAATGGAGGCTTAATCAAAGTGGGGATGCAGCAAATGGACAGTTGTTATGTCATCAGCAATGCAAACCTAAAACCCAACTCACTGCCACCAAATGGATTCTGATTATAGCGACCTTTAAAAGAAGGTGGAACAGCCCTTTGTGCGTTTCTGAGACTGTAACTCTTTACAAGATTAGAAACACTGTCTTTCTCTCCAGGGGTGACTTATAATTCTGAACCACGGACCTTGCAGTTAGCTGTCCAATCTGTATCCACTATGCCACCAGCCTTTTGAAAATCAGAGAGCTCACAATTGAAGTTCTAATACAATTATTAAACGGTTACGTAATCAGTGCATTCTATCATACAGGGAGATGCACAAAGAACTTGGACCCTGACTATTGGGGCAGCCTGGGCCCTTGTACACTGGTGTTTTCCTGGGTTCAGACCCCAGGAAGCCCAGATCCCCCCTGATTCCCCTCAAGCTCCTCCACCAAGGGACGCCCCTAGGAACTCCAGAGTTGCTCAACCTGTTTGGTGTCAGGTGAATGGATTTGGTTCAGAACCCCATCAGAAGTTGAAATCCTTCCTTGTGATGCTTCAATGTGCAAAACAGATTTCTAGCTCCCTAGACTGGACCATATTTATCTGTGGTAAATCTTTGTTCTGAAACAGAAGAGGAGGCAATGCTAAGAAAGGCATGTCAGGTTGTTAGCCTGCACTTCCTGTGCTAAATAGTGACCACCCCCACCCTCGGGATCCAAGTCCTGCTCCAATCTGAGGGTGTGCACATTAAACAAGCAGCCATCTGGCTCAGAAGCAATAAAGCCCACATGGAAGAATCACACCAGTCTGTGAGACCGCGAGGTCATTGAGAATGATGAAGCCAACAAATGTACAAATGTGCTTGACAGAATGGATACATGTGTGGATTGTGATAAGAGTTTTACAAGTCCCCAATAAAATGTCTTAATTAAAAAATACAGCATCATCAAAATTACAGCATTTACCTTACAGAAAAGGAAGTGCAAAATTATTTAGATACGAACCCTGAAACATGGAATATGTTTCCAACCATTTTGTGATGAAAGTCATGGATTTAGAGTCCTGTAGTTTTCTGTCATGTTGAAAGTCCTCATATACTGATGAATTAATGAACTAAAACAAGAAAATTCTATGCACATATTAGAGTGAATATATATGGAGTTACATATATGTACATGATACACACATATATATTAAGGTGGGCAGCAAAAAAGGACTGATGTTCACCCAAAAACTGAAGTTTGGGGACTTGAACACACTGAGCCATGAATGCTCCAGCTAGCACTGGACCCATGGGCTTCAGTTGAACTGGGCTGGGATGTTCTCTTGATAAAAGTTTACTTCTTGATATAAAGCACTTTGTTATGCACATGTCAGTATCTACAGTTGTATTTTTCTAGACAACCCAGCCTAACGCAGGTCCCCATCATATTGGTGTCATATGAGGGCAAAAAGGTGTATCTGACAAGCTGCTCTTGGAGATAGGCACATCACCAGGAAGTATGAAAAGATGATCAACAATTTCCTGACACCGAGCCAATCCTATGTTGCTCCAGGGCTATGGATTTGGCATGGGTGTAAATCTATTTATAATAAAAGTATCCTTTTAAGCTTGTTAAAAAACACAGAGCACTTCCAAGGCACAACACACACATATTCTCTGCACCAAACGTCAACACTCACATTTATAACATGTAAAGAACTTAGTAGATTCAAAGTCACACTTGATGTAAGAAGTTGGTATAACACTAAGAGCTTTATATTCATGGGGGAAGCATGACATGCACACTGCTGAGAGGAAATTATACACTCGTTTATGTAACAATTATTCCCATTACTCAGCCAACATACTACAGTAGCATAAATAATTATGCCACGCACACATATATATTCCTTTTTAATGAAAATATTCACAGCTACTGAGGCCAGGTTTCTAAAATATTCCATCATCATATGTCTATGGAGTTTCCTCTGAAAAGTATCCAGCAAAGCCCATTCTTCCTAGGAGAAATCCACAGCCACCTCTTCAACAGCCACAGTGCCCTAAAACATCCCATGTATTCTGGTTCGGCAAGGTACCATGCATTCCACTATGTGAAAGGATGAAGATGACAGTCCTGGGAAACAGGAACTTCACATGGGGATTAGACACCAGGGTCTTGTCCTACTATGGTTGACCATCAGGGTCTAGCTACCAGCCTCATCCCTTCACCCACTAGACCAACGGTTCTCAGACTGTGGGTTGAGACCCCTTTGGGGGCCGAATGACCCTTTCATAGGGGTCACCCAATTCCTAACAGTAGCAAAATTACAGTAATGAAAATAATTTTTTGGTTGGGGGGTGAGCACACATGAGAACTCTATGAAAGGGTCACAGCATTAGGAAGGTTGAGAACCACTGCACTAGACATACTCCCTCACTAATTACATGCTATCCTAACAACTGCATTCTTCTAGCATTATGCGTTTATCTCTGTATAGTTTGTGACCAACTGCAACCTTAGTCTTCTCTATGTGGTTCAGAATAGAGAACATTCATAACACATAACATAAATCAAATAAATGATAAAAAATAAGAGCCTCAATTCCACATTCACATCCTCTCTTCTATTGGAAGGAGGATAGAAATTCACCTCCTTGCATAGGACCAACCAGATTATTAATCAAAACATGAAGCACAGGGCGAAAGGAAGATAACAACTAGGAAACACTGCAGAACTTGTATTTTTCCCTTTAGCCCCTCCTTAGCCATTGGAGAGCTGCAGGTATGAAATAGCAAAGTAGCAACCAAAAGCCGTGGATTCACGGTATCCTCTTGGAAAATTCTACACGATCAAGAGTTAGCATATTACCTACTGAAAGAGATGATTATGTGGGGAATCATGACATTTTCTGAAGTGTTTCTATGTTACTCGCCTACTTTTCAGTCACTCTACAGTTGCCCTCTTGTGTATTTTGTACTTTTGTGGAGATAGGCCAACCTATTGAAAAGGGAAACAGGGCAATAGTGAAAGGTAACAATAGAATGTAGATATTCTTAAAATCTTCCCACTCTGAGACACAAAGCTACTGTCATGTAATTATTATGGACTGCTCCCCTCAAAAAATACTGAATACGCATATCAATACACACTAAGCTCATAGAATATACTAACAAACAAAGCACAATATGTGCTGTGTCATAATAGGATGTCCTTTTTGCTGATTGGGAAAATGTACTTAGGTTCCAATTTTCTTATAAGTTTACTGAACTTCAGTGCATTTGACTGTTAAACTGTGTTAGGATTCTAGGACTTACACACCAGGCTTTGAGACGGGCCACTGTAAGATTTTTTCACGTTTGCAGATCATGGAAGGCAGACTAGCTGAACATGATGACCACTAGCATTCTCTTAGCTGTGGGACTGGCATCTATGACTTGTCATACTTTTGTTCCCACATTTTGTCAGGAGAGACCAGTCCCTGGAGAAGGACATCTGTGAGGGGAAAGGCCAGCCCCCGACAACTAATCATGGGTTCAGTAAGCACATTTTACAGTTAAGACACATAAAGATTATAATAAAGTCATAGAGAGCATGAGAGGTAAGAGATTGAAATAATGGCATTAGACACATTTCATAGTAGCATGCTCACCTCATGGATGGCCATGATATTACCAGCCAGGTCCTCATACAGCGTGGACTGAGGGCAGGAGAGCAAGGTGAAGCGCATCAATGTATCGGTCCCAACACATAGCTAACAGAGGCTTATATCTACTTAGGGGGCATGATTGGAGGTAACCACACACATCACAGGAAGGGGCTGAACTATAGGCACTACAAGAAATAGGAGGGATATACAATGGGCATAGGTGTAACAGGAAGGGGATGAGCTAGGGGTGAACACTTGATGGCAAGGGGAGGGGCTAAGGGTATACATGTGACAAGAAGGGCAGCTTCCTAGACTCAATATGGCAGCCTAACCTTGATCACCCTTCAGTGGGCTTTACCTCCCTGGGTTCTCCTTCAGAGAAACAATTTACTACTCTCCTTATCAGAAGAGACTGGGCCCTGCTTGTTGTGGGATAAACAGTGGTATCTGCTTATTCTGAATGGCTGATAACCCTTAGGGAGAATATCCCCTGACCTACTTCTGTTGACCCCCAAGTGTAGTCATTTGACAGATGTAACAAGCAGCTAAGTTTGGCATGTATTTGGGGGAGACAACTTGGGAGAAATCCTCTGTTTCCCCCAGACATTGTGCTTGGTAAGGGAGAGAGAGGTAAAGAAGAGAAAGGCCTTCCAACAAAATGGATTGACACAGGGGCTCAAACATGGGGGCATTTGTGAGGATGGTGCAGGAGAGGGCGGTGTTTCATGCTGTTATATAGAGGGTTTTAGGGGATTGGAATGGACACAACGACACCTAACAACATAGAAGAGGCTGCACTTTGATGCTAATATTTCACGGCATCGCCAATTAGCTATGACACAAAGTCACATGAGCTCCCACGGTCACTTTACAATTCTGCTACAAGAGTGTAACGTAATGTCGATCCAAGAAGCCTTTCAAAATCTCATCTACACCAATGCATCAGGTGACATGTTTTAAAGCCTTCCCAAGCCAAAATTTCATTCCTTTATGATGAACAAAAGCAAAATGTAGTGCTGTCAAGTCGATTCTAACTGATTTTGATCTTCTAACAGGGAATGAAAGTGCTCATTAGTGTTTCCAAGACTGTAGATCTTTATTAGCACAAGTAGTCTCACTGTCCTCCCTTGATGGGCCTGGTATGTTGGAGCCACAGAGGGTCTGACCAGCAACCAATCGATTAAACCAGTGAACCACTAGGGTCTCTTTCACACAACATATTCATGATAAAACACTGCATTTATTCAGCAACCACGATTCTGAAGCAATTTCCACAGAGATTTCGACACATTGGCTCATTTAGACCTCTTGTCTCTTTTAAGCAGATGTTGCTTCCAAGGGGATACAGCTGAGGAAAGTCACGAAACATTAAGTCCATGTTCAGTATTGCTCAAATGGTAAGTTGTTGAATCGAGTCAGCATGCAGGTCCATGTGTCTACCTACAACTAAGTGCCTGGCAACTACATTTCTGTTCACATGCCAATAGTTTATATTCTGCCAGTCATCAGTTACAGAGATGATCTAGACATCTTCTGAATAGCAAAAAGAGGAGACAAAGAAAACAATATATTCAATTCAGGTAACTGGAGCTCATTTTCCTGGAAAAGCCAGGACTCTCAAACAATACTGCTTACCTCAGGCCCGTACAGCTGGCTCTTGCATTTATTAGACTGATTGAAATAATATAACACCTAGGCAAAGCATGGAGGAAATCAAAAGAAAACAAGACCAATCTGTTCAGAGAGGGCACACCATTCCAAAACCCACAGAGTTCCACCCTGAACACATGAGGTGGCTATGAGTTGTAAATGACTCCACAGCAACTAATAAGAACAGAAGGACAAGGTCAAATGGTAACAACTTGTATGCGAAATGCAACAAAGGTGGAGCCTGAGCATTAACCCATGTATATTTACATTTTGTGAGCTAGTGTAGGAGAAATAAAATGATCACTTTAGGAAACACTAGCCAGAGAACCCTGGTATGATAAGTAAATTCTAACAACAAGGGAAGGATCTGTGATGAGTTGGCAAATGCTCAGTTCGATTTCCGTTTCTCAAACATACAAGCAAAGGAGTCAAAGAGCACCCAGGTCTTCATGGGCAGGAGAGGGAAGCTCCATGGTCAGCCACTAAATGAAAAGCTCATTAGCAATAAGCATTCATGGAAAATCCCATGAGAGAAAAATAAATGGAGCATGAAGAAGCACTAGAAAGAAAGTCAAACAAAAGAGGCAATAGTTACAAGAAATGCAAAGGGGGACTTTCAGGTTTATTTCCAATATGTTAAGAGCCCAAAGTCACCATTTCAGTCTCAGATCAAAAAAGCTGACCATGTTGAAGTCAGAGTACGGAGGTCATAAGGCATGTTTTTCTTTCTGTTGTACATTAAAAAAAAACAGTCATTGGGTCAATTCTGACTCAAAACATCCCTAAAAAGCAGAGTAGAACAGGCCCTGTGTGTTTCTGAAACGACAATATTTTAAGGGAGTAGAAAATCTCATCTTTCTACTGTGGAAAAGTTAGTGGCTTTGAAGGGCTGAACATGTGGGCACATGTTCAACACATAGCCCACTACATCACCAACTCAACACATAGCCCACAACCTCACCATGGGTGCACAGTGCTATTATAAATTAGAGAAAAATGGATGGCAACTAACTTCAAGAAAGGCACTCTCTTCAAAGCCTCTAATTAATTAGTCTAGTTAGAAGCCAGAGCAAACATCTGTCCTCAAAACAGAGGGGAGGTGAACATAGGTACTCTCTCAGCTGATTTCCAATGTGAAATCATTTTCTGTACCTGCTTATGGGGCCCTTTTGTTCGGTGGAGGTTTTAATCATCTGCCCTTAATAGTCTAATCAATTGAATTCATTGATAACAGTGATTTGAAGGATGCAATGGACTTAACTAAGGGATAGCCCAAAAGACTTTGGTCCAGGAGGAGAAAATACCAGATCACAAGGCATCAGGAGGGGGTGTACTTGTTATGTTTTAAGGATAGGCAAAGTCCAGGTTGACCAACTAAATTTTAATAAGGATAAAGGATGTCAGAAAGGTGTATCACTGACACTTCAATGAAGAAATACAAACAAGACTGAAATCAATAAAAAAGTAGCATGTTCCAAAACAACTCTCCTCCACAAATAATCAGTTCCCAAAACTGTCACCAAAAAAATTTTTTTCGCACTTCACAAGAATCCACAAAAACGTAAATCTAATTGCATTTAGCCTCAAATAGCTAATAATTGGTCAAGAACAAGGGCTGGTGTTGTCCACACATAACTCCCTGCCACCACATCTGATCCAACTCACAGCAGAGCTATCACACAGAGCAGAACTCCCTGTAGGACTCCCAAGCCTGCACATCTTTACTGGAGCAGGCAGACTCATCTTCTCCTGCACATTTCTGGTGAGTATGAACAGCTGCTCTTGCAGTTGGCAGCCCAATTTTTAACCCACTGTGATAAAAGCATTCCTTTGTTCATATACCCCATATGCAATAAAGCATCATTATAGGAACACATAAAAGACCAACAGACAAAAAAGCAGCCCCAGAAAGGCCCACCAATTTGTAAGGGAAGTTAATTCATGACACATCAGGCAACACAGGGCTCTGCCTGCAAGTACTCACACTTCAAGATGCAGGTCCTTAAATGCAGTTCCTGAGTGGTGAGAGCAGCTGAGTGCTCAGCTACCAAACATAAGATTGGAGACTGAAGGCAACGTAGCAGTACCTTAGAAAAAAACCATCCAACTTCTGAAGTTAGCCAATGAAAATCTTATGGAGTATAGTTTTACTCTGAAACCACATACGGTCACCATCTAGAATCATATGGTAGGCAAAATGATCGATATTTACCAATTATCTAATTGAGATAGAAGGAGCTCATTATCACTCATGCCATATTCATGAAAGCACAAGGGGCTTGAAAAAGGCATAAAGGTCATGAAAAAGGGAATAAAGATAATGGAATTTATCCATGAAACTTTTGAAGCCACTGCATAGCTGTTCCTAATAGATTATGCTAAACAGAATAATGTAATACATTTGTAATAATTCCTCAAATATTGTAAATCTTAAAAATCTTTAGGATACTTTATCGTCCATGAAAATTCAGGAAGAATATTAAGCTACTTCCATATAACATCTCTCTTGAGGATCTATTAAAGGTGATACTAATTTTATTATCTAGCTATGGTAAAAAGACCAGTTAAGTTACAATATATATGTAAGATTCACATACAAACTTCATAATTGAAAATTAACAGAATGACTTTATTTTTCTGGGTCCTGCAAATTTTACAAATTCAACTGTGTGGTTTCTCATGTTATAGTTAGAAACTCAACATCATTTTTTACTTTAGAGTTTTCCTTCTCTGAAAACTTTCCAACTTACATAGGTTCTGGCTTTCCTAAGTGTGTGTACATGCACGCATGTGTGCCTTGCTTTGTTTTTGATGTCCCTGAGCATTACAGACGGTTAACATGGATAGGTGTTCATGGAGAGATTGGAAGTTGGTGTCTCCAGTCACTGAAACCCCTATGCAACATCCCTGTGCTCTGACACACCAGGAGTCTCCAGGAGTTGGTGTGGACTTGATGGCATCTGCTTGATTTGATTCATTTCCAGGGGGAAAATGAATTCTGGCCTCATTTGCTACCCTCGAGGCTGGCAGTTCAACCCTACCAGCAGATCTAAAAGAGGAATATGAGGCTGATTGCTCCTATATAGATCTCAGACACCTATAGAGGAACACTATGAGTCAGAATTGCTTAGTGGCAGTGAGTTAGTTTGGGGGGGTTAGGGACAATGAATGTTTCTAGGTTGCACAAACAGATTGGACTGTTCCACTGAGGACTGATGAGGTAAACTCAGCCTGCATTACGGTGGAAGAACAGATCTGCCTCCACTATCATGATGTTCGAGAAATAATATGGAACTGTTCTGCTGTATAACACATGATATAGCCATGAGATGGAACTAACTCCATGGCACCTAACCAAAGGGGAAATTGAACATGATGAGCGCATATCCTGTCTATGTATGCACATGGATATTGTGTTGAAAATATGACTATTTCAGAAACAAACACAATTCCCATTAAGAATCAACATGTCTATAATGAACAGCATGTCAGTGTGGCCCATCTAAATTAGTCCGTGAAGAAGCCCTACTCCTCCAGTGGTTAAAGGACTGGCAGCTCCATGAAATGAAAGCAGTTGTGTTCTATGAGGTGGCCATCTGGTAACACACGATTATAGCCTAGAAACCCCAAAGAGGAGTTTAAGGTGCTATGGCATCACTCACAGAATCCACCATATCGCAGTGGACAAAACAAGCCTCTTACCAAGTACATGTGGATAAAAGACTAGAACATTCAAGCATTACCATGCACGGACACATAGAAAATGGTATCTTATTTCAAATTAGATCCTATCTTACTATATATAAGAGTTATATATTTGGATGTTGCCTTGTATTAGAAATAATTATGACACAATTTTAAAAATGAAGAGCTATTAGTAGGATGCATTTCTTATACAGAAATGCAAACAAATTGAAGAAACAGCTAACTTATTAAAAAAATAAATCAAAAGGATAAAAAAAATTTACATACTTAGAATTTGGTTACAAGAAACTGTTAGATCCAGGTCTGAAGATTAATCAGGGCCACACTGGAAAGGACCAAATGAAAAGCTTTACTGGAGCTGGCCGCCAGGAAACGGCTAGGGTTCAATATATGCGGGCCCCAAGTACACTACTCGAACTCTGGTTTATACAGCAACAAACCCTGGGCACGTGGGAACACTTTCCGCCTCCGATCACAACTACACACACTGATGAGGCTGGATGGAGCAGCTAGGAAACTTCCTGCTGGTATCCAATATGGGCATAGGCAGCAGCCCACTAAAATTTTGAATCTGGTGGGTCTGGGGACCAATGCAGAAATAGCAAGCTTAAGCAATGGGAAAGTAGAGAGGCAAGTGTCAGCAGGTTAGCAAAAGATACTCAAGGTCCTTCAGTCAAAGTATGCAGCCCCTAGAATGTGGATGTATGCTCACCATTAATGATTTTAAAATCAGTCATGTGGGGAGAGGGATGTGGTGGGGGATGGGGAGCAACTCAATTAAGCATAAGCAAGAAAATACAAAAGCTAAATTCAGCTGGTTAATTAATAAACACCAGGATATTTCAAAACGTTTTCTGTATCCACTAGGATAAATGATAAATGGCCGATTTAAATTCTCTGTCACTGTGAAAATAACTCTTTTAAAAAGTGCTGACCTTGAGGGCATGTGCCACTAAAACACACCAATTCTCACTCATAGTGACCCTACAGGATAGTGTAGAACTGCCCTGTGGATTTTCAACACTGAAACACTACAGGTGAAGAAAATCTATTATTTCTCCAGATTTATACAGAGAAGGACCTGAAAATAAAAATAATTGCTGGATTCTGCAAATCAAAAGGATGACAAAGGAAACCAAAATTCCCTATTAAGAAAATTAGTGGATATTAAATCTGGGCCAGAGGGATGGTAAAGGGGTGGTGGAAGAGCGCAGTGTTAAAGAGAGATGAGCCATTAACACAACCAATCATGGAGGTGAGGCGTATTAGGGGAAACACCCCCACGTGGGACTCTTCACACTCCAAGTGGAAAGGTACAGCAGCAGCAAACAAATCTCAGGAGCTATATGAGAGACTAAAGTCTTAGCACCCTGCGACGTGAAAACTGAGACGCAGAGTAGAGATTGAATTCAGCCTGGAATGTGAAGTTAAGAAAGGCTTTTAGGCAGGGAAAGAAATTGCAGGCAGATTCCACAACCCAAGGAGCCAGGTCAAGGAAGTCCTGCCTGGCAGTGGGGCAGTGGGACTTGAATAGGGTCTGAGACAAGGAGGTGTGTGTTGATAAGGGAAAGCCTTTTAGCGCTACAGCTGCAAGGCCTTGAGTCAGGATGTGGTCTGTGAATAAATCATGTTGGTTTTCTGCAGACCTGCTTCCCAGAATGCTGGGGGAAGAGGCTGTGTGGACCCTGCCAGGAGAGAAAAGCTCCTCGGAATGCTGGAGGCAGGAACTGCAAAGTCCAGCAGGTCATCCTCTTTCTGAGAGGTTTGGGGAAGGGATGTCATGGTCTGGACCCATCCCAACAATAACTGGGGTCAGTTAGTAAAGGGCTATGGATGGCAGTGTAGACTAAGCCTGCATTGAATTCTTTCTGTTCAGTAAGCAAACAGGTGGAGTAAATTTGCCCGGGGGCAGAGAAACTTGGAAAGTGCATACCATCCACCTTTTTCCAGCCAATCGGGGGGTTCTATAGTCATGAGCCATGCCTTAGCAGTTGAGTCCTGACTGCCTGGCTCAGATGACCCTGGAACAATCTTGTAAAATGCTCTATCAGGCAATGAAGGTGGCTCAGTTACGGTCCTGTCCCTGCTTCTGTAGTCCCATTGATAACAATGCTGTACTGATGCTCCACCAATCAGAAACGTGTGACTGTTTCCTCTATTGCAATCTTATTTCATTAGATTCCCGACTTGACTGTTTCCCTGAACTGCACTATGATCTCCTGTGTCTGTGTATTCTCTTTGTTTCTTTTAAGACTTAATAAATGTTCTCCATAAATTATATTTGAGATTGGAATTCCATTTTACAGTCTAAAACAGAGCACAAGCTAGTCTCTGATGGGCGGAAATGGTTGAGGGACATGCAGTCAAGATCAGAGTAAAAAGGAGATCCTCTTCAAATAGAGCTTAAAGAGGACATTTATTAAATCTATGAGACAAAGACAACGCAAAGACACACACACATCATCTGGATGAGGTAAGCCACCACCAACAGGAGGTGGAAAAGGCTTCCCTGGTTCCCAATTCAGATGTGAGATGAAGGTGTGGGGGAGGGGCAGGGCAAAGGAAACTCAAAAAAGCATGATTGTGTGTGTGTGTGTATATATATATATATATATATACCATAGTGAATGAAGGGGGAAGTGCAGAGTGGAGACCCGAGGCCCAAGTGTCGACCACTGGAGATCCCCTCACAGAGGGGTTTGGGAGAGGAGACGGGTCAGTCAGGGTGCGAAGCAGTACCAATGAAGAACACAGCTTTCCCCCAGATCCTGGATGCTTCCTCCCCCCAACTACCATGATCCAAATTCTACCTTGCAGGACTGGATAGGGCAGAGGTTGTACACTGGTGCATATGGGAGATGGAGGCACAGGGAATTCAGGGTGGACGATACCTTCAGGACCAGGGGGTGTGAGGGCGAGGCTGGGAGAGTGGAGGGTGAGTGGGTTGGAAAGGGGGAACTGATTAAAAGGATCCACAGGTGACCTCCTCCCTGGGAGATTGATGGCAGAGAAGAGGGGGAAGGAAGACTCCGGATAGGGCAAGATATGACAAAATAACAATCTGTGGATTATCAAGGGCTTATGAGGGAGAGGGGAGTGGGGAGGGAGGGGGAAAAAAAAGAGGACCTGATGCAGAGGGCTTAAGTGGAGAGCAAATGCTTTGAGAGTGATTAGGGCAAAGAATGTGCAGGTGTGCTTTATACAATTGATGTATGTATATGTGTGGATTGTGATAAGAGTTGTATGAGCCCCTAATAAAATGTAAAAAAAGAAAATAGGGCAAAGAATGTACAGATGTGCTTTATACAATTGATGCATGTATATGCAAGGATTGTGATAAGAGTTGTATGAGCCCCTAATAAAATGTTTAAAAAAGAAAAAAAGCATGATTGGTGGCCAATCAGTCCATCGTACTGACAGACATTCCATCCTTAGATAGAGAGCTTACAAGATGGGTCCAGGGCCTTCTGACCAATGTGGTCAGAGCAAGGCGGATAGCACATGGCTCCTGTCTAGGTGACCCCTGGATTGTCTCAAGTTTGGTGACCTCCATCAAGGACACACACAAAGGCAAACCTCCAAGAGAGACTGCCCCTCCCTGGGCTGCCTGGGGAGGTGAAGGTCAGCCACACTCCAAAGCCCTCTGCCTGAGGGCCAGACTACGTACTACCTTGGTTACTGGGCAGAAAGCATTCAGTGAAGGCTTACGCTATGTGGGGCTCTGCAATACACATGAGGACTTACTCTATGCGGGGATTTGGGGCTGTCACTGCTCTGGTACCCTTTTGCAAAGCAAGGTGCTGAGGAGTTTAGCTCTAATACAGACCTCGGTCATCAGTGGGGTGGCCCGATGTCTGCAAGGTTGGCCTCTCCTTTCAGTAAAGGCCACTCGGGTCCCCTGCTCTCCTGCCCGCGACCTGACATGGAAGGGAGCCACCCCAGGCAAGAGCCCATTCCCAATCACGTCTTTCTGGGGTAGAGCTGAGGGTGCAGGAGGAGCTCTGAGCAAAAAAAGACGCCCGAGTATTCCCAGCCCCAAAGGCTGAGGCCTGTAGCCAGCTCAGAAAGGATTTAATAGGAATTGTCCCAGGGGTCTCAGTGACCTGGAACCCTGGCGGACAGGGTGCGGGAACTGTAATTTCCCCAGGGACCCAGACACCTTTGGGGACGCCAGGCCTGCGGGGGAATCCGTGCCTGGGATCAGCCCAGAAACACAGAATCTCACTTACCCTTAGAAACTCACGGATGCTCACAGGATCCTTCTCACTCAGAGGAAATGGTGTCAGCAGGAAACTGTTATCACCTGGGGAGGCGGTGGGGTGGTGTCTGTGCAAAGGGGCGGGGCCTGGAGATAATGAGGGTGGCCTGGAGGGAGGGGCCTGGAGGTGAGGCTCAGGGCTAAGGATCCATTCTTAGTAGTTTCTTCTTAGTCTGTGAATTAGTGTCTTATTTTCAGCAAGTTCCAGTCAACTAATTGTCCTTCACGGACTGTGTTTCCTTTAATACATTTCATGTGTTGAGGTCTCTCCTTGCTACTTCTATGTCATTGAGTGTTTTTTATCAAGAATGGGTGTTAGATATTGTCAAATGCCTCTTCTGCACCTATTAATATGATCATATGGTTCTTATCCTTAGTCCTGTTTATGTAGTTTTTTACATAATAGTTTTTCTAATACTGAACCATATTTGCATCCCTGGTAATTATCCCACTGAGTTAAGGTGAAATATGAACTCAAAGTCCAGGATAGGTGCTCTCAAACTCAATCCATCCCATTTCCACAAATGTAGATATACACTGCTCTGATATATGATCTAATCACTCTTCTAATCCAATAAAATTGTGTAATCATGAAATATGTTGCTTTAGTATTAAAACACCAGTATAATATATCCTGTTGTGGTGTGTTTTATAAATAATTTTACCCTATATACTCTATAGTCTTAAAATTTTCTTTTATAGTTTCTCAGGCATTAAAGTAATAAATAAATAAAGTTTCTCATACCAATCTACTACCCTTGTTCAATTTGTCCTTGATTATTGCTTCATCTTGCAGGTATATATATTAAAACCATTATTTTATATTTTCAATAATTATTCTGGAATGATTATTACTTTACTGCTTATTTAAAGAAGAAGCACTCTAACATTTCAGTACTTATACAAGGGAGGTGGTCGTTAGGGGTCACTCAGTGAGTTCCAAATCATAGTGACCCCGTGTACCACAGGGAGAAACACTGTCCTGTCGTGGATCAGCCTCAGATTGTTCTTATATTTGAGCCCGTTGTTTCAGCCTTTGTCAATCTAAAAAGTTTTCCTCTTGTTTGCTTCCCCTCTACCAAGCACCACGGTTGCAGTGATTTATCTCTTGTATTTGCCTCTGGTTTGCAAATACAGAAACACTCTAAGGTTTTACTAATATGGCATAAGAGAATGAATTTAAAAGAACAATAAAGTCAGAGCTGTCATGTGAATTCTGACTCAGAAACATAAGGAGCAGAGTAAAAGCTCCGTAGGCTTTTGTGTTTTATATTTTATAAACCATAATGTTTCATCTTTACCACAGCAGGTAGTGTCCTTATAAAAATAGTCCAAAACTAGACAGTGGTTTATTTTCGTGGTCTCAGACATGGATACGCTCCACATGGAAGTTAAAGTGTACTTGAGTATTCCAAGAGATGAAGAAAATAATCCATTTATTTTGTATAAAATTAAAATTGTGTTGTGTGGTCTGAGTTGGGGGGTGCCAGCCCTCTACCAGTAATCACGGGTTCAGTAAGCACAATTGTATGGTTGAGATATATAAGTAGTATATTAAAGTCATCAAGAACATGAGAGCTAGAAGAGAGAGTCAAATAATGGAGTCAGACACACATTTCATGGTAGCACCTTTTGGGAGCATGCAAGCCCACTGATTACAGGTAAAGACATATGTCACAGGAAGAGTTTGCACTATACGTTACACATCAGTTAGAAGGAGTGGTCTAGGGACAACATGCACCCAGTAGGAAGAGGAGGAATTGGGGGTATACATATGACAAGATGGGCAGATCCTAGATTTAGGATGATCTGTTCTCTGGGTCTCCATAGGAACTATTATCAGTAGGGTGTGAACTCCACCTACAGGAACCAAATCAATGACTACAGGCCTGTCCATTGTCCTTAGCAGCAGGGAGCTGGGCCTCCTGGTTGGTGACTGACTCTCTTCAGGGAGGATGTCTGTAAGCATCTGACCTCCCCCCACAGTGTTGATGTGGTAGAAGTATATTGTTCATTGTTTTTCGTGGCCCTGAGCACAACTGTGAGGATTGTAAGAGAAGGATTGTAAGAGAAGGTTATCCTGACCCACTATTAAAGTGACTGAGGAATCACCTTTTATGTTGTAAATACTCAGTGTCACATATGTAGGTTGATGCCTTTAGCTGTCAGTACTGTCTATGAGGTAAGACTTTGATCACACATCTGATAATAATCTGAATCATTTGTCAGGTTAAGAGTCTTTCTTAAAAAAAAAAAGTCTTTCTTTTCCCATTAAGAACTTTACATTGTATCACTTCCAATTCATCTGAATTCCTTCTGGATGGTCAGTGTTATGGAGCACAAACTTTGAATTATGTTGGTGGGAATTTAGGCACCGGGAACTGCTGTTTATGATGTTATATTAATCCCTGCTATATCAAGTAAGATTCATATTTTCCTGAATGCGTATGCTTAATGAAATCATATCTACTGACTTATGTGTTCCTCCCATTCTGGATCACCGTGAGACAGGGCCTGAAGTGGCAGTGTCCTAACCGGAAGTTATGGTCATAGTGCTGTTCCTACTTGCTATGCACAGGGCATTGGGCCAGAGAAGTGCCTGCAGCCTGAGCAGTGTGTCGTCTGCGTGTTCAGGTGGGGGTCATGTGTTGACCAGTTTGGGGTAACTCTCGTATACACAGAAGCCTGGCTGGGTTGCAAGCCCTCTTCTCCCTCCCCCCACTCCCTGCCACTGCCAGGCTCCTCAGGTGGTCAGATTTGGGAGGGTGTCCCAGAGGATGGTCCCATCCCCCAATTTTAGGATTGGTTGGGGTACTTGGGGGAGAATCCCTGTTGGAGAAAGGGGAATCCCAGGCTGGGGCTTTGGGTGTTGGGGTCCTGATTCCTCATTGGTAGAAACTTTGCTGGTCTCCCCTAACCCTTTGATAAGAGTGGGGGGGGGGTGCCAGCCCCGATCACTAATCACATGTTCAGTAAGCACAATTGTACAGTTGAAATATATAAATATTATATTAAATTTATCGAGAACATGAGAGATAGAAGAGATATTGCAATAATGGGGTCAGACACATTTCATAGTAGCATTGCTCACCTCAGCCCCACTTGGTGGCCCACATGGAGAGAGCGCCAAGGGAAGGAGGACAAGGGGAAAGGGAAATGGGAGGAGAGGAAGCCTAGGAGAGAGGCGGGAGAGACCAGCAAGAGAGACCTATTGCTAACCCAGGCTTATATATCTTTGGGGGGTGTGCAAGCCCACTAATTAGAGGTAAAGACATACATCACAGGGAGGGGTTGCACTATGTTATACAGCAGTGAGGGGGGTGGTCTAGGGACATACATGCAATAGCAGAAGAGGGATTGGGAGGATACATGTAACAAGATGGGCGGATCCTAAATTTAGGATGACAGCTTAACTTTGACCTGTTCTCTGCATCTCTATAGGAACCATTATCAGTAGTGTGTGAACTCCACCTACAGGAACCAAATAGATGACTGCAGGCGTTCATTGTCCTTAACAGCAGGGAGTGGGGTCCTCTGCAGTCTGGCAACTGATCACCCTCAGGGAGGAAGCCTGTGAGAATATGACTTCCCCCCACATAAATCTCCTCCATTACTTCTTTTCACACAGAGGTGGCTCTTCCCTGACACTATGAAACATCTTCAGCTCAAAGGTGAGCCCCTGGGACTGTTCTCTCACCAGAAAGAAGTGAATGCTATTCAGGAAGTGAGTGGCTGCAGCTAGTGCACAAAACATTAGGGCTTCCTTCTGGGTTTGCCTAGTGCTTAAGGTGATCAGAAGTCCCGCTTTTGATGGGACAGTCCCTATTTTTAACAATTTATTCTGTGGCATTTTTTTAAAGTCCTGATTTTTTGAAAGAATGCATGACAAACTAGGGAAGGGGGGTGTGGAGAACAGGAAGGGAATATACATAATGCATAATGCCATTCGAACAGCTGCTGATTTGTGGCCCCTAGATGTGGAAATATTATTATTAAAATATATTCTTATTTCTATGTATACAATGTGCACATTAAAATGCTTAAAGGAAACATAATAATAAAATAAAAAATGCTTAAAGGATTTTGTGAAACTGCAGAAGTTGAATATCTGAAAATACTCGGATACAGTAAAACGTGCTGGTTAGCTCTTTTGCCAGCTGTCAAACGAATTTTGAAAATATACCACCCTTTGAAATCCTACTTTCTATCACAGGATAAATGTCCTAGAATTTTTTGAAAAGGAATCTTCACAAATTTGGCTAGAGTTTTCACACAATCAAGCAGCTCTTTTTCAAAATGCTATAAAACTTATTAAAGGTGACAAAATTTTGGTAATCAAAGTAGCAAATGAAGTTAATTATTTAAAATTTCAGTGTTTAGCGTGGTTAGAAAATAATTTTCTTCCATTAACTATGCATATTAGTATAAGCCAGCTAGAAGAACACAGTGCAATCAATCGTTCAATATCATGAATCACGTTAAAAAGTTCTATAGTAACTGAATAGATTATTAAAAAGAGTGGATGGTACATTACAGTGATATTGAACATTTTCATTGGGTTTCATTAAAACAAGAATGTAATTGGAATGATGTGCAAAAATCATTCGATGATATTACTCAAAAAATTCCCATATAGTAATATTTCTGAAAATGAACTTTTTAATGAGGTATCATTAAAATACATATTAATAAGGAAAAGGTTAAATCTTGGGCATCAGTAAAAATCACAATAGAGAACAAGTGGTTAGAAATATTTCATCATTTTGAAACAAACCATGTTCCATACAATAATGCACTAAAAATTGTGGAATACGTGCTGGGCTTACCAGGAACTAATGCTGCGACTGAATGAGTTTTTTTCTATGTTAAATAAAGTATGGATATCAGAAAAATCACAATTAAGTGTTGAGACTTTGAAAACAATTTCATGTGTGAAATAATTTTACAAATTATTGTGACAAATTTCATGACCTTTTAAACAACAACAGCAATCTACTAAAAATTTTGACTCAAATGAGAAATATGCCAAAGAACAAAATAACACTATACATAATTTTAATGTATTATATTTGTAAATTGTACTTATGTTGAAATTTGAAAAAATATATTACAATACTATTTTTGTGTTCTTTGAAAATTTTTGTTGCTCCATATAGACCAAAGTTTGAATCAAAAACTCAAGAACCTCCCGTCCCCCCCCCACCTCCCTCATAGGTCACCTTATCCATTATGCTGGAAACTGAGAGCAGCATAGTAAAACGCTTAGACAAATAGACCTAAGTTAAGAAGCAGACTAAGACTTGGGACAACAGAAAAGAGGGAAGAAACTGTTTTGCTGGTTTTTAAATTGCAATATGCTTTCTTCCAGAGTTGATAATGAACACATTTCCCTGGCAGAGATATTCATTCTATCTCAGTGTAGAATAGAAATTGTCCTTTGTCAAATGTCTTTTAAGTCCATTTATTCCGTGGTTGCCTGATGATCCCTGACCACTTTTCATTGTGATCCCAGATTCTGCTTTTTCACTGGCTGTTTTGTAAGGGAGTGGAGCCCGACCAAAATCACCGACTCACAAACAACTGCTCAAGAAAGAGAAGTTTATTAAGGAACTAGACAACGAGCAAAAGCAAAAGCAAACCCGGGTTTGGGCTACAGCATGGACACGCAGGGTCCAACACTGCAGCCCCGAGTCAAATTTTTCTTTTTTTTTTTTTTATAATCGAAGCTAGTGTGGCGGGGAGGGGTTGAGCAAGGAAAGGGAAAGGGGGTTTTCACAAGATAACAGGATGCGGTTAGGTCGGCATGTCCTGCTCAACTTGTCCTGGACCAGATGTTCTTAGTAAAACCCTTTTGCTGACGTTCCAAGCGGTTAGCGGGAGTGGGTCACAGTGACCTGCTTCTGTAAAATAACATGCTTTTCTTAAAATGGCTCTTAGGTTTCTCAAAATGGAGTCGATTTAGGCAATTTATTTTAGTCTATTAACCCTTAACATGTTTCCATAGCAATGATAAACAATCCTGGCCAGAGTAGAGTTTGGGAAGGGAAAAATCTTGTGGGTCATTGACTATGGAGGACAGACCAATGTACATAAGGTATTCAATGGGACATTAGATGAATTCAGATGAAGAAACAAAGGCAGCCCATGTGACTCTAGGTGAAGCAATGAAATAGATCAGAAACCTCCTCAGCTAATTTAATGAGGTGTTCATTCTCTCTGAATTGCTAATTTTCAATCTCTCAATGATGTGTTCAATTGTCACTAAGACACGGACCATTTTTATCAGGTTTATGCTCACTTTATTACCTCTGTCTACTTAGAACTGTTCTTAAAGTAAACACTTAGCCCATTCAATTTTTTTTTTGTTTTAATATGATGTTCTTTTCCTGAATTGCTAATTAACAAAAGTCTAAGAAGTTGGGAAGCAAGCCCTCCACCCACCACTTTTCTGTCAGGTTGTCTTTCTCTCCAGCCTTGTGTGTTATTGTGATTCAAATGCAAAGGTGTTTCAAATGCAAGTCGGGTCACCCAGAGTGAAGAGCTTTTAGCAGAACTTTCAGACTAAGAAGGAACTACTAAAAAGGGATCAGTTGCCACTCCAGGCCCTGAGCTTCACTTGCAGGCCCCTCCCTCAAGGAGTCACTCATTACCTCCAGACCCCGCCCCTTGGGAAAGGCCCCACCCCTACGCAGGTGATGCAACTTTCTGCTGAAATCACTTCCTCTGACTGAGGTGCAGCCTGAGTATCCTAAGGGGGTAAGTGAGTCTCTATGTTTCTTTGCTGACCCTAGGCTTGGAGTCCCCTCCAGGCCTGGCATCCCCAGCTGTGCCCCGATCCCCACGGATATTACAGTTCCTGCATCCTCTCTGACTGCGTTCCAGGTCGCCACGACCCGCTGGGATATTTCCAGTTAAATCCTTTCTGAGCTGGTTACAAGCCTCTCTGCTTTCAGTCTTGGGAATATGCCGGTCCCCTTTTCCTGCTCATTCACCCTCACCCTTCATGCCAGAAAGGGCCGATTGAGGGTGGGTTCTTGCCTGGGGCCCGTTCCCTCCTTGTCAATTATTGGGCAGGAGAGCAGGGGACCCCAGCGTGGCCTTTACTGCAAGGAGAGGCTAGTCTTGCAGCCATCAGGCCACTCCCCTGATGACCGAGGTCTGTATTAGAGCTTAACTTCTCAGCACCTTGCTTTGCAAAAGGGCACAATAGCAGTGACAGCCCCAGATTCCCGCATAGATTTAGTCCTCACATAGATTGCAGAACCACACATAGAGTAAGCTTCCACTGAGTGCTTTCTGTCTAGGAAGCAAGGTTGTAGGTAACATGGCCCTCAGGCAGAGGGCTTTGGAGTGTGGATCACCTTCACCTCTCTCCAGGCAGCCAGGGCAGTCTTGCTTATAAGCTTACAAGCCTGTGGGTCCTTGATGGAGTTAACCAAACGAGACTGTACATGGGTCTCAGAGGCCCTGAAGCAATATTAAAGAAGTGTCTGTCATTGTGATGTATTGATTGGCCACCAGACATGCTTTTGTGTCAGTTTCCTTTGCCCCGCCCCTCCCCCACACCCTCTTAGCTCACATCTCAATTGTGAACCTGGGAAGCGGTTTCCACTTGTAGGTGGCTTCACTCATCAGATGATGTGTTTGTGTCTTTGTGCTGTCTGTATCTCTTAAGAGTTAACAAATGTTCCCTTTAAACTACACTGAAAATGGGGTCTCCAGAACAGATCTGTCCTATGTGTGCCTCCTCACTCATTTCTGCCACCAGAAACTAGATTGTGCTCTGTTACAAACTGCAAAAGGGACTCCAATCTCAAATATAATTTAAGGAGACCATTTATTAAGTCATAATAGAGACAAAGAGAATACAAAGACACAAACAGAAGGCACCCGGATGAAGGAGATCATTAGTGGAAGTCAAGGTGTTGTCCATGAACCGGACAAGAACAACTCAGTCTCTGGTAAGAAGCTAAACAGTTTATTTAAGGGGGACCGAAAAGAGTAAAAAACCTGTGCAGGGACCAGCCTCCCCGAAGAGAGGGAGAATGGCTGGTCTCCATTGCTAACAGACTTGGGTTTTTATAGGGGGGATAAACAATGGGGCCTTTTCAGCTGTGCAAATATGCAAGAACAGAAGCAGACTTTGCAGTTAGCCTTGACATTTTATTTCATTTTATTTTTTTTTATACATATAAATCATTTTATTGGGGGGTACTTACAACTCATAACAATCCATATATCAATTGTATCAAGCACATTTGTACATGTGTTGCCATCATCATTTTAGCCTTGACATTTTAAAACATTTTTCCCCCCCTTCGAGGTAGATGTGTGGCCTTATCTTGCAGCTGCTATTTTCTGGCAAATGTTTGCTTGACCTTAACCTCAGGGGAATTTCCATAGCTTGACACAAAATGGAGACTGCTACAAGATGGTTCCACTCAGGCTATTACACTTTGTCTTTCCCTCCAAATGAATGGGTAAGGCCATGCAAATAAGGTGTATGAAACTAGAACAAGTGGGGGACACACACACACACACACACCAGCCTACGGCCATGCAAATAAGGTGTATGAAACTAGAACAATCTAAGCATGGCGCCCTCCACCAAGTCTGTGCAGGGCGGGCCGGAAGTGCGTGTCGCCAGCGATGGGGTGTATTTTGGCCTTTGGGGCCACTCTAGTCACAAGCAGCATCCCCGTGACGCCCTGACTGCATGGCGGGAGTTTGAGGAGGATCCTGCACACCAGCGGGGCGGTGGAGCCTTTGGGAAGTAAGTGTCACTTGTCGCGACCACGGTGAGTGAGGAGAACAAGTGTGTTTCTGTCTCTGAAACAGGGCCAGCGACGCGCGGACATGTGGTGTCAGGACCCAGGCTCCTGAAGGCGAGGCCGAGCAGAGGCGCTCCGTGGGCAGCAGACAGGAGCCAAGCTTTCTGGGGTCCGAAGGGGAGAGCGCCCACGCACAATCGCCCGGGCTGTCCTGCCAGTCAGGGCCAGAGGGCTTTGCGCCTCTCCCTGAACGACTGGATTCACTGGGTAAGTAACAGTTTATAGCTGCATTCGAACTTAAGTTCTGAGCACTCCAATTTGCAAAAAGTGGTGGCGTAAGTGGTTACAGATTGGGCTGCTAACTGCAAGGTCAGCAGTTCAGAATTACAAGCCACACCTGGACAGAAAAGCAGCATATCTACTCTTGTAAAGAGTTACACTGTCGGGAACCCACCCGGGGCAGTTCCAACTTCTCCTAAAGGGTCGCTGTAATCGGAATCCACTCGATGGCAGTGAGTGGGGTTTTAGGTTTGGGTTGCTGATGACTAATAACTCAGTGTCCATTTGCTGTGTCCCCACTTTGATTAAGCCTCCATTAAACTCTCTCTGATCATTAACCAAGGATATAGATCATCTCCCCCTCCGGGAGAATGCATTAGAAAGTAGATTGCCTGCACTCCTCTGCAGCCAGCCCTCTCCACGGGACTGCTTAGGTGTATGCTTGATGGAAGTCACCTTAGTGATGACAGAACAAGGGACATTGTCGAGTCTTGCCTTGACTGGCTTTGTATGAAGGTCCTGGTCCAGTCTTGTAAGTTCTTCTATTGAATAAGATGCATGTCCTAATCATGGTCCCTTCATGGTCCCTTTCCTGCTGCTGAAGTCCCCCCTGTACCTGTGATGTATTGATCTGCCACCAGTCATGATCTGTGACATGACTTTTGTTCTATGCCCAGTTTATCCAGGGTCCGGAGTGTGAAACCTCAGTTGTTATTTTGACCTCGGGCTAATGGTCTCGCTTATCCATAGGTGTGTGTGTGTGTGTGTGTGTGTGTGTCTTTTGTGTTCTATTAAAGTTCAATAAATGTTCTCCTTAAATTATATTTGGCATAGGGGTAACTTTTGTACCCTAACACACAATTTGGATCCTAAATGACTCAAGCTACAGTTCGACTTTGGGACATCATCTTGACAGCCATACCTGCAGCTAAAGTCAGGCTCTGCAGCCCCTTGGCTTGTGTCCTGAATGGGCAAGTGTTACAAAGGTCTTTTAGTTCTGCAGATAAGTGCCCACTCTGTCCCTTAGCCTCACGGACCTCTGTAGATTAGCAGATCTGGTTCCCCAGCTAAATACTCAGATGTATACCACTTCACGTATTAACCTCCTACCCAGAGGCACTCAGCTCTCTTGTTCTGTGGCCTGGGAATTGCACAGTCTCTTGGTTCTGCTGCCACCATGTCTCCGTTGCTGCTTCTCCCCATCACATCCTCTCTTGTATCACAGCTCTCTGTCTTCTACATTGAAGAGTTTCAATGCAAGAATCTGAGCTCCAAAGGCCCCTACTCCTGGCTATTTCTCTCTCTTATTTTTTTGTGATGGTAGTGAGATACAATTTCTGTCTCAGAAATATCTCAATTAAACCTAACAGGATGTCCAATGTGTCTCATTTCCAGGTTAGGTTTTCAGGCAGCTTATTTGCATAGCCCCAAGTCTCAAGGGTACAATTTTCACAATTCTCTTAGACCAAAAAAAACCCAAACTCACTGCCATCAAGTTAACACTGACTCATAGCGAGCCTGTATGACAGGGTACAACTGCCCCATGTGGGTTTCCAAGACTGTCACTCTTTAGTGGACTAGAAAGCCATGTCACTCATGAAAGAAGAAATCCCCATCTTTCTTTCTAGGAGAAATTGGTGGTTTCCAACTGCTGACCTTGCTGTTAGAAGCCCAACAGTAACCACTATGCCACCAGATCTCCTTTTCCTCATTAACATTGTCGGATGACACACCCACCTAAATATTTGGAAGAAGTTAAGGGGCCATCACTAGAAAGACGTACAGGCAACTAATTGCATTGGGTTACTGCAAATAATGCTACAATAAAAATGTTGTCTTGGAGTTCAAAAGTGCACTCACTATGGGGGGGAAGTATACTTCTTCATATATATATATATATATATATATATATATATATATATATATATATATATATATATATATATTTAAATTTCAAACTAATAGTTGATATATGTGTTTAATATGGAGCTGTGGTTTTTGACAAGTGTTAAGTGTTGGACTGCTAACCCATTAGCTGTCTGTAGTGGCTCTATAGTCTCGGAAACACTGTAGAATCGTTCTCCTGTGTCCTATCATTGCTTGTATGTATAACTCTACTTGATGGTGAGTTTTATAGTGTTTCTAAAGTGATTGTACAATTTACAGCTCTAGAAAAATAGCATTCAGTTTTAAATAGTTCTTTATATAGACCATTTCAAGTTTTCCAGATGGTTTAATTAACATCATCATCATAAAGGTTCATTGATTTGTCATTCCCCTTGAGAGTCACACAGTAAGGAATTGATATTCTGTGTGCTTTGAAGTAGCGGTCCTGGTTTATGTTTCTTATTTTTGACATGTGTATTTGATTACCCAATCTCTATTTAGTATAAAGCATCTTTTACACATAGGTCTGAAAATTATGAGCTTTAGTTTTATTGCTCATGGTATTAACATGGTTTCTGTCACTCAATAAGGAGACTGTTATCAGTATTGGGGACTGTGTTAAAAAGATGGACAGGAACACTTATAACATCTGGACCTAAACTACTCACATTGTATCCTCCCATCAGCCTGCAGATTTTCACCAACCAGCAGCTTAGAGGAAGAAGGAAGAAGTGCCTGGTTTGGGTATTATTATTTCTGGGATGTCCTCATGAGAGACTGAAATTTGTGAGCATCATTGGAGCTGATACAGATTAGAAAAAGATAGAGCATCCCAGTTGCTGGCAGTGTTATAAGAACCGAAGAAAATGACCAAGGCTCAGGTAATTCTGATGCATTTTATCCTTTTCTGTATTACTTACTAGGAGGGTAGAAGCCTGTGTAATACTGATTCAGTTCACTGGAAAGTGGAAATTTGAAGTATTAGAAGTTAGAGATGAACTTTGACTCTGACTTCAACATTAGGATGGAGAAGATTAGGAATATGTTGATCACAGGAATAACACTAAACTACTGACTTTGAACATAATACATCACTAAGGATTCTTTGGATGATATTAGCTTTCAAGTGATAATTCATTATTCTATGGTCAACCCATGATAATCATTCAAATTTAACACTATGCTACGTTTTTAAGGAGAAATAAGATCACTTCTTTAGGAGAGTCCATTATTCCATGAGTTTTTTGTCTGAGTAAGTTTCCGTAATGTTTCTTTCTGAAGGTGGTGTTGAATAATCTCCCAAACAGCAGCATTCTCATTAATGCCTCTGAAATGGGTCATGTAGCACTACTAATTTTAAAATGGTTGATGGCTTCTCACTTCCTCTAATTAGAGATGTAGGAGAGCAAACCAACCATCAGCATCAGCCCTGATTCATGTGAGGCAGAACTTAAACGTAAATCTACCCTCCAATGGTTTTCCAGTTCTGACAGCAGTTATCTTTACACATTTCTCTCCTTCTCAGATAATTAATTTTTTGCAGTGGCCACATAGAAATTATAGTCCAGAAGCACAGGTACAAGTTTTATTAAGTAACACAATGTAACTTGCTAACAGAATCAATAGGATAGACATTAGGATTCATATTAAGGAAACATGTAGGAAGATTTGCTCTTCTTCAGAGCAGGCCTGTTCTCTGTGTCCCTCTCAGACACTGTGCCTTCTGAATATAGGCTCATTTCTTGGTTCCATCTTTATCAGTTCATCTATATCAGCTCATTATTGAGATTGTCCTCTTGATCTTGCTGGCCTGTTCCTCGATCTTGGCTGGAAAGCTCTTTGTGGACCTGTCACTGTGTCCCATGTGCCCTGGTCATTATCTTCATTGGTCTAGCTCTTGATCCATGAATATTACAGTTCCTTTTGCAGGACCAGCAGTAGACCTGTCCCAATGAGGTAGAGCTTCAGGATGCTCTATGATCTGCCCTGCTGTATCTCACAAAACCAAATACCCATCAAGTAAATAAATCCCTCTTCAAGATGTGGAAGCTGGTGTGTCCCAAATCCATAGGTCAGGTATCACTCTGGAGCAGTGGTTCTCAACCTTCCTAATGCCGCAACCTTTTAATACAGTTCCTCACGTTGTGTCCCTAAATCATAAAATTATTTTCATTATTACTTCATAGTAATTTTGCTACAGTTATGAATTATAATGTAAGCAGAATGTGTTTTCATTGTTATAAATTGACCATAATTAAAGCACAGTGATTAATCACAAAACAACATGTAATTATATGTTGTGAAATATTTCTTTCTAATGACAAATAAGTGAAATTTTGTTTTGAAGCATGTATAGCATGGGTAGTAGTCTTCATACACGGTACTCATATGTGGGGGTATCTGCATGTGAGTGGACTTGCCTGGATAAAGATACAGAAGCGGTATCTTGGTCCCTAAGACCTTTGCAAATATGTGTTTTCCGATGGTCTTAGGCGACCTCTGTGAAAGTGTCATTCGACCCCCAAAGGGGTTGAGAGCCATAGATTGAGAACTGCTGGTCTGGAGGGTTCTCCTCATTGATGTGTTTGCAAAAGGTTGATGCACCACATCATCAGGTCAGACAACAGTCTACTGCCTCACAAGGTGAAGTTGTTGAATCTGGTCAGGAAATAGGTTGCAGGGGCTGAGGAATCCAAATGGGAAGGTCACACAGCAAGCTGTTGGCTCATGGAATGGAGGAACCTCTCAAGTCAGTTCACACAGGCAGCTCGCAGTCGTCATTCAAAGAAATGGCTCATGAATTTCTGGAAGCTGCAAATCCCTAATCCATGAGTTCATTCTGAATTGTGTGGCTGCAGGGGCTAACAAAACCAAATCAACAGCTCAGATGACAGGCTAATGCCTTACTGTCTCCTCTCAAACCATGCCTACAAGCAGTTCTCTCTCTCCCTCTTGATATGATGGCTTCTTGTGCCAACCTAGCACCTTCCCTGCCTAGGCAAGATTAGGAGGGCTCCAGAGATCCACCCAGCAGAACTAGGAGGGGCCCCTTGGAGAGCATGTGGTGAAAGATGGCAGGTTCAAGAGGATCTTGCAATTAAAGTTGAGGTAATTCAGTCCAAAGGTGGCTGTGGAGAATTTGTCCTAAGGTTGTCAAAAGGAGCTTGTCCTAAGGTGGCCTTTAAGAGCTTAGAAAGTTGTTCTGCACTCAGGAAGGCAGATAATGCCTATGAACATTCTGATCTTGGTTCTGAGTTAAAGCTTCTTTTTCCTGATCCCGAGTTGTACCTTGTTCATTAATAGACCACTTTGATCTATTGAGTGTTGTGTAACCACAGCAACAGATTATCAAACCCAGAGGTGAGACAGAGTGGTGTGGAAGGACTGACTTGTTTTAGAGTTGACAAAAAATGTTGGAGAGTTGAGGTATGTGTGACCTCCCCCATCCGCACTGTTCCTGGTACTTATTGCCACTGAAGGTACCGATCCTCTTATTATGATGATGCCGGTAGGAACCCTAATTCCATTTAATAACAAACAGGTGTTTATCTACTTTGTGTGATTTTAAAGCTGATATATTCCTAGAACATTCAGATAATGTCACTTGAACTCAAAATTCTAATGTTATGAGTGGGTGCATTATTTTCGGACCCTGGGGTCCCCAACACTCCAAAAGTGATCCTCAGGAGTGACATTGCAATTGTGGCAAATATTAAAAGACAAAGAGCAGACAGCCAGACACAGGGGCTCTCTTCCCATGTCAGTGACCTTATTTTCTAATGGATATATATAATGGAGCTTACAGATCTTTCCATAAGGCGTTCATGTCATGCAGTTAGCATGTACATATTTAATGGGTCATATCATAAGCGGACAGCAAGATGCCGAGTTACCATCTTGACCTAGTGTTAGTTGACTTCAAACCGGCCCTGTGCCCTCCCCAGGCGTTTGCTACATTTATGTTGGGCTGGCTCTAGAACCTGATTGCTCTGACCTCCAGATAACTTTCAGGCATAGTGAAGTAGCCAGGCACAGAAATGATTCATCTACTATGGGAGCTTCTTTAAATCTGCTCCTTAATGTAGAGCTAGCTATTGTTGGGGGGCACATTATTTGACCTGGAGAATGTATATTTGAAAACATTTATTTCTCAGAACACTGGAGATCTTTCTAAAAATAGGCCTAGTTTTCTGGGCCGATGATCGTGAATGTAGAAATAAGGTAAGTATATTGTCTACCATGTCCTCAATTAATGACACATTATGGAATGAACTACCACAATAGTTTTTTATTACTGTTTTGCTTTCTTTACTGTAAGATATATATTTAAAAGCTTCAAGTGTAAAATACTCCATTAAATAGACTCCCCTTACTACAGGAACCACTGACATTCAACGATGTGGCTGTAAAGTTCACCCGGGAGGAATGGCAGCTCCTGAACCCTGCTCAGAAAGCCCTATATCAGGATGTGATGTTGGAGAACTATCACAACCTGGTTTCCACTGGTGAGGAGAATTCTCAAGTCATTGACCTCGTCACTGGCTTTTCCTCTCTTATGTCTTAAAACTTTGCAGTGTTTGTGGTGTTCTAAAAGACGTATATCCTCATTGCATTGTCTCATCCTAGGTTAGTGGGTTAGGTCTTCTACCCTTGAGAGAACACTATTTACTTTGTTCCTTTGAACATAATTTTCCTAAAATTCAAAATTCTGCAGACTTTACAAACTTTATATTAATGTTGGTATCTAAGATTCAGTAATTTCTCATAAACTGGTTATCTAGTTGTCACCCCAGAAGCATTCTCTCAACTGGAACAAGAGAACTGCGTTTGGTATTAGAAGCACGCTACAGTGGAATTTTCTCAGATGTGTGGTCAAAATACCTTAAGGGGAATTGGCTGGGGTAGTAGGTTCAATAGGGAGAAGGCCTCCTATCTATGATAGGTGTCCGAAAATGCATAAAAGTGTGTGCTACTTTGAATGTGAGAGTTCACTTGTCCTAGATGTTGAGGGAAGTACACCTGTAGCTCTTATGAGATTAGATTTCCATTTTCTTGTTTTCCACTATTGTATGTTTGCTTCCATAATTTTCTTTAACATTCTGAAATTTTCCCTTCTTTTATGTTTCCACTTTACTATGAAAATCTGTCTTGCGAGCCTCTCTCCAAACAGAGAACTCTGAATTTGTAACTGTCCTCTGAATACAGCACATTCCTCCCCTACTGAGTAAGAATGGATTGCCATTTGCAGTATGCAGCACCATCTTGCATCTTGAACTCCCACCATAAACGGGTCTCCTTTGTGCTTCCTTAGCTTCCCCCCTTGGAGTTTCTCTAAAGGTTTGGTGTCCATTTTCTCATTCGTTGTCCTGTTCCTTTAAAGTTTTCTTCATGCAGGTGATATCAGTTCTTTCTGTTTTCTGAGAGAGATGGTCAAATTGCTTTCTCTGTCGGAATTCTTTAACAGACATGTTTCTCCATATGTTACTCCTCTTGGTGAAACACATTTATAACTTCTGTTATTTTTAGGTATCTAAAATCATATTCCTAGCCAGAAAATTGTTATCAGTTTAGAATATACTTTAGCACTGTACCTTCAATATTTTTGTACCTGTAAGATTTTTATTTTAAGTTGTCTGTTCCTCCAATAATTTTCTAAGTGGAAAGGGCATTTTTAACATCTTGTATTGTTGCTTTTTTCATTAAGCACATGTCTGCTGTATATTCCTTAGTATATAGTGTGCCTTCCTTAGGCCCACTACTTCTCAACAGGTCCAAAGATGACCGTTGCTGCTTCTAAAGAACATTTTTGCAATAGATTTTATTGCTGTTATTCAAACAATGCATAGTATATTCAATATTGCTCTATTTTCTCTTCTGTCTTTTGAGTAGCCTTTTGGTTTCCATTTGTACGTTGGCTTTCATGTCATCCCAAATCCCATCTGGTCTCTGTCATTAGTCTTCAGTCAGTCTTTTATTTCTCAAGTTTATTCTTTACATAGTCTCTAAGCTTTGTGCTCTCGCTATTTTGGCTAGCTTCTACTTGTATTTGAGCAGTTTATGATCTGTTCCACAGTTAACCCATGGGTGTGTTTTGACTAATGAGCTTCTCCACCATTTCTTTCTATAGATGTGGTGGTTTTATTTTCATTTGTTCCATTCAGAAAGATCCATATGTGTAGTTTCCATTTCTGGTGTTTAATAAGGAATTTGCTGTGAATTCATCATTAGTCTCAAAATTTTATCAATAAACTTGTGTGTCATTTCTATTACTAAGATCACATTTTCCAACTACTGATACTTTCCCCAAATTTTACATTCATCAGTGTACATGATTGTATGGTTGATCAATGTTAGGCTGAAAAATTCATGTGAAATTTTCAATACATATTTTAAAAATATATTTTATTGGGAGCTCTTACAGTTATCATTACATCCCATAGTTCAATTACATGGCGCAGTACTGTACAATTGCTACCACAGTTTGAAAACATTTTCTTCTTGAATTCCTTGATATCAGCTCTCCTTTATCCCCTCTCCCGTCAATTTCTTTATTGTGGAAAACAGAACCTAGATGAAAGTGTGAGCAGCCTTATCTCTGTACTCCTGATAATAGGGCTTGGAAGACCAGTACTAGTGTTGGAAGAAAACCTCCACAAGCTCCATAGCTAGAACTGCTAAAGCACAATCTCCAGACAGAGTTTTCTCCACAACTCTCCTGAGTAAGATGTTAGTATACAGCTGCTACTGGCACCTGACTTCTTGCTACTCAGCTGAAAGATGCCTAGCTTTAAAAGCAATCAGGTTCCCTTTGTTGCTGTCACTCAAGGAATCAATTATCACTTTGTCTCTTAAATGCCCTCTGGATGGGTCCTTAAGGACAGTTGTGTAATTGAAGGGCAAACATAAAAAGGCTTTGCATTCTTTCACCGATATATATAATCTCATGGCCTGCAGCTCCTCCCCCACTCCCCCCCACACACACAGGTAGACACCTACCTACCTAACAAGGTAAGCAGGACCTTTACCCTGGGGATCCCTGAAATAATTGGATGAGCCACTTAAGACCAGTGTTGAAGGCGGTGGAGTAGAGTAACTGTCTCCTGAGCGGGGAGAACAGTAACAACAACATGTCTGCTTTCGTAGTTAAAGCTGCTGGCAGATAGTAATTAGTCATGTGCTTGTATGAAGTATCATTAAGGTAGCACTATAATGAGAGGATATTGTGGGGATGATTTTTAATTAAGAGAATGTGACTGGGACTCTTCTCCAACTTACAGATCTGAATGCTTCTATGTTTGCTTTAATTGGTGCACAAAACTAAATAACACTTGCACTAACTGATCTTGCTTGCAATATTAGCCTACCACTGACAAAAGTATACATCAGGGAAGATATTACAGTGTGCTTTTGGATAATGAATATGATGCCAATCTTCTTTATTTGTCAATCTCAGCCTTATAAACCACCTGATTATCTAATGAAAAATAGCCAGTACCAGTCTATTAAAGTTGAATATTGCATACACTATCAATTTTTTGCCATTCCGTTTTGTTTTGACAACTTGTAAATTTTTCATGATAATATTGCATGTATGCCATTTTCCAATTATTAGAGGATATTAGCAGCTATTTTTTCTCATTTTCAGTCATGCCATATCAAGCACTGAAGGTCCCCAAAGCTCTTCTTCTATCCACATCATTACTGTTGACTGTACTTTGAGGATTTAATACTTCCTCAGTGTTATTTCATTGCCATTCAACCTGAGGGGTTCATGTTCCAGAAGTCGATCACCAGGTCTTCCTCCCAGTCCCTATTTCTGGAGAAACCACTAAGACCTTTGCACCATGGATGGTCCTGCTTGTATTTGAAACACAGGGTGCCAGTGCTTCTACCATCACAGCAACCTGCACGCCACCAAAGGACAGCACTGTAAGATGAGTGCTGTGAGCTAGAATACAGGCTCCATAAACATAAAGAATGTGTTTCTGTACCATAATCTCTTTCATATATACCTGTAAAATGGCTTTCTCCCAAGTAGGACATTCAGCATGTTTCACATTCCCAACTTTATCTAGTACTTAGTTGTTTTTCATTTAGATTGATGAAATGGATACATCTAACCTCTACCAACTGGAATTAGCAAGTCTTCTCACTCCTGTGGTCTATTGGTCTCAATCTCGTCCTTCCGCTATGTTTGTTGTATGTTTTCATGTACATCTTTAAGCATATATCAAATCTGTGTCCATTCATCACTTTCATATCCAACCTGATTTCTATAATAACTATTTTTATCATTTGGATTGTTTACATGATTGTATTTCATCCAATGGGCAATAAACATTAAGCATAGTGTTTTATTTATATCCATATAAGAGGGTTGTCACTAAAGATCTACTTTGTATCAATGCATATTTTAAGGGCTGCATTGTAAACCAAGATTTTGAAAAGAGTCAATGTTCTGTTCTTTTATAGAAATCCAGAAAGATGATGATCATTTGCTTGAGCACTTGCAATGTGAAAGATGCATGAACAGAATAGAACAGTGCTATACATTTAATACAGATTCTCAGCATAAAAATAATTTTCCTCCAAAGGAAACTTATGAGATGTTTGGATTACATGAAAAAATTGTAAAATCAGATTTAATCATTCTAGAATTAAATCAGAACAGAAGCAACAAAATACAGAAGTCAGTTTTACTCAGTGAATATGAGAAAACATTTCTCCACATTGAACAAGAGCAATTTTGTACTGAAATGAAATTCCCTGAGTGTGACCCACCCAGGCTCATGAAGTCACAATGCATTCAACATCAGGAGTCTGATGAAATTGAGAAACCACACACAGGAAATAAATGTGGAACAACCTTTATCGAGGACTCTGTGCTCTATGAGCACCAGATTATTGATATACTAGATAAGACCTATGAATGCAGTCAGTGTGGGCAAAAATTCAAGAAAGTGTTCAAACTCAATGAACATTATCAAAAAAGTCTTGAGGGACAAAAGCTAGGAAAATGCTTGCAATGTGGGAAAACTTTTCACAGTGTGTCATACCGCAAGGGACATCAGGAACCTCATGTGGCAGGAATGTCATATGTATGCAGTGAATGTGGGAAAGGCTTCACCAGGAAGCGTGATCTCGCTGCTCATCAGCAAACTCATACTGGAGAGAAACCCTATGTATGTGGTCAATGTGGAAAAGCCTTTCTCAGGAAGGATGGTCTCACTGTTCATCAGCGAACTCATACTGGAGAGAAACCCCATGTATGTGGTGAATGTGGCAAAGCCTTTATCCAGAAGACTGCTCTCACTGTTCATCAGCGAACTCATACTGGAGAGAAACCCCATGTATGTGGTCAGTGTGGAAAAGCTTTTATAAAAAAGGGTAAACTTACTGATCATCAGCGAGCTCATACTGGAGAGAAATCCCATGTATGTGGTCAATGTGGAAAAACCTTTCTCAGGAAGGATGGTCTCACTGTTCATCAGCGAAATCATACTGGAGACAAACCTCATGTATGTGTTGAATGTGGAAAAGCCTTTTTAAGGAAGAACGATCTCACTGTCCATCAGCGAACTCATACTGGAGACAAACCTCATGTATGTCGTGAATGTGGAAAGGCCTTTATCACGAAGACTGCTCTCACTGTTCATCAGCGAACTCATACTGGAGATAAACCCCATGTATGTAGTCAATGTGGAAAAGCCTTTCTCAGGAAGGATGGTCTCACTGTTCATCAGCAAACTCATACTGGAGAGAAGCCCCATATATGTAGTGAATGTGGCAAAAGCTTCATTCATAAAAGCAATCTCAAAACTCATGTACAAATTCACATGAGAAAAACCCTATGTATGTGTTGAGTGTGGTAAAGCTTTCAGCCAGACGCAATGCCTTACAGCACATCAGAGATTTCACACAGGAAAGAAGCCCTTTGCATGAATTAAATGTGGAACATCTTATGTGTGGACGTCAGATCTTGTTAAACATAAGACATTTTCAACAAGAAAACCTTTCATTGGTGTTAGTGTAACAAAGTTTTCAAAACTAAGGACGAGGTGCTGGAGTTTGGCCTGGGCCAAATGTGGGAACGAACAGTTTTGACTTACCATATGAGTACCCATGTTCTGTGTTGCTGTCCCTCTACTGACATGGCCCACCATTTTGGGGTCAGATGACTTTCCAGACTTCCACAGAATGTATGTGCTTCCAGTGCCTGAAATAGAGCTGAACCTGGTGTTTCTGGTTCACAGATGTACCAACCAGTAGAGTGCCCACCTAGTTGCCAGTTGTGCCTGCCACACTTGCATTCTTTTTGTTACCTCCCCCTCCCACTGGAGACAGCACAGAAGTACCATAAAATAAAAATAAAGAAAATAGAAGATGTGTGGGAACAATTCATCCTGAGGATGAATGGACCACAGTGAGCTTCAACCTCCACAACCCTGAGACAAAAAGAACTAGATGGTGCCGAGTTTCCACTGCTAATTACTCTAAAGGGATCACAAAAGAGGGTCCTAATTTGAATGGGAGAAGAAAGTGGAACAAACCAAAATCATCAAATAGATCAGGCTTACTGATCTGATGTAGACTTGGAATCCCCAGATTATGGCCTCTGGTGACTCTTCACTCTTGGACCTGTATTCAATCCTCTGACTCAGATTTCAGCCCAACAATATACAGGCTCAGAGGGGAAGAATTACATCTGAGAGATATACACTCCTTAGAAAAATCAACGATACTAAATCAAAAGGACAGCATTTGGTTATGGATAAGAACTTTTGAAAACAAAAAGGAATAGGAAAGAAGGATGAATAATATAAAAACACAAGGAGGGCTGAAGTGGGAAGAAGGCTGGTATGTCTCGGGAATTGCAATCAATGTATGAATGTGGCAACCACATACATGGGGTTTCTCTTCAATTTACTCTGTAAAGTTTTAAATCATAAAAAAGTTTTTAATAAATGAAGAGCTCATGTCTCATCAATGCTTTCTTGTAGGATAGTTACCAGGTAGCTGTAATGAGTGTGGGTAACAAACTTTTACCTGTGTTTCTAAGGTTTTTTTTTGACATCAATCTATAAAATTTAAAAGCCTTAAATTCAGTCAAGATGGGAAACTCTCCACGGGTAGTCATATGACATCCCATAACAGTGATCTCAGGCAGAAGGAAATCTCTGGTAATAGAGTCACTTTGCAAATACCCTCCTGGGTTTCTCTCAGGGTCAGTAAACTACATTAGGATTTTAACCACTAAATCCACTGCACTTGGAAAAAGTAGCAGAAAGGGCACAAGCTCAAGGAAGTATAATCTACAGACATAGCTATTTATATTGATTTTGATATTGATATATATGGCACATTAAAATACTGGTAACAAAAATCTGACTCAAATACAATAAAGATATTCTACAGGGGTTAGGCTGCATTCTTTACAGAGGAATGGGCAAGTATTTAAATCAGGCTATTTGGAGGGCTTGCTCTACCTGAACTTTGAGCATACTTTACTGCCACCATAGTCAAAACAGTGTGGTACTGGCATAATGACAGATATTCAGACCAATGGAAAAAAGCCGAAGACCCAGAAATAAAAACATCAGCATACAGGCAACTGATCTTTGATAAGGTCCCCAAAAATATTAAATGGGAAGCAAATGCCATCTTCAATAAATGGTGCCAGAAAAAATGGATATCTACCTGCAGGAAAATGAAGCAAGACCCTGACCTCACTTTGTACTTCTTTTTCTTTTGAATTCATTTTTTTTAATATGTTAATAATTATTTGTTTCCTAACAACAGTATTGGCATACACAATATTTTCTAGGGTGTTCTAAGGAAATTACCGCACAATGTGCACTAGTGAGTATTCATTAGAATAAAAAGTTCAAGATCTATCTGAGGGTTTGGACAAAATTTGAGACTCAAAATGATCATTTTTTACTGCATTAAATATTTCTAACTTTGACAACAATTGGCAGTAGGTAGTATCTGAATTGTAAACTGAGATCTAAGCAATACATAGTGCTCTGAAATCTGCCTGGTGAAAGATGGACAAACCCCATTTCAATGAAAAGAAGGCATGGTCAGATGCATGAAGGTTCCCTAGACTGTATGCACGGTGGTCCCTGGAGAAGTGCTGACAACGTGGGGAAACCACAGCTTCTGAGAGGAAAGCCTCACTGCTTCATTCCCTGCCTCTGCTGAAACTGAATTTGTGTCTGGGCTCACACTGACTTCCCATCACTGTGTAACTTGCACAGTAATACATGGCTGTGTCCTCAGGATTCACAGAGCTCAGTTTTAAATAAACGTTCTGGGAGGTGTCCCAGGTGATGCTGACTCAGTACTGGAGAGCTGGATTATACTTTATGCCCCCATTCTCCCATATTATGCCAATCCAATCCTGACCCTTTCCTGGAGCCTTTCCAGGTTACATGATAGCTGGTTAAAGAGAATATAGAGACAGCACAAGTGAGAGACAGGGTCTGTAAGGGCCTCACTAGTCCAGGGCCTGACTCTTGTAGCTGCACTTGGGCCTGTACAGCTGGGGATAGAAACCCAGTGAGTCATGTGCTCGGATACTGCACTCCCAGACTTCATGTCTGACTCCCTGAACCACTCACCACCCTGAGTTGCCAGAAAGAGGAAAACCCACACATGCTTCACATTCATGTGGATAAGATTTGTGACACCCAGAAAATGCTCTCCGGGTGAGAAGGAATATGAATTTAAGTCCATGCATGCTGTGGTTTCATTTGGGTTCTTGTAAAGCATTTGTGTGTGGGAGGTGCATTTTATGTAAGGGTGGAAAGGGCTGAATGAGGCCCCTGCCTCTGGGACTCACACTAGAAAAGTGATGCTGGTGGAGTCCTTGGGAGAACACAGCCCTCTCTCTGAGGTCTTCACTCTACCAATCATGCGGACAGCTGTGCAAATTTTAAGTTTAATGTAGCTTTACATCCATTACCATCAGAAGTACACAGATGATCTGGTGAAATTAAAGACAATCTCTATCCTTAGCATGCAATGGAATCAAGACTAGGCCTACCTGAATCTTCATTCCTTTGACCATGTAGGGAAACAAGTATATGTCATCCCTAAAACTCCTTTCCCCTATAACGTTCCAGAATATTTGGGAAGGGATAAAAGACACTTTGTTATATTCTATATTTAATATTGGAATAAAAGTGTTTCCTAACAACAAGTTTATTTGTGGGGTTACAGGAAACCACAGAAATCATAAGAAGGTCATTTTTCTTTGCATGGATTAGTACCCTATGTGGGTGATGGGTATTCTGAACCCCCTGCAGACAGCAACCCATCACATACAGGAAGGTGTTTCCTGGGCTTACACAGTCTTCCAACTTCTGTGGGGCACACAGCAACATTTTCTCTGGTCATAAGCATTCAGACTGTTGGTCAGGAGTGTTACCTGGAGTTGTCTCTGCAGATTTTCTAACATGGGCCGTGGAGCTCCCATAGTGGTCAGCCCAGCAGCTCTAACTGCAGTCTGTATCCAGGCTCCTCTGGGTCTTTAGCACCCCTGCAAGTCAACTTTCTCCCTGAGGTTTTTATTCTTTTTTAAAACATTTTATTAGGGGCTCATACAATTCTTATCACAATCCATCCATATATATACATCAGTTGTATAAAGGACATCTGTACATTCTTTGCCCTAATCATTTTCAAAGCATTTGCTCTCCGCTTAAGTCCTTTGCTTCAGGTCTTTTATTTTTCCCCTCCTTCCCTGCTACCCCCTCCCTCATGAGCCCTTGATAATTTATAGATTATTATTTTGTCATATCTTGCCCTATCCGGCATCTCCCTTCACCCCCTTTTCTGTTGTCCGTCCATCAGGGAGGAGGTCACATGTAGATCCTTATAATTGGTTCCCCCTTTCCAACACACTCTTCCTCTACTCCCCCAGTACCGCCCCACACCCCTGGTCCTAAAGGTATCACCCACCCTGGATTCCCAATGACTCCGGCTACTATATGCACCAGTGTACAACCTCTGCTGTATCCAGACTTGCAAGGTAGAATTCAGATTATGGTAGTTGGGGGATGGGGGGGTGGGGAGGGAGAAAGCATTTAGGAACTGGAGGAAAGCTGAATTCATCGGTGCTACGTCGCACCCTGACTTACTCATCTCCTCCTCTAGACCCCTCTGCAAGGTGATCTCCAGTGGCCGACAAATGGGCTTTGGGTCTCCACTCTGTAACTCCCCCTTCATTCACTATGGTATATATATATATATATTTGGGGGGAGGGGGATGATGCCTTATACCTGGTCCCTTTGGCACCTCATGATCACACAGGCTGGTGTGCTTCTTCCATGTGGGCTTTGTTGCTTCTGAGCTAGATAGCCGCTTGTTCACCTTCAAGCCTTTAAGACCGCAGACACTATCACTTTTGCTAACCGGGCACCGTCAGCTTTCTTCGCCACATTTGCTTATGCACCCGTTAGTCCTCGGCGATCATATCATGGAGGTGTGCAGCCAATGATATGATTTTTTGTTCTATGATGCCTGATAACTGATCCTTCTGGACCACGTGATCACACAGGCTGGTGTGTTCTTCCATGTGGGCTGTGTTGCTTCTGAACTAGATGGCCGCTTGTTTATCTTCAAGCCTTTAAAACCCCAGACGCGATCTCATTTGATAGCCGGGCACAATAAGCTTTCTTCACCATATTTACTTGTTCACCTTCCTTGGCTTCAGCAGTTGTGTCGGGAATAGAATGCCAATTTAATAGAAGAAAGTATTCGTGCATTGAGGGAGTGCTTAAGTAGAGGCCCAAGGTCCTTCCGCCACCTTAATACCAAACCTATAAATATAGACACATAGATCTGTTTCCCCATCCTTGAGGTTAATTTTATCTCTGGTCCCTCAGTGTGAAAAGCTTTAGAGGTAGAGAGTGCTACAAGTTGCAAACACTGTGAGTTCGATACAGTGAAAGGAAGTATGATCTACAGACAGCTATTTATATAGATTTTGATATTGAGATATATATCACAATAAAATACTGGTAAAAAAAATCTGGCTCAAAGAAAAATATTCGACAGGATTTAGAGGAATGGGGAACGGGGAAGTCTTTAAATCAGGCTTCTATTCAAAATAGTTGAAACAGGACATTTTTAGTTAATTATTTGATGTTATGGGGAAACTTTCTAGGCAGACTTATTTCAGGGGTGGTTATCTGTTATGTTTTCATGCTGAAATAGTCTAAGTTTATTATTTTATTTTATTGTTTGTTTTTTGCCCAAACCATTTTATAGTTAGCTGTGGTAGTCATATAATTGTCAATTTGACAGGATAAAGAGTGAAGGGGTGGAGTCTAGCCAGTCGATCAGATCATAGCCAATGTGGCCTCTGTGTTGGCATGGCCTTCTCCTGAGGTTTCTGGGAACTCCTGTATTCCTCCTTGGATGGAGGAGTCTCTCCCTCTGTCTCTGTCTCTCTCTGTTCAATCCTTGGGAGACATTGCAGCTGACAAGACACATGGAACTATGCTAAAGCCCTGAGCTGGAGAAACCACGTGGACCCTGCTGTGGTGTTTACAATGCCACCGGATCCAGAAGACTTCCCACCCACTGGCCTGTGCTCTTCCTGCATTTGGCATCATTGCATGTGTTCTGTGAGTCTGAAGAAGACTTTAAAAATAGGTATTGGACATATGGTCTAAGTTTGGACTTAAGGACTTGATCTGGACTGGGTTGGGATGTTTTCTCAATATTTGATTGCTCTTGTATATAAAGCTATTTCTCAAGGACATGAGTGTCTATGAATTTGTTTCTCTAGTCTACCCAGAGTAACACAGATACCATATCATTCCACAGTTCAATCACATCAAGCAGTATTTTATGATTGCTACTACAATCAGTATGAAAGCGTCCTCTTCTTTCTTGAACTCTTTAATATTGCCTCCCCTTTATTCCCCACCTGCGGCCTCACTGTACCTCCAAGAAACCCTTGTTTGTTTTGCTGCCTCTATACATTCATCAATTCTGGGTTCATATACTGTTAAAACGAAAAACACATAACAAAACTCAAGAGTATTACCCCCAATTGCAAAATACATCTGAGATGAACCACAATAAGAATTGAAAGTTGAGGAAGAAAGCAGTCCAAGTGTAGTCTTCTGTCCTTCCCTGGAGACCAGGACTGAACCAGATGTGTTTAGGATCAATTATGTCAGTCTGGCTCCTGGGATGTGGTGACCTTGCTGGATAACTGCCTTTCCAGGGCTTTTGTGTTCAAAAATACTCTTTAGGTCTGGTGTCCTACAGCCTGCCCCTTCTACCTTTGGCTGAACACATGCTAACATTGCCCAAACTGATTGTTAAACATATTACATGGTATACACAAGACAACGACAAAACTAACGCCCTGCCTTCCAGTAGCTTCTCCCTCATAGCACAGTCCTATTTTGTCATCTCTGCTGGTGAGGAGGGAACACTGTTCTTTTAGCAGCACAAACGAAGGATGCTTACAAACCACCATCCCTGCGCTGGCCGCAGAGTGAGAGTGCTGGCTGTGGGGAGTGGGACCCACTCCTGATGATGAGCCGGCTCCATCTCTTCTCCGTGTGCGCAAAGTACTGTTGCATGCAATGTCTGTGGGTATACTGTGCTTTTGCTGGGGATCGCGGACAATGGGTTAACAGAATTATGCTGTTAAATTGACCTTACACTACAATAGAGGGGGATACTGTTGGAAGGAAGAATAAGCCTATTTTTATACATCTACCTTTAAATTGAAGCACAGCAAGTGAAAAAATATATTTAAAAGGAAAACCAAGTGTTGGATCTCCCCTGTGAACAGCTTACTGCTGTGGGATCGCCAAATTTGCGGGTAGGTAGCTGGGTTGGGGCCTGGGATATAATACCGGGTGTCCTTTACATTTGTTTACCCACAGAGAGCACAGCTGTGCTCTCAATCATGCCGTCCCAGTTCACAGCACCTTCCTGTGCTTTGCTTCCCTTGCAGGTGCTGTGGCAACTCCAGGCTGTGCTGTTGATACTTCAGGAGCATCCCACAGAAGCCTGCACAGACAACTGGAGGCTTGATGTTGAAACACAAGGTCCGCAGAGGGAGGAGAGCTCCCACTGGTGATTATCCCTAGCTATGCCCCGCTCCCTCCTGCAGATGATTAGACCAGGCCACGTGGAGAGAGGCTCAGCACTGGGGAAACAGGAGTGCTTGGAATCTTCCAGGAGCGGGGCTAGGTGTTAATGGAGGTGTTTCTATATTGTTTTGAGAAAGGAATCACAAAGCTTCTCACCCTTCTAGTAGAAATGGGACCTGGCACCTCCAGGTTTCCTGGCAGTTTTCCTGCACAGGCCTGGTACATTTGAGAACCGGTGCCCAGACTCTAGCATGATCCATTTCTGAATGTACGCTCCTCTTCCTTGGGCCATCCACTGTACTAGAAAATTGACACCCCAGGACCACGCATAAATAGTGGATAATTCTGAGCTGTATAGGAAACCACTGTTATAAGCACAATAAAAGTGTACTCTTCTAAAAATAATACAGAGAGTCCATAAGGGACTCTAGTAGACTGTTTATACTCCTTCCTTGCCCCAAACCACAATAACCTCTGGAAATACAGACCAGTATCTCTCATGAAAGTAGATGCAAAAATCCTCAACAAAGTCCTGGCCAATAGAATCCAAAAGCATAGGATTTTTTTTTAAAGACCATTATTCTCAGGGCAATGAATCAGTATAGAAAACCCAGCAATAAAAACATCCACATACAATTGATTTTGACAATGGCCCAAAAGACATTAAATGGGAAGCAGGTGCCCTCCTCAATAGATGGTGCTGGAAAATCTGGATATCCATCTGCAGAAGAATGAAATGAAATATCTCATTCCATGCACCAAAATAAACTCCAGGTGGATTAAAGACCTACATGTAAAATCCAGAGCTAACAGGCTCATCAGTGAGAAAATTGGGACATTGCTAGGAGACCTAGTTCAGGGAATACATGGGCTGGCAGAATTAACAAAAGAAACATACTCCATAGAAGGTAAAATAGATGAATGGGACCTATGAAAAAGAAAACACTTGTGTAAATCAAAAGAGTTTATTTAATAAAAGAGTAAAAAGAGAACCCACAGACTGGAAAAGGATATTTAGTAATGACACATCAGATAAAAGACTAATTACTAAGATCCACAGAATTTTACAAGGTTATAGCAATAAAAAAACAAACTTTTGATAAGATGGGCAAAAGAACTGAACAAACAATCCACACAAGATGACAGTTAAATGACTAAAAAACACATGTGGAAATGTTCTAGGTCACTAGTTATCCAGGAACTGGAAATCAAAACAACAATGTGATACCAACTAAAGCCTAGTACTGTATCCCAATTTAAAACCAAAACAGAACAGAAAAATAAAGGGTGGAGAGGGCCTGGTGGGATAGGGACTCTTGTACACTGCTAGTCATGTAAATCTGTACAGCCACTATGGAAGGAGATATGGCGATACCTAAAACAGATGGAAATTGAACTACCATATGACCCACCAATACCATTACTGGGCATATACCCCAAAGAAATAAGAAAGAGATGATGAACAGACATGTGTTTCCCCATGATCATTGCAGCACAGTTCACAATAGCACGAAGCTGAAAACAGCCTAAATTCCCATCAAGAGAAGAGTGGATACATTAAAAAAAAAAAACTCTGATATATACACACAAATTAATAATATGAATCCCTAAAAAGCAGTATTGAAACGTCTCAAGTCGTGGAGGAATCTGGAAGACATGCAGAGTGAAGTTAGTCAAGCACAAAAGGACAAATGCTATCTAAGTCCACTGCACTTGGAAAAAGTAGCAGAAAGGGCACAAGCTCAAGTTTGCAGGCCATCAGGTCTTCTGGCTGGGAGCTAGATCGCCTGGGAAAGAGCTGGAGCAGTGCCATGAACCGCAAATCCTCTGTTCAAGGTAAGTATAGTGGAGGTCATTTGGCCAGAGGGCACTTCCTGACTTCCTGATAGCTGGGATCCATTGGTGGGGGGAAAGGGGGCAGGATGCTGAGTGTTAGCAATATGGATCTGGGGTGAGGTCCCCTGGAGAGGGTGGTGGCCTCTCATAGGGGTGAGGCTTAGTGATGGTAGGGGGTGGGCAGCACTGAAGAGGGGGGATGGAATAGTCAATTTTGGGTGAACATAAGTGCGTGTCTGTTGGGGTGTGGGAAAGGAGAGCTGACAGCCAAGTGGGGGAAGGAGGGACTGCAGGTGCTCTTGGGATCAACAGGTAGGGAGGGTATTTCATGACTTGCACTGGGACAGCAAAGCTGACCTAGGGTTCTGGGGTTACCTGGGAAGCCAGGCCAGATGTCACAGAACAGCGGGAAACTGAATCCTGACTATCAGAGTACAAGTCATGCTGCAGAGCTGCATCTGTGAGATCCCCAAATGAGAACTCCACTGGGGGAACTGGATTCTACACAAGACTCACTGTAACCTGAGGATTTAAGCAGGAAAACACATGGTGTCTGGGGTTGAAGAAAACAGCTGTACCAAGAGCTGTGTACTATTGGTTGTCAAACAAGCAAGTCTTGGTACAGCGAGGGTGCTGTGTTAAGACATATTATCCTGGCAACCCTGTGTGGATGTCCTGTTGCAGTCTGCTTATACTCATCTACATTAAACTGTGTCTGAGAGGTGTGCCGCCATTGGGGCTCACCATCTTGAAGCAGTGTAATTTGTTTTATTATTTTTCAGAAAATTAAACCTAGGGATGTTGAGCCCACAGGGAAAGAAAGTATAACAAGGGTTGAGGGTGGGTGCTTGAAGAGTGGAGGAGACAAAAGGGAGATGATTTCCAGAAGTCTAGGAAGAAACCCTATCATTTGGAAAACATATATGAGTATGCAAAAAATTGCACAGTTTTGACAGAATTGAACCATGGAACAATATGACCTACACAGTGGTTCCCAAGTTCAATCACTTTAATTTTGTCAAATAAAAGGAAATAAAGAAATAGATCAAGGAATGGGTTTGGAGCTTGCACTAAATCCTAGCCCCCAATTTAAGAACAATAAGTTCTTACATCATGGCTCTGCTTGATCCTCAGCTTCATGAAATGATCACTTGATGTAAGGTGCTACAGCAAAGTGGTGAAGAAACCAGATGGTGCCTGACTATCAATCAGAATGGTGTCTGCGCTCTTAAAAGCTTGTATTCAAACAAGCAGCCATCTAAGCAAGGAGTCTGCTAACTCCACACGGAGAAAGCACAGCAGCTCGTGTGACCCAAAAATGGCAATTACAAACCATCAGTACAGTGAGGAGATGAGCATCAGAGCACACATTGTGAACACCCAATTTGGGGAGGCCTATGGGGTTGGTGAGAGCCCCAAACCCATCTGCAGAGCATCTGGTCAGACTGAGCCACTGGCAGATGGCTCTAGTCACAGGCAAGAGTCTCCATCATCCTTACTATCAGACAGAGACCATGGTCATCCTGATTATGCAAGGTTGAATTAAACACTTGGCCAGGGGACCACCCAACAGACAAGACTTGAATATGTTCTGGGTGCAAGAATTTCTTACTGGTTCTATGACAGAAATCTCTTCCCTGACTTTTTAAATACTTTTGGTGGTCTTTTCCCTCTTACACATTGTATGTTTGTCGTTATACTATTATTTTTTTCTCTTTACCACCTCAGCGAATTTTTGTTTGTTTGTTTTTGTTGGGTCTCCCAGCAGTGAAGTACAGGTATAGTGGATGCATGTTGATAATAATGTCTATAAGGGGCTACAGGAATAGGTAGGGGGAGATCGGGAGGGAAACTGGATTTGGGGAGTAACTAATGAAGATGGGAGGGGAGAGGGAGCACCAGGACAGATTGTGATTGCATAAATCATCTTAGAGGCAATTTACCTATTGCAGGGCGGGGGGGCGATGCTCTAAAATTGATGTGGGGCGGATTCTAAAATTCTCCATGGCAGGATTGAGTAAATAAAATATAAACAACATAAACCATTAACATCTTAATGAAGATATTATAAATGATCTCATAATTGATGTGACAGATGAAAGGGCATACTTGAAATAAGAGTGCCATGAAGAAAATTCTGTGGAGACCAAGATAATGGAAAATTAGAACAATTCCTGACAATAATATTAAATACGGTTAAACAAAATACAGAACACACAGAAAACAAACTACTGGAGAAATGCAACCAAAATAAGATACAAATTGGAAACACAATTTCCATAACTCACTGGCACCAAGTGAACCCACACTAACAGTGACCCTCTAGGACCGAGGAGACTGCTCCTTAGGGTTGTTTCAGCTGCCAGAAATCTTTTTCTTTCATTCAGAAATTGACACATTTTCCTATGAAATATGTATTATATAATATATAAATTTTAAACTCCCTTTTGAACGTGCAACTGTATTTTATAAACGTAATTTAATTTTTTTAATTTTTAAATATTTTCAAAATAAAAATGTTCTAAAACATTTGTGTATCGACTAAGATCCTTTAATATTGTCTTAAAACATTTCATGAGCATCTATTTCAAACATCATACTATTCTATAGTTCAATCATATTAAGCAGTGTTGTACAATCACTACTACAATCCGTTTCAAAACACTGTCTTCCTTCTTGAAATCCTTTATGTTAACTTCCCTTTACCTGCCACATCCCCTGATATAGCCCCCAGAACCCTTATTCTAAATATTGTCTCTGTAGATTCAGCCATCCTGGGGTTCAAAATTTTCAAAATACAGAAAAAGACCTAACCAGGAGTCAAAAAGATTACCAAAAATGCCAAAATACAGTAGCAATAAACCTATATCTGAAAAAACGCACGGAAAATATTAAAAACCAAATCAAGCACAAAGGGTATCAAAAGAGAGATCAAATGATAACGTTGTAATCATTCAAGTCAGATTTGCCATTTTAATTTACTTTAGTCCTTTCTCCAATGCTCTCAGTCTGAGCACCAGGTTATTCCCATTCCTCAATTATGTTTAGAGGGAAGTTTCCGGAGGCTTATAAACTGTGTAAATCCTGTAAGTGTTTTCACTTTTCACTGTCACCCATAGCTTGCTGCACACCAGAATCTCACAATTTAAGCCATGATACTCTTCCCCCATTTGGATTTTAATGATATAATTTACAATCCTGGGACACCTTTTTAGCGCCTTATAGCTCTCCCTTGGATTGGCATGTGATTTTGAACTACTATTCTTATATATCATCTTTATTTATTTATCATGTTTATTACTTATTTATTACACTTTGTTTTCCTAATGTTTGATAGTCATATAGTTAAATTTAATAAGGAATGGTATATGTATTGAATTTTATATATTAAATAATTTATCACCTTCTAATATAAAGTCTCACTATTCTCAATTCTAAAGAGAATTCTTAAATATTAGTCTGGAATTTCCTTCTCTTGTGACGTATTTGCTATTTTTTAAATCCAAACTGTCCTTCCAAAGAATGTGGACTCTTTATTACTCCAAAGAGGAATCTCACAAAGGACTCCTCCAAGCAGATAGGCCACTGCAGTGCACCTGTTCCCGGTGTCGAGGGTCTCCATATGCTTTGTTTCTGCATCAAGGGAGACAATGGGTAGCAAGCAACCCTGAAGACATGTCACAAGTTTAGGCCCAGAAGTCACCACAATTATTTTCTCAGACCTAGATATCTTTTGTCAATCACTACCCACAGCACACAGGGAACAATGCAGAGACACATCTCCAGAGACCTGACCCTTCAACAAACTTAGATTAAGAGATAGGATGAGAATGACCATGTTAACTTGTTTGCCAAGAAAGAAAAAGGATCATTGATGACAATGAAGGATCAGAGTCAGGTTTAATATTTGTACTGCCACAGAAAATGCTTATTTCAAGCCTTCAGTGAGGAGAGAATTCAGAGAAAAAGAAAAACCATCCTTGGGGATGCTGAGAGCTAAGAGAGGATTTCCAACAGGAAATCCTCCCTGTCATCCATCTGGGCTTGTCTAGGGCTGGGTGTCTGTGCTTTGAGGGTCCTGAGTGCCCCCTGCTGCCCACTGTCTTCCCTGCAGGGGAGGTTTGTGTCTGGGCTCACACTGACTTCCCTTCACTATGCTCCTTGCACAGTAATACATGGCTGTGTCCTCAGCACAGAGCTCAGCTGCAAGGAGAACTGATTCTTCGATGTGTCTCTGGTGATGGAGTCGGCTTTGGAAGGATGGGTTATAATATGTATCACCATCATACCATATGTTTCCCATCCACTGCAGCCCCTTCCCCAAGGTCTTGCGGATCCAGTTCCAGCTGTAACCACTACTTGTGATGGAGAAACCAGAGACAGTGCAGGTGAGGGACCGCTTCTGGGAAGGCTTCACCAATCCTGGACCTGACTCCTGAAGCTGCACTGGGACAGGGCTCCTGCAAGCAAACACAGATGGTCCCTGTCAGTCACTTGCGGTCAAAAACATCCCCATAGACCCAGGTCAGATATCTGAATCTCCCACCTTGGGGAACGGTCACCAGGCACAGGAGAACACACAACAATAGCATCTTCAGACCGTAGCCGGGCTTTTCCAGGAGACCTACACCCGTGTCTGAAGAGAACTGATAGCCTTCCCAGACCAATGGTGAATATGACCTTAGTGTCTGAAGAATAATTTCCATGTGAGGGAGCCCTGTCCTTATAAGCAGAAAGTAATGGATATCAGCCTCCCCTCTTCCTTATGAGTCCATTGTAGGGTAACTGTTTGTTTTAACTCATATGCATGTTAATCTATAATGAAAGAAGGTTTTTCTCAAGAGGTGTGTGGGAAAGGTCAAAGAATGGCCAGAATTTCTGAGCCCAGTGTTCTCTCCTTCCAGTCCTTCATTGCCCCTGCCCTGCCTTGGGTTTCTTTATAAAGTTTGTTGAAAGCCTCTTCAGTCTTCACACTCTCCAAGACCCATTTTTACTGTACACCCTGACATCTCTTAATTAACCTCCTCATAGCCCTTAGTAGTTTTCCATGTGTGAGAGTAACATCTTTTAGAAATACGAATACCAAATTTGTTCCAAGGATTGATAATGCCCGAAAGGTCCAACTCTTCAATGAAGCCATTCAGCTCCAATTCCCACCCACTCCACCCTTGAGGATATCCCCTCAGATTTCTGGGTTCTGAAAATCAGTACAGCATCCAACAGAAATTAATAAAAGTTTGAGGAAATGAATCATGGTGGAGGGTTCTGTTCAGTCAAAATTCTGAAGTTCAGAAAAGGGTAAACCAGATGCTGGGTCTGAAGAACAGTCTCCATTCCTAGCTTTGCATTTTATTTATACACACATGATCTGCAGCCTCTGACAGAATGTTTCCAGTAGGAGTTGTCCTGCTACTAATCTTATTTAGCCAGGATTTTTCTGACCTGGGGCCATGGTCTTTACCAATCCCACCACTCTTACAAGCAATATCCACACTACATCCCAGAGCCTGATGAATGAGGTCAACCTCAATGTAAGTAAAGAGATTCAAGTGCCATAGGGTCTCAGGGTAGAACGTGCCACCAAGAAAAGTTGGTCTTCATACAAGTTAATATTTTAACTCTGTAGTCTCTAAAAAAGTAAGATTCTGAATAGACACCCCCCCCACCCACACACCTTTGCTGGAATATCCAAAATGATACACAATAAGTTGAGTCCTGATTTCAAGTATAAAGATTCAGTAGAGCAGTAGATGGAAAATAATCTTTTCTGAAAATAATCAGAGTAAGAAGAAAAGCCAAGCGCAGTATTTTAGTTCTTCAACAAAAAGACATTTTCCTGAGACCCAGTAGGCACTTTCCACTAAAATTAGGTTCATCCATACAACTGATCCTCAAAATTTAGAGAATGAGCTCAGACACTCTTGTAAATGTACCTTACCCAGGGAGCTCTGGTTCAATGGAAGTGTGAGCATCTCCAACCAAGGACAGCCTCTCCATTTGTGCTCTGGACACAGCCCCATCACAACTGCGCATGGATCTCACCTTACATTTATTGCCTAAACTCAAGGATTGTCTAATTTTGGAAAACTGCTCATACTACTGACTCTAGAAGTTGTGACATTATCTTTAACCATGCAGTTTTAGAACAGAAACCCCTTCAGATTCTTTCTACATAATGTTGCAGGTTTGAATAAATGACAGCCACTATAATTTCTTCATAATTTATAAGAGTCTTTATTTACTTATAACTGGACTGCTAGAATCTAAAAGTGAGTCCTTGGTTGAAGTCCTAAGTCCACGTTTCAGTCCTTTTTTTTTTTTGTGAAGTTGAGAAAGATTTTTTCAGTCCATCTTTTAAAGGCAAAAAATTTCGTTATCATTTGTCTAAGACTTAAGCAAACATGAATAGAAGCAGAAAGCAAAATTAATGTTACTATTCTTTAGGGTTAGGGAGCCTTAAAGGGTACAGCATTGATTATAACATTCTGGTAACTTCAAGAAGACCACGTATGCATTACATGGTACATTCCTTATCAGAAGAAACAATACCAAAATTGACTATAACATCCTGGTTACCATAACAAGATTAACTACACCGTTCAGATTATCGCAGGGAACAATTTCGAATCAGAACAAATGATATATTGAAGAATAGCTCAAAGTAGTTGTAGTATCCAGAACCTAGGAACACATGGAATTACATGCTAAAATTAATCACCAGCAGAGAATTTCCCATAAGGGGAGGGAGAACAAGAAGATCAATTAGCAGTCAACTTTCTGAGATGAGAGGGAGGAATGGGCAAGTTACTTAGCAGCTTACAAAAATGGAATTTCTTTTGATATCTGCCTCAATAACAAAGTTTAAAATATTTTCCTCAGACTAAGGTTTGACACCACTCATTTACTGAATTAGAATATCTTTATATCTCCAAATTAATATGTATTTTTCAATGGGGAAATCCAAGCACTCAGTATTGGTCACTGTCAGGGGAAGCTAGCCCCTAACACATCATTTCGGGTCCAGTAGGTGCAATTGTACAGCGATAATAAGTAAGATCATAGTAAAGTTATAGAGAGCATGAGAGATAGAAGTGAAGTATTGAAATAAATGGGAGTCGGACACATTTCATAGTAGCATGCTCACCTCTGCCCTGCATGATGGTCCACGTGGAGGGAGAGAGAGATCTTTAATGCTAGCCCAGGCTTTTTTCGTCTCTGGGGACATGCAAGCCCCCTAATTACAGGTGAGGACATACGTCACAGGAAGGGGCTGTACTATAGGTAATACAGTAATCAGAAGGGGTGGTCTAGGGACATACATGCAATAGGAAGAGGGATTGGGGGTAGACATGTGACTAGATGGCGACCTAACCTTGATCATCCTTGGGCGGGTTTGACCTCTCTAAGGTCTCCCACAAGTAAACAGACAACTACTATCCTTATCAGAAAGGAGTGGGCCCTATTTGTTGTGGGATAAACAGTGGTGACTACTTGCTCTAGATGGCTGATAGCTCTCAGGGGGAATAACCCCTGAACTACTTCTGATGACCTCCAAGTATAGTCATTACCAAGCAGTTGTCTGGCATATATTTGGGGGATACAGCTTGGGAGAAATCCTTCTGTATCCCACAATTCCCCCCTTTGGTTTATACATAAAATTCAAGAGCCACAGTGGCTACGTGGTTATTTTCTATACATTAAAAGCAGTCAAGGCAAAACTTCATGATCCAATTAATATAGCCACAAATTCAGACTTAATAGAAACATTTTGAATCCAGGCATGGAGGATAAAGTCCCCTATGCCAATCTGCTATTGGAGAAAGATATGAGAGAGATTGGATGCCATGGCAGGAAGAAGTAGAACCAAATAGGAATGTCTGCTCCTATAGTTAAAGCTGCTGGCAACACAGCAACCCGCTATGTGCTTGTAAGACACAACCTCAGATCAGCACCATATAGGAGGGTAAATTGAGGAACATTGCCATGAGAATGTGATTAGGACTTACCTATAACTTACAAGGGTAGGGGGTGTCCCCCCACCACCACCACTAGAAACCTAGCCTTCCAGGCTCCTTTGCGAGACAATGAAGGATTCGTCCTTAAACACTCTCCCTGTTCTCTGCTCCTCACAGTATACGTGAACTTCAAAAGTGCCATAGAGGCCGTATGATCCTCCTTCATACGCTTAGCTTTCTATAGAAGTAACATGTGATACCCAGGACAAAAATTGTGATACTGAGCAGCACTGTTAGGCTGGAACCCAGGCTATGAGAAATACTTTGAACTCAAGCATGAGGGTCCAATCCTTCCATGCCCTTCACCGATTGCTTAATTACATCAGAGCCAGGAGGTGCATCAAGCCTGTCTGTGAATGTATAGAAAATATCCTTTTTAAGCTGTTCAACATCTAATGAAATGTTTCCCTTAAACCCTTGCAAATGTTTCCTAATCAAATCCCAATCATGCAATGTCTTATTATAAGGATAAGGGGTTATACAGAAGTCAATTACATTCCAATCACATTTCAGCATTAACTGATGTTGCAAGTCCATGATTTGATCTCCCAACCACTGAACAGTCTGCTGCAACTCCGCTACTTTACCCCCCAGTTCATCGTCCACCTTTGCCTGAGTGGCCCAGAGCTGATGCAAGTTCACTTGCCACTTCTGCACGAAATGTTCAGTTTTGAAGGACTCCTGTAGCACTCCCCCCGCGACGGCAGCAGTGGTGGCAATGGCTATGAGTCCAATTATAGCTGCGATCAGCATTCCCACGAATCGGCGAGGTCTCCTCAGCATCTCTGACACCACTTGCATCAAGAAGGACGATTCCGGACTGCTCTCCCATCTGCGCTTCATCTCCACCGGGATCCACACCCCCATCCTGCTCTTTAGGATGAGGATGCTGTGTTTTGAAAGGTTTACAAGCATAGCATGGTTAATGCAAGTGAACAGTTTACAATTGTGGCCAGTGGCACTGCGAGCAGTTTCATTTATGATGATGTTTCCTACAGCAAGCACATAAGGCAGCTTTACACATGAGACTATGCATCGAGTCTCATTTTTGTGAAACATCTAAGTATAGCCAGAACGACTGGTGCCTGTAAGGCTTCCTGTATAGCCTGTTAAAGGCTTAGTGGCAAGTGGTAATTTCCACAGGTCCCACTGGTCAGGTCCTGTCACAGGCTTCAGTAACCTGGGGCAGGGAGGCGCGAGGCCTCCTTCATGGCACGCCATCAGTTCTTACCTGGTAGTAGCAAAGTCATCAGAGGCTTTTTGCCACACACAATTACTTATATAATCACATGAGGTGATATTGGATTCCTCTGAGCAATTAGTCAGAAACTTGCTTTGAGGGCCCCAATCAATAATAGTCACTGTCATTTTTTAATGCTTTCATGTGCCCCCTGACATTTGAGCCATGTGAGTCTGTCAGCAACGACATACCAGTAACTCATAACTTTATAGGTTTCCTTATCCCTCTTCCCTCCACAGTAGTGGAGTTTTCATATTCTGCAAATGCTTTGCCCATTATCATATAGAAGCCATAGCTGGTTTTATTAAAGGTCAGCCAGTTATTCCATGCCTGAGAGTTAACGTTTAAACAACTAGGGCTGGCACCCACACATAAAGGCAGAGTTTCAAATCCCAGAGTGAAATGAAAATCTCTGCCCTCTTCATCGGGTTGTCTGCCTATTCCATTTCCCCAAAGCCCTGTGGTCTATACTGAATCATTTACAAACACGACGGGGCCAGCCTGGGTCCACTCCACGATTTCTAGTAGAGGGGGCTGGGGGACATAAGCCCAATAAGCGTGATTGGCACTTACCTCTGTGGAGACAACCGACATGACAGCAAGCATTGCCAGGAGCACACTCTCACGGGTAACAGGCCTGCCAGTGTTGGCTAGTGTTGTTCGTGCCTCCTAGATCAAAGCTTTTATCTGTCCCCAGTTAGGGGGGTGTATTGTAGGGCATTTGATCCTACAATGTCTCTTATTTATAGAGGGGGCTGTCATCTCCTTGACTGGGACAGAGTCAGGGTTGGAGTGGCTAGGTGGATTTTTCCTTTTCCTTGTTCCTCTCAATCTGTGGTTGGACTCTTCTAAGGGGGATCCATCTACTTTCTCTGCCATCTGAAAGCATATAAGCATAGCCCCTACCCCTGGTCACCAGCAAGCCTGGTTTCCACACCCCGTCGTCATTTCTCCACCAGATTTTCTCCGGGTCGGCTTTCTCTGTGGAGGTAGAAAAGTATTTCTCTGCCCTAGTTACATTAGAGTCCTTTGGTAGTGAGAAGAAATTTAGAGTCAATAGGGTCAAATGGAGTCTATTATGTTCTGTCTCACCTTTCATTTCCCCCTTCTGTTTAGATAATTGTGTTTTTATTGTGCCGTGTGCCCCTTCAATGAGGACTTTGCCTTAGGGGTTGTAAGGGATACCTGTTATGTGATGGATGTTCCAATCTTTGGAAGAAATTGTGAAATCTCTTGCTAGTGTAGGCAGGGCCATTGTCTGTCTTTAAGTGTGTAGGAGTGCCCATCACAGCGAAACGGGCTAGCAGGTGGCTGACGACATATTTTGTGGACTCGCCAGCCATGGCTGATGCCCATAAAAATCCTGAGAAGGTGTCTATGGTAACGTGCACAGCTCCTATACGTCCAAATGAAGGTATGTGAGTGACATCCATTTGCCAGATAGCGTTTGACTGGCCACCACGTGGGTTGACTCTGTTAGGTCCTTCTCTGTGTGAGGCGTGCTGGCAGTGAGGGCATTCTCTGACAATCTGCCTGGCCTCTGCCCATGTCAGGTGAAATCTATTCCTAAGGCTGGCAGCATTATTGTGTAACCTTTGGTGTTCTGCTTGCGGAGGCTCTAGGGTAGTGAGTGCCTTTTGTGTTAGCAAGTCTGCATTGGCGTTTCCCAGGGAAATCAGCCCCGGCAGCCGCGTGTGTGCTCTCGTATGTCCTATGAAGAAGGGATGAGAGCATGTTCTTACCTGTTTCTGTAAAGTGAGGAATAATTTGCCAATGTCAGAGTGTGGATCTACCTTCAACTTTGCTGTCTCAATAAAGGAAAAGACCTGCACTGTGTAGGCAGAGTCACTAATTATATTGATAGGTTGCTTTACCTCCTTAAGTAATAAAATGATAGCAAATATCTGTTTTCTGAGCAGAGGTGTAGCGAGAGAGGAGGGAAAAGCATGAGAGGAGGGACCCCAGTAGGCTGCTATGCCATTACTGGAGCCATCTGTGAAGTTAGTGGGCGCTCCTGTAATCGGCTTGTGTGAGAACACTTTGCTGAGGGTCCAGTGAGTCTGCTTTAGAAAGCTCCAAAGCTTCCCTGGAGGATAGTGACAGTCTAGCTTATCATAAAATTCAGCTAGAGCTATCTGAAAATCCGTGGCAAGTTCTAAAAGGTTCCTCACTTGAGCAGGAGGGTAAGGCAGAATTATGACAACTGGATCAAAACCACACAGCTGTAGGCAGCGGAGCCTGCCTTTGGACACACGCTTGGCTACTTGCTCCCAATAAGGCCAGATGACCTTTGGATCTGTGTTCCCTAAATGTATCCACTCGAAAGGTTTGTCCTCTTGGGCCAGAGTTGCAGTGGGAGTGACTGGAGTGTGAAAGATAATAAGGTGTATGCTCTTGTCAGGATTGACATGATAGATCTTCCCCTGGCTGAGCCTCTCCTCCACCAACTGTAGTTCCAGGCGAGCCTCAGGGGTGAGCTCTCTGGGACTGTTCAGCTGAGGGTCCCCCTTTAATATGTCAAATAAGTGTTTGAGTTCTTCTGTGGGGATTCCTAGGTAAGGCCTTACCCAGTTTATCTCTCCTAGAAGCATTTGGAAATCATTTAATGTTCTAAGGTGGTCTTTCCTAATCTCAAGTCTTTGTGACTTTGTGGCTTTACTGTGGCTTTACTTTGTGGCTTTACTGTCCCAAGATAGATGTGGGGATTGGTAGTTTGAATCTTATCAGGAGCAATTACTAACCCCACCTGAGAGACTGCTTCACTGACGTGCATATAAGTCTGCCGCAACATGTGACTATCATATAGTGTATTATATATGCTTCAGAGAATAGTCCTCTGACTGGCTCCAACACCTTCCCTGTGAAGTATTGACACATAGTAGCACTGTTTTCTATGCCTTGAGCCAGAGTTTTAAGGTGGTATCTCTTATTCGGGGCTTTATGGTTTAGTTCAGGTACAGTGAAAACAAATCTTTCATAATCAGCAGGATCTAACTGAATAGTGTTAAAACAATCTTTCAGGTCTATCACAATCATATCCCAGTTTTTTGGAATCATGCTAGGTGAAGGGAGGCCTGGATGTAGAGTCCCCATAGGCTGTATAATAGAATTAATAGCTCTCAAGTCTATGAGCATCCTCCATCTGCCTGATTTCTTTCTAATTACAAAGATAGGGGAGTTCCAGGGGCTAAGAGTCTCTTCAATATGACCCTCTTTCAGCTGTTCTTGTACTAGATCATTCAGAGCCTGCAATTTTTCATTATTAAGGGACCACTGCTCTACCCATATTGGGTCATCAGACTTCCAAGTCATCTTGATGGGTGCAGGCTTTATGACAGCGGCCCTGACTAAAAAATTAGATATCCTAGGCTATGACGGTCATTTTTGTGAGTCACCTCAATGGGCCATGGATCTCCCTGCTCATCCTTTCCAAGTCCATTACTTTTATATCTCATATTCCTCATGATATTCTGTGCCACTGAATCTTGTGGAGGGATATATAATCTAGCCCCACTGCTGTAATAGATCTCTTCCCCACAGATTAATGGGGGTGAGAGTTACCACCGGTTTCATGAGCCCAGATTGTAAAGACATTGGCCCCTGAGTCCAAGAGTCCTGAGAATTTCTTTCCTTCAATTGTTAGCTCAATAAACGGGCACTACTGCTTATCTAGAACAGGGCTCCAAAATACCTCCTGACTCCTAGAGACACCTGTCTCTCCCTCAGCAATATTATTTTCATTTATGGGAGCATAAGGGAGTAGCAATAGCTGCCCTAAACTGTCTCCTTTCCTTATGGCCCAGGGCACGCTGGATCTAACCATCACTTTAATTTCTCCATCATGATTCTGATCAATCACATCTGTGATAGCTTGTATACTGAGTGCATTTAAATCAGATTTCCCTAACAAAAGCCCAATTGTGCCCTAGGGTAAGGGACCTCCAATTCCTGTTTTGACTGCAGTAGGCTTATTATTGGGTAAAAGCTGGATGTTTTCCCAACTGGTCAAATTTAGTGAAGAGTTCCCTTTACTAGAGGAGGAGAGCCAAATGTCTGTTAGGCGCTGGAAGTAGTGGACATCGGACTGAGAATCCGTAGCACTTCCAATAGAGCCCTGCATCTGAGGGTTATCTCCTGCGCTTCATTTAGAGGGGCTGGGAGCACACCCCATTACACGTTTTTTGGCTGGGTGCTATCTCCTTGTACATGTCCCTTACTGTTAAGCTTTAAACGACAATTCTTTGCTCAGTGCCTGCCTCTATTGCAGCGGGGGCAGAGTCCGGGTTCCTTTGAACCCATCTCGGGCCCGCTCCCTGGGTTTCTTCTGTTGTAAACTTCCCTGTTCTTTTGCGATATCTGCCTGCAGTCTCTCTGGTAATGTCCCTTGCTCCACATGTAAAGCATCTCCCTTTAGGTCTGGCAGAGATTGTCAAAGCAGCAGCCATGAGGTTGGCTCTATGCTCATCTGTCCCTACGTCTTTGCAAAGCCTGATATAATCTAACAGCATGCTCTGTTCTTTGAAAGGGCCTATGGCAGCCTGACAAGTAGTATTCGAGTTCTCTGTGACACTGTGCCCTGTAACAGTAACAGGCAGGGCACCGCCCGGTCAGGAATGGGTGCCCTATAACAGTAACAGGCAGGTCACCACCTGGTCAGAAATGGAAAAAATTTTAAATTGCAGCCTGGAACAGGTGTAGCCCAGCCCAGGATGTTTACGCTCCAAGAAGCAGCCTAGCCTAACTACAGTATCGGTTGGCAGACCACTGGGGACAAACTGACCTTAAATATAGAACTTTACTTTGTTAGACTTAAAAACTGTTTTGTTTCACTTTCCTACGAATGTTTTACCAGTTTCACACAAGAACTTGCCTTCCCCCTCCCCTTGTTTGGCAAGACGCCCCACAAGGAAGTATAAAACCTTCTGCTTTAATGCTGTTCAGGGCCCTCGCCTTACAAACTGAGCCTGTCTCATTTGCAGGGTGTGGGCCCAGATTCGAATCTGTCTGAATAAAGCTTTACTGTTTCCATCTCTGTTTCAGTTTCAGTGAGTGGTCTGGGTGAGGGTCTTGCTCGCTAACATTTGGAGGCCCCAGCGAGATTTCCCAGACCCCAGGGATGGGGGTCCCTGCCTGCAACTCACTCCTGGAGGGTCCGGACCCAGCAGCCCAGTTACTGCCTGCATGGCGCTGGTAAGTCAGGCCTGTTTTCATTCCTGATTCCTGGTTAGGAGCGCTCCACAGTGAGACTTACGGGGGACGGGATGCCGTCGCAGCCCCAGAGTCTGACCGAAACAGTGACGACTGTGGAGGTCCTGGTTTATTGGAAATTCCAAATTTTGAAGTGAGAGTGAATGTGGCCAGCCACGAATGCTGATAGGAAGTTTGTGTATGTCTGTCTAACTGGAAGCTTGTCATTTTTGTTATTAGGATTGTCCGTATTATTTGTCTCTTTAAGCTTAATTATGGGCCAGGGAAATTCTAAGGGTTCCGATAATGCCCGAGAATGTTTAGTGCGGGACCCGCCCACCCTACTTCAATGTCTGTTAAAAATTTTTTCTGATTTCAGGCGCCAGGGGGACGGATATGGTGTTTCTGTAAACGCTTTTAACTTGAGAAAATTCTGTGAATCTGAGTGGCCCACATTTGGAGTGGACTGGCCCCTGGAGGGCTCTTTTAATCCCCTCCAAGCTTCATCCATCCAGCGGATTTGTTATGGCACTCCGGGTCACCCAGATCAAATTCCCTATGTTGATATTTGGATTGATATCATTTATGATAGCCCTAAGTATTTAAAAGCTTGTGGGTGCCCACCGGACCCAGCAAACCGTTTAGACTCCCACCTGCGAAGGCCAGTCCTTCTGGTCGGAAAACTGCCGGGACGAGGGCGGGTCTCCATACCAGTCTTGCCCTCGCCCCCAGAGGATCCCCCTGTTGCCCGCCGGGACAGACCTCCCCTGTACGCCAATCCAAGACTGGCTATACCGGGAACCCCTACACCAGCCACCACCACTGGAGCCGTTTCCCCCGACTCCACCCAACCCGATCCCCTTAGTTCTCCCCAAACCCAGTCAGGAGCCCCTTTTGACGACAACCCCCTAGCTGCCCAGTTCCCACTATGCGAGGTTGGAGAAGTTATAGCCGTGGGCGCAATTTAAGAGTCTATGTCCCTTTTACCACTTCTGACCTTTATAATTGGAAAAATCAAACCCCCCCCCCCTTCAGCGAGGACCCCCAAGCCATGAGTGTTCTCCTAGAGTCTGTCTTTTACACCCATCAGCCCACCTGGGATGATTGCCAGCAGCTCTTAAACACCCTGTTCACTGCTGAAGAGGGAGAAAAAATTAAAATGGAATCTAAGAAAAATGTTTTTGATGAGGATAGAGAACCCGTCACTGACCCAGCCCTCATTGAGGCCGCATTCCCTTCCACTTGTCCCGAATGGGACCCCAGCACCTCTACGGGGGAACAGGCTCTCAATCGCTACCACTGTATCCTACAAAAGGGGTTCAAGGGGCGGGCAAAAAGCCCATCAATCTTTCAAAGATAGTTGAGACCAGGCAAGGACCTACAGAGAGCCCAACAGCATTTCTAGAAAGGCTGTATAAGGCCTATCGGACTTTCACCCCTATCGACCCCACTGCCCCGACGAGCCAGGCCACCCTAGCAGTTCAATTTGTAGCCCAGCCTGCCCCAGATATTAGAAAAATGCTCCAGAAATTAGAAGTGTTCAAAGGAAAGTCTTTGCCTGAATTATTGGCCATAGCTCAGAGGGTTTTTGAAAATAGAGAAGACCCCGCGGAAGCCACTCGCATGCTTACTCAAAAGATGGCCGGAGTATTGCTTTCCAGTGACAGGCCTTCACAAAATTCCAAACATCCGCTTGGGAAGGACCAATGCGCCTATTGCAAAAAATTGGGCCATTGGAAAAAGGACTGCCCGGAGAAACCCCGGCCAAGAAAGGACCCCCCAAATTTGTTGACCCGGTCCACCACGAGGACACTGAATGAGGACGTCAGGGCTCCAGCACCCCCAGGGAGCCCCGGGTAACCTTAAAACTGAGGGACCAACCAGTAAGTTTCCTCGTAGACACCAGGAGCTACTCACTTAGTTTTTCTCTGACCCCAGGGCCCCCTTTCAAAGGAATGGACAAAAATAGTGGAGGCCACGGGAAAAGTAAGAGCCTACCCTTGGTCTGAAACCCACATCACCAACTTGGGAAAGGGAACCATCACTCATTCCTTTTTGGTTATCCCTGAATGCCCAGAACCTCTTCTAGGACGAGACCTGCGACATAAACTCCAGGCCACCATTTCCTTTGAAGAAAAGGTCCCTCAGGTCCACACAGGAGAAGGCAAAATTTTACTCACCTTCCCAGCTCAGGAGGAATACCGGTTACTAGAGAGCCCAGAGAATGCTCCAGAAAAAGGTGACTTGCTCCAAGAGTTCCAGAAAGAAATACCCAATGTTTGGGCAGAGACTAACCCACCTGGGCTAGCTAGCCACAGGCCCCCGATAGTGGTCCAGTTGCTCAGTTCGGCCACCCCAGTCTGTGTCCCACAATACCCTATCAGGGGAGTGGCTAAGGCTGGCACAGCCAAGCACATTAACAGGCTTTGAGAAGCCGGCATCCTAGTATCCTACTAGTCACCATGGAATACACCTCTGCTCCCGGTGCAAAAGCCAGGCACCGGGGACTTCCGGCCAGTCCAGGAGCTAAGGGAAGTAAATAAAAGAGTGGAAACGATCCACCCCTCCGTGCCTAACCCGTATACCCTGCTAAGTTATTTAAAGCCTAAGCAATGTTTTTATACTGTTCTGGACTTAAAGGATGCCTTTTTCAGCCTGTCCCTGGCCCCACAAAGTCAACCCATCTTTGCCTTTGAATGGGTGGACCCCGAACGCGGACAGTCGGGACAACTCACGTGGACCCGCTTAGTTCAGGGTTTCAAAAATTCCCCAACTTTGTTTGATGAAGCTTTAAGCCAGGACTTGGAGGAGTTCTGGACTCAGCACCCCAAGGTAACACTGCTCCAATATGTGGACGACCTCCTCCTGGATGCCAAGTCCGCCCAGGAGTGTAAGGACGCCACCCGGGACCTGCTAAAGACTCTGGGAGCACTGGTCTACCGAGTATCAGCGAAGAAGGCCCAACTATGCCAGGATAACGTCACATACCTCGGATACCAGATAACAAAGGGGACGTGGATACTGTCCAAAAGCCGAACACAAGCGGTGCTGCAGCTCAAGACCCCCATCACGAAGAGACAGGTACGGGAATTCCTTGGGGCAGTGGGTTCCTGCAGACTCTGGATCCTCGGTTTCGCAGAGATAGCCAAGTCACTGTATGCCACGACGGGTGGAGCAAGCAAAGGACTCAATTGGAGTGAGGCTGAGGAAAAAGCATTCCAGGACCTCAAATCAGCACTGGTAAGCCCCCCCGCCCCCCGCCGCCCTAGAGCTCCCCAACTTAGATAAAACTTTTCATTTATTTGTGGCCGTAGGCCAAGGAGTGGCTAAAGGAGTGTTAACTCAACAACTGGGGCCATGGAATCGGCCGGTGGCCTATTTATCAAAAAGACTGGACCCAGTGGCCGCGGGGTGGCCAAACTGGTTGCGAGCCATTCCCGCCACTGCTATCCTGGTTAAAGAAGCCTCTAAGCTAACTTTTGTGCAGGACCTACAAGTCACGGCCCCACACAATGGGGCACAACTGCTGCTCTCACCTCCTGACTGATGGCTCTCAAATGCCCGCATAACCCAGTACCAAGTCCTTCTCCTGGACCCACCAAGAGTCAGCTTCCTTAAAACAGCAGCCCTCAATCCAGCCACACTCTTCCCTGACCCAAGCGAGGAAGGCGGAACATGATTGCGTGGAGGTAGTGAGTTCTCTCACATCTCTCCGAGCCAATTTGACTGACTTACTACTAACAAATGCAGAAGAGACTCTTTTTACAGACGGTAGCAGCTTCATGGAGGACAGGGTCCGGTTTGCAGGGGCTGCTGTGGTGACACTGGAAAAGGTAATCTGGGCCCAACCCCTAGCAAAAGGGACTTCGGCGCAGAAAGATGAACTCATTGCCTTAACCCAGGCCCTTGAATGGGCTGAAGGAAAGCGGGTAAGCATTTTTACAGACAGCCATTACGTGTTCTCCACAGTCCATGTGCATGCAGCGCTATTCAAAGAGCGAGGCCTTCTCACAGCAGGAGGCAAAGACATTACAAATTCACAAGAAATTCTGCAATTGTTGGCGGCCGTCTGGAAACCCGCGCGGGTGGCAGTCGTTCATTGCAAAGGCCGCCAAAAGGAGGACACCCCAGTGGCCAGAGGAAACCGGTATGCAGATGAAACTGCCAGGGCCGTCGCCAAGCAACCCCAACTTGCAACCACTCTAGCTCCGGTCATCCTTGACAATGAAAATCATCAACCTAAATATGATCCGTAGGACACTAAGGTCCTGTGCAAAAAAGAGGAAAATTTTGAATCAAGGATTTGATTCTCGGTCAAAAGAAGTGGGGATTGTGACACTGTGCCCTGTAACAGTAACAGGCAGGGCACCGCCCGGTCAGGAATGGGTGCCCTGTAACAGTAACAGGCAGGTCACCACCTGGTCAGAAATGGAAAAAATTTTAAATTGCAGCCTGGAACAGGTGTAGCCCAGCCCAGGATGTTTACGCTCCAAGAAGCAGCCTAGCCTAACTACAGTATCGGTTGGCAGACCACTGGGGACAAACTGACCTTAAATGTAGAACTTTGCTTTGTTAGACTTAAAAACTGTATTGTTTCAACTTCCTGAGAATGATTTACCAGTTTCACACAAGAACTTGCCTTCCCCCTCCCCTTGTTTGGCAAGACGCCCCACAAGGAAGTATAAAACCTTCTGCTTTAATGCTGTTCAGGGCCCTCGCCTTACAGACTGAGCCTGTCTCAGTTGCGGGTGTGGGCCCAGATTCGAATCTGTCTGAATAAAGCTTTACTGTTTCCATCTCTGTTTCAGTGAGTGGTCTGGGTGACAGTCTCGCTCACTAACATTCTCAAACGCTAATGTAAGAATAAGATTTTCCACTGCCCCTTTGTCTGTTACATTCTTATGGACAGCATCTGCAACCTGGATATAAAATCTATGTAAGGCTCATCATTTCTTTGCTTTTCTGTCGCGTAACTTGGCCTCCTGCTTCCTGATGGTATTAATCTCTTCCAGGCCTTAAGACAGATTTTTCTAACTTGATGGAGCAAAAGTCTGCTCATCAACATTTAATTGCACCTCAATTGTGATATAATGCCCTCTTCTGCATTTTTGTGTGCTAGTGCAAGGGCTGCCTCGTCCCATAGCATCTGATATTGCAAAGATTCTGAAGGGGAAAGGCAGACCTTCGTCAAAGATTTCCAGTCTGCTGGGATCCAGTATTCCATATCTGCCATTTTTTTGACCATACCAATTACAAATGGTGAATCTGGACCATAACTAGATACTGCTCGCTTGAGATCTTTCAGTATCTTAAACGGAAAGGCAGTATATTCCCTTTCTTGATTCCCTTCGGGGTGCTGCTCGTCGCTCTCCCTGTGTATAATTCTAACAGGATAAGCCATTCCGAATTCTTTTTTTTAAGCATTTTATTAGGGACTCATACAACTCTTATCACAATCCATACATATACATATATCAACTGTATAAAGCCCATCTGTACATTCTTTGCCTTCATCATTTTCAAAGCATTTGCTCTACATTTAAGCCCTTTGCATCAGGTCCTCTTTTTTCCCCTCCCTCCCCGCTTCCCCCTCCCTCATGAGCCCTTGATAATTTATAAATTATTATTTTGTCATATCTTTCCCTATCCAGCGTCTCCCTTCACCCCCTTTACTGTTGTCTGTCCCCCAGGGAGGAGCTCACATGTAGATCCTTGTAATCATCTCCCCCTTTCCAACCCACTCACCCTCTACTCTCCCAGTATCACCCCTCACACCCCTGGTCCTGAAGGTATCATCCACCCTGGATTCCCTGTGCCTCCAGCTCCTATATGCACCAGCGTACAACTTCTGCTCTATCCAGACTTGCAAAGTAGAATTCTGATCATGGTATTCGGGAGTGGGGGGAGGAGAGGAAGCATTTAGGAACTGGAGGAAAGTTGTATTCTTCATCGGTGCTACATCATACCCTGAATGACTCATCTCCTCCCCTAGACCCCTCTGTGAGGGGATCTCCAGTGACCGCCAAATGGGCTTTGGGTCTCTCCTCAGCACTTCCCCCTTCATTCTCTATGGTAAAATTTCATTTTTTTAATGATGCCTTATACCTGATCCCTTTGGCACCTTGTGATCGCACAGGCTGGTGTGCTTCTTCCATGTGGGCTTTGCTGCTTCTGAGCTAGATGGCTGCTTGTTCACCTTCAAGCCTTTAAGACCCTAGACACTATCTCTTTTGATAGCCGGACACCATCAGCTTTCTTCGCCACATTTGCTTATGCACCCGTTTGTCCTCAGCGATCGTATCATAGAGATGTGCACCCGATGATATGATTTTTTGTTCTTTGGTGCCTGATAAGCCATTCCGAATTCTAAGTCTGCTTCTTAAGCTATCCTCTACCCCACTCATGAGAGCAAAGATGCTTTCCTACTCCCTGACTCTTTGCCTCTCACTTTCCAAGGTTCACTTTCTAGGTTAAATCTCTCTATTTGCATTTCTTTGGATCTAATCTCTTCTCCTCCAGCACTGGATGGCTTGATAGTATTGTGATTCCCTTCATTATACTCTGCTGGGGCAGATGCTTCTACTCTGCTCTCTCCTGATTCAAACTTCACCTTCTCAGCTACACTTAAAATCTTTTCATTTGCCTGAAACTCATTCTGCCTGCTTCTTGCCTCATTAAGTCTGCATAGCTTAGAGGTTTCTCACTATTCTGCTGGTTTTGATCTTTCATTCTCTCACCTTGCAGTGGCTCCAGCACTGCTTTAATCTGCACCCACAGATCCCAGGTCTCCATAGGTATGCTCTGTCCTTCCCTGTGAACTTTTCTTAAATTAATGGCTACCTTTTCCCAGATCTCCATATCAAAGGTACCTGACTGGGGTGGGGGGTGAGAGAAGAAGGATTACATTTCTTTACCAATTGAAGAAACTCTTTCATCCTCTTATTCTTTACCACTACATTTTGATTCTTCAAGAGGTGGCAAAGAGTGACACCATACTCCGTATCCTTGCTCTTTGCCTGATCCATATCTCACTCGGACTAAAACACACAATTAAAAAATAAACTAAAAAAATGTCCTGATTCACCCTCACTGTCCGATTGAGGCCGTACAATTGTTACACGGGATATAACTCAAAAGAGTTCTTTTCCTACAGGGCCCCATGTAATGGGCGCCATATGTCAGGGGAAGCCAGTCCCTAACACATCATTATGGGTCAGGTAGGTGCAATTGTACAGCGATAATAAGCAAAGATCATAGTAAAGTTATAGAGAGCATGAGAGATAGAAGAGAAGTATTGAAATAAATGGAGTCAGTCATGATTCATGGTAGCATGCTCACCTCAGCCCCGCTTGATGGTGCACGTGGATGGAGAAAGAGAGATCTTTAATGCTAGCCCAGGCTTTTTATATTCTCTGGGTGCATGCAAGCCCCCTAATTACAGGTAAGTACAAACATCACAGAAAGGGGTTGTGCTACAGGTAATACAGTAATGAGAGGGGGTGGTCTAGGGACATACGTGCAATAGTAGGAGGGGGGATTTTGGGCATACATGTGATAAGATGGGCGAATAACTTAACATTGGATGTCACAGAGTCAGTTCGGCCTGTTCCCTGACTCAAATAATAGACATCATTATTGGTAGGGTGAGATCGCTTGGTTGCAGGCCTCAGGGAGGAATAGTTTATTGTACCCAGTAGCAGGGAGTGAGGCCTGCCATATAGTCTAGTGACTAACTGCCCTAGAGGCCTACCCTGTAGTCTGGTGACTAACTGCCCTTGGGGAGGATATCTGTAAGCGTCTGACCTCTCCCCACACACTTATGCTTTATATAAAACTCTCTCTTATGTACATGTGAGTTTCTATGGGTTTGTTTCTCTAGTCTACCAATACTAACACAGGTACTTTTAGCAAAAAACAATTTAAACTGTGCTGGACATTGCATATAACTTATCACAAATGGTACCCCGTGTATATTTTCACAAATTTTGACACTGAACGTCTAGCAGGAGTTAGGTTATTATCAAGCCCCAAGGGAAAACATCATAGATAACATAATATGCTGACATGTATGGTCATCTTGAACCTGTTCATCCATCCACAAAAAGTGATGAGTCATACAAAAGAGTAAGAAAAGGGTCATAATTCATACAACATCAACATGAGATTTACACTTTACACAGAAATGGGTCCCATAAAGTTAAATATGAAACTGAAACTAAAGATCATGGTTATGTTAACAAATATCAAGGAAAATGTCATTACATATGTTATAAATAGTATGATAAACAAGTCATAAAGAAGATGACGTAATAAAAAGAGAAAAATAAAGTGAGGGTTTATTTCTTTAGAGACAATTATAATAGAAAAATAAAGAATGTGCCAAGACAATAATGTAAAACATACTCAAGGAAAACAAAGAATTCACAGAAGAGTAAATCATGGAGGATTGTGCAGCTCAGACCCCTTTCTTCACCTGGAGTTCTGGAGTCACACTGCCTTCTCCAGGCCTCCTTTCACAGCGATGCATGACAATGACCCGCACGGTAATGAAGCTCAGCGTTCAATGCATTTGACTCTAAAGGGCTCACTGGGGATGTGCACTCAAGACAACGGGATAGAAGCATAGTCTGTGCTTTCACCTCTCTCTACTATACAGACTCATAGAGGATTTAAGAGGATCCAGAGACATAATGGGGCGGGGGGCAGGGGCAAATGTCTGTGAGTTTTACAAATCCTGGTCCAACCCCTGCAGCTGTACCTGGAGATACAAACACCTGAAGGTACATACCTGAGGCATGTGATCAGATAAAGCATTCCCAAACCTTCACGTTTCAATTCCTGAGCTACTCACCTCAGAGAGCTGCCCCAGGAAGAGGAAGAAATGGACATATTCTCGGGAACGAGTCCCATGATTCCAAGGTGTGCTACACAGAGTGAGTGAGAACTAAAATGATGCATCATGAGACTCTAGCTGGTGACTGATACTGAGTGGTACCTTTATAACAAAGTTACAAATGGGTTCATCTGGGATGAGAATGTTGACTGTTTCCTCAGAGAATACAGTCCTGTCCATGACTTCAAGATTCACTAAGGCCAACGTCCAGTTTTTCCAGGCCACAGAAAGTGATGAGGAAGATGGTTGAGGAGGTAGACATGGCTCAGGATTGAGGATGACTTTGGGAATAAACACAGTGGTCTTCTACACTCAGTGATTTGGATATTTATAAGGTACTCACAATGAATGCAAGGACGTTTTAATTGTCAGATACACATTTTCTCTTTTGCCTTAGATTATGGTAACATTGTTAGATATTTAAAAGTTTGAAGGTCAGTTAAATCTACCAATCTCACTAACTTAACCCAAAGTGTCTCCAGCTCAATGTTTGCTGTAAATAGGAATGGCTTTTGTAAGTACTAAAAAGGAACAACTTTATTTCAACAACTACACTGCTATTTCTACTCAAGAGTCATTGTAATGGTGAAAGAGTACATGTCACCCTAAAGCAATTTACCTCTGACACAGGAAGATATTTTGTATACATAAATAACGTTATTTATACATCAGAATACATTTCATACCAAATCTTATACTGAAATTTGTGAAATTGCTCACTTAAGGTTGTGGGTCCCTAGAAATTGGGAATGTTAGTGATATCATACAATAAATTAGTAGCAAAGTCACCAGAAGTAGGGTGAGTTGATTAAAAGGACAAATGTGGATCTGTAGCTGAAACCAGAAACAGTGGCTTGACATTCTGTGGGATTGTGAAAGTGAAGATACAACATCTGACATGAAGAACTAAATGATCTCATTTGGTCCTAGAGATCTCCCTGAATCCTGAATTTGCACAGATAATTTAGTGTCTGTCTTGGCCAGCATGAGCTGAAGGTTCTGAAGTATAGACAGCTACAAAATATTACACACACCCCCAGATAATAAAATACAATTGATGAATATATTTGATTGCACATGGGATTCCCGAAGTGAAAGTCTAATTGGAATGTATTTCTCTGAACTTCATGAGAACTCTGATATGGAATGCCTAGCAGAGTCATTTCCTGTCCTTAAGGGAAAGGCTGTTTGTTGCTGTAAGACAGACTATATTATCCTGTTACAGTTTTGAATTTATAGGGATCAGGAGTAGGCACAGAATTATTTTTAAATTAGGGAGAGATTCCCTAGGGAAACTGTGTTTTAGAGGAATCCTCAGGTCACCACAGGAAACCAGCCTTGAAGCTCCAACTGTACCTGTTCCTGGGTGTGAGTCCTCTGCTCTGTGGGTCCTGAGCACCCTCTGGAGACCAGTCTCTTCCCTGCAGGAAAGGTTTGTGTCTGGGCAATCACTGAGTTCCCCTCACTGTGTCTCTTGCACAGTAATACGTGGCCGTGTCCTCGGCTTTCAGGCTGTTCATTTGAAGATAGAGGGTGTTCTTGGAGTTGTCTCTGGAGATGGTGAACCGGCCCTTCACGGAGTCTGTGTAGTATATGTAACTACTGCCATCACCACTAATGTAGGCGACCCACTGCAGGCCCTTTCCTGGAGCCTGGCAGACCCAGTTCATGCCATAGCTACTGAAGGTGAATCCAGAGGCTGCACAGGAGAGTCTCAGAGACACCCCCCCCCAGGCTTTCTCAGATCGCCCCCAGACTCCACCAGCTGCACCTCACATTGGACACCTGCAAACACAGAGGCACTGTGATTAGGTAGAACACATACAAACTAAGGCACTTACAATTACACACATACACAGAAGGGTTTATTTACCACAATTACCATGTAAAAGGGCAAAAAATGAAAGCCAAGGTTGATTCAAAATTCATTATGTGTCGCTGAACTATTTCCGGGACACAAAATGGAAACAGCAGAGGCCCCAGAGACTGGGACTGTCCTCTGAGATCTCCCACATTAGGGCCGGTTTATCAGCAGATGGAGAGCTGCATTTGCATGTCCCCTGGTATTTAGAAGCAGCTGAGTAGAGAATATGAGCACGAGTTCTCCCTCAGACTCAGAGAAACACAAGCACTCTCAGGGGGAAACAGATTTTAAACATGCTGTTCATCAAGCATTCCTTTAGTTGTTATATATTATCAATATTTTTAAAAGCAGTTTTCAGTTTATAAACTTTATATTACACAACGACGTTGTGATATTAGAGCTCACAATGCATCCTTTCATTCCCTTTAATATGTGGATACACGTGAAAATAATGGACGATTCTATTATTTGTTTCTTTCATGAGAACATTTTTTCCTGCTTTCCAAGGAATTTCTCCATTGAAGTGATATTTTAATACTGTGGGCACGAACTTATCCATAAAATATGTGAAATAGCATCTCCTGTCTGGTTTCCTCCCTCTTTTGTCATGATCAGGAAAGTGGATGTTTGTCACCTTACTTCATCTTCTGACAGTCAGTCCATTATCGTTTAATCAGCTTACTAATTGTATTCCTTTAGTTTCATTTATTTCAGTTCTTATACTTATTTATTTTCCACTGCTGCCTATGCTGGGACGTACTCATCCTTTTTTCTAGTTTAATTAGATGGAAGCTGACATAATTAATTTCAGAGCTGTATATCTATCACACAGAAATTTGTGGCGATGAATTCCCCAACTAAGTTTTCTTCAGTTGAATCCCACAGTTTGTTATGTGTGCTTTCATTTTCATTCAGTCCAATACAGCCCTGCAGGACATAAAAATCATTGAATACATGTCATAGCTATCAATACTATAAATAGTGTTTGCACATCTCAATGTATGCATCACTCACACTCACTCACACCCATCAAGCAATGCAGGCTCATAGCGACTGTACAGGACTGGGGTGACCTGCCCCTGAGTATTTCTGAAACTGTAACTCTTTATGGGAGCAGAAAGCCCAGCCATTTTCCTGTGGAGCAGCTGGTTGTTTCAAATTGCTGACCTTCTATTTTTCATCCAAATAAGTAACCACTATGCCGCCAGGACTCATGTAATTTTGTATATGCATATAATGTATAAATGAATGAATATCATAAAGTCTATCCGATTTTGCCATAAATACTAAGGTGGACTATATCCATGGAGAAAATATTTTAGATGGAAGGAAACCCTAGGTCCAAAGAGGAAGCTCCTTGCTCCCATGACTCTGCTATTGCCTTTGCCTGAGAAGCCTGGCCCTGTGCTTTGCACAACCCATTATTGCAGTGAAGTTATTGTATGGGATGGCACTGGGTCCTCTGACTGTCTGTCTCATACAGTAATGGACAGCTGCTCCCTCAGTGGTCATTCAGTCAGCTGCAGGAAATGTCCACTCCTGTGTGGACAGTTTTTGGAGCTTTAGAGTCAACTCCTTTGGTTTAAGGGATTGTTGTCTGCTACAGAAACATATCATTAACAGATGTTCCAGAATCGTCTGCAAATTTTGGCAGATCCAGTTCTGGTAGTATACAGTCGCCAAGATTGCCAAGCTTAAGCAGGGCCCATCACTCCTGGGCTCAAATCACAGGACATCTAGGATGAGGGAAAACAGGCAATGATGAAAATTTCATTAATGTCAGCCCATTTTTATAATTTCTTGACACCACTGGAGAGAAGGAAACTTCAGGCTGAAAAATATCCAAAGTAAAACCAGGAGTTATGGACAAGGTCTGTAAATGCTAGAGAACTTGGCCCACTGTATGATTTTTCACCAAGTTTTAGATTTAACCTGGAAATTGGAAAAGTGATCTGATGTGTGAAGCCCTGGGGGTAGGGTGGGGGAAGTAGAGAAGTTTCCAGTCTAATGCCCACCTCTTTGAGATGAGCCTTCATTTATTGAGAAATCAAGATCCTTATCAGAAAAACCATTGGTCCACAGTGAGCACAGACAGTGTAAATAACATGTGATATCATTAGAAACCCTGACTGATAGTGGACATATATTCTACCCTATGTTCGCATTTCTCAGTACATTCTCTGGGGAGTTCACCCTTCTTTCTTTATCCTAACATCTCACTTAACATCAATTGACACAGAACATGTGGTACAGTTTTGAGTCTCAAAATAAACAAGGACTTGAATAGGTACTGTACCAGAGAATACATTCAAGTTGCAAAGAAACACAGACAAAAATATATAACTCAAATTATTCATTGGTTCTGTTATTGTTAGATGATGTCCAGTTGGATTCAGCTTATTCTGATGACACAGAACACGTCCTGATTGATGGCATTGCCTCAACCATTCTTCTGTTCAAACCCATTCTTATAGAAATAATGTGAATTAATATTGTGGAGGGTTGTCTGTTTGTTTCTTACCTGAACCCCTATTTTAGAAATCTCAGCAAGAAAACACAACTGCCTCTCCAGGGACTCGTCCTACTGATTACATATGCAAAGTATATGGCATGACACCTCCCATTCGGACTTCTAAAGAGCATTCTGGCTGTACTGCTTTCAAGACAGATAGATCCTTTCACAGGCATGGAATGTTACTGATGTTCACAAACCCCATAATTTTAATCCCTTGATCCTTCCTAGTGTTTCTTATATTCCCATAGCCCAGCTCTCTTGTGGGCTATATGAGGCCATTGAAAATACCAGGTGTTCCTGAGTTCTCAAACAGATTTTTTAAAAACAATTTTCCTGTACTATATATCTTTTTTGTCCTTTTCTTCTCCTTTCTCCTCAAAGGTGTTCATAAACATAAATTATTATATTTAATACTGTCCCATAAAATTCTTATATTTTACTAGGATTTAAAAATAGAGATAGTTCTTTTAATTTAGTCTCACAAGAGTTGTCTTCAAGCTCATTGATTCAGACTTCCATTGTTTAAATTTCACTATTTTTATCTTTCAGACATTTATTTCAGCTATCTTAGTGTTTACCTTCTGGGTATGTTTCTGCAGTTGTTGAATTATTACTAAATTTTATCAGTTTTGTTAGATATTAAAAATTTTTTTCTTCTACTTTTTTTGGGTTTTTGTTTTATGTAGCCTTTTTGAAATATCCCTACATTTGTTTAAAGCAGCTGAACATCATTCTTCTGAACTCCATCATGAGTAGCTGTAGCTTTAATCTGGAAAATCTCCAGTATCTGTAACAGACTCTTTTTGCTGGTCATATGGAAATGGACTTGGTACTATTCCCTTTGCACTGGTTGTAGCTATGGAAAGTTCAGGTGTCATAGCTAGTGTATGTTCAAACTTATTCAGAGAAAGGATTGATAACAAACTAAAGATGGTCCCTAACCCCCTTCAGAGTTCCAGTCTCAGGTACACTTCTGTAGTTGCCAAGAGGTGGAAGTGAATGACAAAAATGGTGCCTTCTAAAAAATATGTCTTGAAAGAAGGGAGAAAAATATACCTGAGACATTCAAACTGCCCACCAGGCATCCAACTCTGTCCCAGTGGAGGGACTGGAGCTTTCATCTTCACCCCAAAAGGATGTCACATCAAGGCTCCAGTTCCATGTAAAGTTTCCTTCTTCAACAGGGAACTAATGTGTGGCTTACCCACTAATAAACTCTAGGGATCTTGGAAATAGTACAGCCAGAATACTCCTTAGAGGTGAGGTTAGAGAAACTTCATGTCCCATATTTTGGACATGTTGTCAGAAGAGACCAGTCCTTCAAGAAGGACATCATTCTTTTTTTTTTTAACAATTTATTAGGGGCTCATACAATTCTTATCACAGTTCATACATATACATACATCAATTGTATAAAGCACATCTGTACAGTCTTTGCCCTAATCATTTTTTCTCCTCTTTTCTTTTTTTACATTTTATTAGGGACTCATACAACTCTTATCACCATCCATACATATACATACATCAATTGTATAAAGCACATCCATACATTCCCTGCCCCAATCATTCTCAAGGCATTTGCTCTCCACTTAAGCCCCTTGCATCAGATCCTCTTTTTTTTCCCCCTCCCTCCCCTTTCCCCACTCCCTCATGTGCCCTTGGTAATTTATACCTCATTATTTTGGAAGGACATCATTCTTGTTACAGTAGAAGGTCAGTGAAAAAGAAGACTCTTAACAAGATGGATTGACATCGAGGCTACAAAAATGGAATCAAATAAAGAACAATTGAGAGGACAACGCACAAGCAGGCAGCATTTCTTCAGTTGTACATATGAGTGAAAACCGACTGAATGGACCCAAACAACAACAACAACAGAGATGCAGGATGTAACTAATCACAGCCTTTCTCCTGCTACATCCAGCCAGTTTTCCTCTTCTTGAGGAAACTCTCTCTCAGGGAACAGGAGAGGAGGTGGTTCCACTGTCCTCCACAGCGATTGGGGATGGAGGACAGAGCTCACCTCTCTCTCTCAGTCCTGAGTAAGAGAGTGCTGGGTGAGGGATTGTACAGCATGGACTTTTGTCAGACCACCTAGAAATTGCCATTTTTTGGACTATTTGAACAAGCTTTTTCCTTTCAAAATGACTGAAATTCAAAACTTAGGGTTTTTATTTTTCTCTGGTTTTTGAATTTGTTTGGTTTTTGTTGTTGTTTTGCAGGAGGTGTTTGTTTGTTCTGAGATCTTTATTTGGAATAGGTGGTTACTGAGTATCTGGCTATGTTTTTCTCGAAGAATTTTGAACTCTTTCATGGACTCATTTCTAGTCTGTATTCTCAGTGCAATCTGTGGTGTGATTTCTCATTTGTTTCTTATATGGATGCTAATCATGCATGACAGTAATATAGCATCATTGAAACTTCACTAGTTTCTCTGTGCATCATGCTATGCTGAGAAAATAATCTAAGAAGTTGTCCTAAATATGGAATAGCACGAAAAGAAGATTGGATTAAACCTTATTAATAAACTGTAGTGTGCAGATGACATAATACTGCATGCCATAAGGTAGTATGACCTGAAAAAACTTATTGATTCAGACAAGGGACTGGTGTCTTAACTACAGATTACAGATCAATGAAAGAAAACCAAAATTCTCACTATGGGACTAATACAAATTGCCATGAACAATGGAGATAAGATTGAAGTTGTCAAGGATTTCATCTCACTTGGATCTCCAGTCAATATTCTCTGAAGCCGTAGACAAGTGATGCATTTCCTTGGGCAAATCTGCTGCCCAGACCTCATTAAAAGTTTAAAAAGCAATGTGTACTTGAGGATTAATATGTACCAGGCCCAAGCTATTTTATTTTTAATTGTCTCATATGCCACTGAAAACTGGACATTGAATGAGCAAGTTTAAAGGTGAAAAGATGTATTTTAATTATAGTACTGGTGAAGAAATTGATAGGGCAATTCACAATTCACTATGTACATCTTGGAAGATGTACAGTTACAATGCTTCTCATAGTGGATACTCTGAATATTTCATCTAAGTATATTCGACATATGTTGACAGATCAGTCCATCCAAAAGGACATCATGCTTCATAAAGCAAAAGGTCATTGAAAAAGGGATGAACTTCAAGATAGAACATCACAGTAGCTGCGATTGAGAGCTCAAACTTGATAACTGTGAGGATGCAGCAGGACCCATATATGTTTCATTCTGTTTTCCTAACATGATACTGACATGATTTAATAGGACTTAAACAGCAAAATGCAATGCCAATGACAAACAGTTTGCTCAATGGTGAGGTAATGAAAGTGTTCCCATTACATATTGGAACCTGATAAGGATACCATCTAATACCACTTTTATTTAATATTGTACTGCAAGTCTTGATGGCAGTTATAATCAACAAATGTCTGATAAAGACATTCAAAATGGTAGCAAAGGTGTAAACTGTAATTGCAGAGGATATCACTCTAAATATGGACAATCAAAGGCTTTATAAGAAAATCATTGTCTCTCATTGAAATGTTCAGAAATTTCACAGGATATAGGTCAATATAGAAAAGTCTATTTGGATTCTGTGTACCAGCAGACAAAGCTTTGGAAAATAAATCAAGAAAATAATACCATTTACAACAGACACCTATAAGATAAAATGGAATAAACCTAAGCAGAGAAATAAACGTCTGTACAAAGAAACCACAAAAATAATCACTATTACAAGATACCATAAGACATAATTCGAAAAGTTGGCCATGCTCTTGAATAGGGAATTTAACTTTCCAATATTATCAAACACACCATAAGTGATCTATAATTATAGTGCAATTGTGAATCAGATCCCAGCACATTTCTGAAAAGACATGGCAAATTTACTCACCAAGTTGAAAAAGAAAGGAAGTCCAGAATAAGAAAGGTAGAGACTACCCCTCTAAACCTAGAAATTCTGATGGTGTAGGGGATTATGCAATGAGTTACTAACTGCGAGGTCTGCAGTTCAAAACTGGCAGAGACTCTTCCAGAGTAAGATGATCCTCTAAAGTTTTACAGTGTCAGAAACCCAAATGGGCCAGTTATGCCTTGTCCTGTAGCAGTGGTTCTCAACCTTCCTAACGTCGCAATATTTTCACACAATTCCTCATGTTTGGTGACCCTAATTATAAAATTATTTTTGTTGATACTTCATAACTGTAATTTTGCTATGGTTAGGAATCGTAATGTAAATATCTGATATGCAGGATATATTTTCATTGTTACAAATTGAACACAATGAAACCATACTGATTGATCAGTAAACATATGTAATTATATACTGTGAAATATATATTTCTAATTAAAAATAAATTAAATTTTGTCTTGAAGCATAGTGTAGCATGTTTATCAGTCTTAATATAATGACAATAAACTATATTGCTACATTTTATCACATTATGCATAAAAAGCCATCCTCAGTGTGAAGGTTAAGAAAGCTTCCTTCTCACCAGATCAGAAATTCATGGGATAGTCTTTGCAAGAGCACAATGAAACCTACATCTGTATTTAGACTTGATAACCAAAAAGCTGGAAAACCCTGTTTCACAGATATGTTGTTGGAAAAGATATGTTGTTGCAAATGGAAGAAGACACAACACAGTCTCAGACACAACAGTATACGACTGCAAACACCTGATCCAGAATTTTGTAACTGGCATTGTAGAGAAATCAGTTCTTGCTGCCTCACTGTTAGTAAGTTCAATAAATTCCTCTTGTACAGTCTCAGGAACATCTTCAACTTTGACTGTGAATGGGCATCTAGCAAGTGCAAATTGGGTGTCAGGTAGATTTGGAAAGTACGATGAATATTTCATCTGCAAACATGTGCAAGTGTTCTTTCACAGAAACCATCATTGTCATTCATTTGTCTGGTTCAATGTCATGTTACTCAAAAAAAAGCAGATAAGGCAGGCAACATGTAAATATTATTTTCATCCATTTTTTTTTTTTTGGCCAACGCTAAAGTTTCATTTGGAATGATCAGATATTTTCAGCCACATCAAGGTATGTTGCTTTTGGCCCTCACAGTGATCAATTTAACTCATTCAAGGTGGCAAAGATGTCCACCAAGTAAGCTATTTTCTGTAGTCCACTTTGAAAAGTTCTTTGAACTGGGGTCTTGCTTTTTGATTTAAAAAAAGCATTTTGAGTTCATCACAAAACTCAAAATCATATTTTAAAACTTTTCCTCTCGAAATGTCTAGGTATATACCTGACTAAAAGAACCAAAAATCTATACGGGGAAAACCACAGAATACTATTGCAAGAAACCAAGAGCGACCTCAACAAATGAAAGAATATCCCATGATCATGGATTGGAAAACTCAATATAGTCAAGATGTCAGTTCTGCCAAAGGCACTATAAAAATTTAATGCAATTCCAATTCAATTACCCTCATCTCTCTTTAAAGAATTGGAAAAACTGATTACCAACTTCATATGGAGAGGGAAGAAGCCCAGAATTATCAGAGAACTCCTCAAGAAGAAGGACACAGTAGGAGGGCTTGCTTAACATGATTTTAGCACATACTATACAGCCACAATTGTCAAAACTGCATGGTATTGGTACAATGAGAGACACTCAGACCAATGGAAAAGAACTGAAAACACATAAATATAATCACCAGCATACAGACAACTGATCTTTGATAAGGGCCCAAAAATTATCCAATGGGAAGCAAATGCCCTCTTTAACAAGTGGTGTGGAAAAAAATGGATATTTACCTGCAGAAAAATGAAGCAAGACCCTTATCTCACTCCATGCACAAGAATAAACTCAAGGTGGATCACAGATCTTGAAGTTACACAGAATTGGGACCAACTTGAGAACTTTGGCACAGGGAATACCTAGGTTATCAGAAATAGGCAAGGGTACAAACACAGAGGAAACGCAAATTGACAAATTGGATATATTGAAGATGAAACACCTGTGTACATAGAAAGAATTCACCAAAAGAGTAATAAGAGAGCCCACAGACTAGGAAAATATATTTAGCAATGACAAATCAGACAAAGGCCTTATTACTAAAATATATAATACTGTGCTAGCTTCCGATAAGGAAAAAACTAATTGCCCACCGAGGAGGTGGGGAAAGGACGTGAACAGAAATTTCACAGCGACAGAAATCTGAATGGCCAATAAACATATGAGAAGATGTTCCCGATCTTTAGCCATAAGAGAAATGCAAATTAAAACAATGAGGTACCACCTGACACCCTCAAAGATAGCCCAATTCAAAAAATAAGAAAGCAACAAGTGTTGGAAGGGCTGTGAGGAGAGAGGAACTCTTATCCACTGCTGGTGGACTTGTACGTATGTACAACCACTATGGAAATCGATCTGGAGATATCTAAAACAGATAGAAATCGAGTTACCATACGACTGAGCAGCCTTCCCTACTGGGCATATAACCATAAGAGGCAAGAAACAATCCACGGCCAGACATCTGTGCTCCAGTGTTCATGTGGCACCAGTTCACAATTGCAAGGAGTTGGAAACAACCCAAATTTCCATCAAATGACGAGTGGATTACAAAGCTGTGGTATACACATATACCAGTACTACACATTACTGAAAAGCAGTGATGAACGTATGAATCACATCGCTGCATGGGAAGAACTGGAGGAAATAATATTTAGTGAAGTAAGCCAAGCACAAAAGGACAAGTACAACATGAGTCCACTAAGGTAAGCTTTAAAAAAATTAAAAAGGGGCATAGTGAAAAATCTACTGTATACAAACATTCCTTGGGTGAGGACCAGGTAATATGGCAGGACCAGACAAATACAGGGATACATATGGAAGACAACTAAAAAGAATGTGAGGAAAGGAAAATAATAATAAAGAAATGTGTAGCGGGGATACAGGGCACTAACCCACCCAAGGGGAGGGTATTTTTTGTGTCTCCACAGGGAAAGAGGAACCAAACTTCAACCCAGTGCTCCAAGATGTGAATGCAACATGCTGGCGTGGAGTAGGTAACCAGTAGAGAGGTCTTAGGGGCCGGGCACAATCCCAGCTACTACTTGGACACCTGCCCCTCACCCCAGAATAATTTATTTCAAAGGATGTCATTGAATTTGTAGCTCCAGGAGAGGGACATATCTGATCAGATCACCCAGGAGCATATGAAGGGGGAGGAGGAGAGAGTGGAGCACATCCTGGCCCACCAGGCCTTGAGAACTATGTTCCTGATTAGAGCAGATAGTTCACAGAGAGGTCCACATGACTGGCCCCACTATGAGACATGATGCCCCTCACTGACCCATAGCCCTACAGGGGACAACACTGGAGACACATTGTGGGAATTGCGCCCAAACGAGTCCCACCACACCAAGGCAAAACACTAAGGGTTGCAACAGGACAGGGAACAGAGCGGCAAGGTCCCTGGGGAATACTAAAGGTGGACTTTGGGGCCAGGGCGTGGTGCCCCAACAGACTGGACTGTAAAACACACCTAAAGGCCAACACACAGTATCTGAATTAACTACAAGCGTTTCTTTCTAGTGTTTTGTTCTTTTTTTTTAGTCATTGGTTTGTTGTTGATGTTTTGTTGTATATTGTTGCTTGGCTTTCTGTGCCTTTTTTTGGTGCATGTTATTATCCCCATAGGTCTGTCTAAATAAGATAGACTGGATGAACAATCTGGAGGAGAAAAGAACGGGACCAACATTTCCAGGGGGACATGGAAGAGGGGCAGGTGGGGTGAAAGGTAGTGGTGTTAACAAACCCAGGGACAAGGGAACAACAAGTGATCCAAATCAGTTGTGAGGAGGGTGTTGGCGGCCTGGTAGGGTGTGATGAAGGGTAATGTAACCAAGAGGAATTACTGAAACCCAAATGAAGGCTGAGCATTATAGTGGGACAAGAGGAAAGTAAAAGGAAATAAAGGAAAGAGCTAGGAGCCAAAGGGCATTTATAGAGGTCTAAATAAAGACATGTACATATGTAGATATATTTATATATGAAAATGGGGAAAGAGATCTATGTGAAAAATTTATAGGTTTAGTATTAAGGTAGCAGCTGAACATTAGGCCTCCACTCAAGTACTTCCTCAATGCAAGAAAACTTTCCTCTATTAAATTGGCATTCTATGATGCTCACTTTCCCTACAAACCCTCTGAAGCAAGTAAAGAAAGCTGTGCGGCAATCAAAAGATATAGTGTCTGGGGTCTTTAAGGCTTGAAAGTAAACAAGCGGCCATCTAGCTGAGAAGCAACAAAGCCCACATGGAAGAAGCTCACCAGCCTATGCGATCACGAGGTGTTGAAGGGATCAGGTATTAGGCATCATCAGAACAAAAAATCTTATAGTGAATGAGGGGGGTGGGGGAGTGCCAATTTGTAGGCCACTGGACATTCCCTTACAGCAGGGTCTTGGGGAGGAGATGAGTCAGTCAGTGTCTGATGAAGCAACAATGAAAAATACAACTTTCCTCTACTTCCTAAATCTTCCTCCTCACCCTGTATCATAATCCCAATTCTACCTTATAAATCTGCCTGGACCAGAGGATGTACACTGGTACAGATAGGAACTTGAAACACAGGTAATTCAGGGCGAATGGTCCCTTCAGGATCAGTGGTGTGAATGGCAATACTGGGAGGGCAGACGGAGGGTGGTTTGGAGAGGGGAAACTAGCTACAAAGATCTACATGTGACTTTCTCCCTGGGGGATGGACAACAGAAAATTGGGTGAAGGGGGACATTGGACAGGGCAAGGTATGACAAAATAATAATTTATTAATTATCAAGGGTTCATGAAGGAGGGGGGAGCAGGAATGGAGGGGAAAAATGAGCTGATGCCAGGGGCTTAAGTGCAGAGCAAATGTTTTGAGAATAATGAGAGCAATGAATGTCCAGATGTGCTTTACACAATTGATGTATGTATGGATTGTGATAAGAGTTCTAGGAGCCTGTAATAAAATGATTATATATGTAAAAAAAACCTTTCCTCTCAACCATCTCACTTCAGTGTGAAATAGCAGAGCATTTTTGGGTGCATCCAACTCGTTGTGCAGTTGCAAAAAGGCCAACTGTTTAAAGTGCTCACTTTTACAAAATTGACAGAACTTATGACACTTTTCATTACTTCTTGTAATATTTGCCGATGAATCATACAGTGGATTCTGTTGACTTTCGGTGACTCATTCAGTACCAAACGTTGAAATTCAGGTTGACATCCTTGCATAGCTGGAGCACCATCTGAAAAAACACTACAAACCTTTTCCCAAGAGACATTATGCTCACTCAGAAATGAACCAGCTATGTCAAATACATCACCTGCAGTAATTGTTGCTTCAAGAGATTTGCAAAAAAAAGAAACTCACTTTTAAAGTTGCCATCATTAATATACCTCATGCAAACCAGTAAATCGGAACAGTTTGAAATGTGTGTAGATTCATCAAGCTGGATACTAAATATTGGAAGTGGAGCAGATTTAATTTCCTGGATGACTTGATCAAGAACATCAGCAGACACGTCATCTATTCTTCTGCAGACATTATCATTAGATAAGGAAATTGCACTCAATTTCATAACAAATTTGTCTTCAATCCTAACTCAAACAATGTCTTAGGCCGCTGGCAACAGTAAATTCTCAGCAATGGTGTGAGGTTTCATAGCTCTGGGGAGTCTGAGTGGCACCAAATATGAAGCTTCAATGGCTGCTACATTTTGTTTGTGGAACTTGCTACCAGTGTCAAGACTGGATTTCTTGAGTCCATCAGCTTTGCTTCTAAAATAGTTGTTATCCTTGTTGGCAAAGCTCAGGTGCTAGCTATCAAAATGGAGTTTTAGTTTGTTCTGCTAGAAAGAGTTGGCTGATAGAATTTCACAACAAATGACACATTGTGGTGCATGCTGTAATTATTGAGGTAAAACCATATTGTAAAAAAAAATCGCACAATATTTTTATTTCTTAACGTTCTTCTCTACAGGATTCATTGTCATGGCATGGTTTGCTAATGAAAATAGTACATAACAATCACTTTAATAACATAGAAGATGATACACAGCACAATTCCGTCAATACAGTTCATTATAATTTCCTATGATTTACCATCTGTGTTTTTTTTTTTTAACATACCTGTTACTCTCACAAGGGGGCAGGATTCACATCAAACACAGCTGAATATAAAAAAGACTGATCAGCATCCGGATTAAGTTCCCATGATTCAGATATTTACATATATTTGTGGTAGTTGATTTCACAGTACTTGATTTTACATTTACCCGATAATTATAATTCACGAAGTGTCATTTTACTTCCAATACTGCTGCTTTCAACAAAGTAGCTGCTTTTAAAGATTAACTACTTTCAACACAGCAGCTACTCTCTATACATGTTTCACTGGTCAGCAAAAGCACATTATGGCACCACCCCTGTCACATACACTTGCATTTCTATGGGATATATGTGATTGAGCTGGTAAGGACATGTCATCATGCAAGTTACTCACACGTGGGTGTATCTTCATGTTGGAGGACCCGCCCAGAGACGGATAGAGGAGTGATTTCTTGGTTACTAAGACCATCAGAAATATGTGTTTTCTGATGGTCTTAGGCAATCCCTGCAAAAGTTTGTGTTAGTCTGGATACTTTAGAGAAACAAATCCAAAGAAACTCATGTATAAGAGAGAGTTTTATATAAAGGTTAAGTGCACATCAAGAAAATATCCCAACCCAGTGCTACCCAAGCCCACAAGTCTAAGATTAACCCTTAAATCTGACACCAATCCACAAAGTCCTCCTCCATCTCACAAAATACACACAATGACACCAACTGCAGGAGGAAAGCCAAATCAGAGAACATGTAAGCATCTCTGTGCTGGAAGGGGTCTCCACACGGTTGCTCCAGCACCCAGGGCTGTATTGGGTTAGGTCCATGCAGCTTCTCCTTGGGGATGTCTTGCAGGAAGTGAGCCTTGCCAGCTAAAGCAGAGAACTGGCCAAGGCAGCTGCACACTGATCCAACCATCACAAAGCAAGAGACCTGAGAACTAGAAAGGTGAGGCTCACTGAGCCATTTATCCTTCAGCCCTTCAATTAACCCCACATGTGTTTATTTGCCAGGTCGGCACAATAACCTACCTTAAGAGTCATTCGACCCCCAAAGGGGTCTCGACCCCCCAAGCTGAGAACCACTGCCCTATACGGTTTCTATCAATCTTAAGTGACTGGACAGCAGTGAGTTGGATGTTTAGGGTCCAGCCTCTATCGCTGTACCTGAGATAGACCCAAGGGAACAAGGACAATGTGTTCAAGAGGATCATCACCACACTCTCATGTCTGAATCCCTAAGGCACTCTCCTCTGGAAACAGCTCCCAGAATAGGCTCACTGTGGATTGATTTTTCTAAATGTAAATCATCCAGTTTTTAGGGAAGAGGCTGAAAAGGATTTATTTCTATATAAAGCCAATGGTCACAAAACATAATATGTGTTATAAAGGAAAGGCAGATGAACCACTCAAGAGAGATTTTAAAAGTTTCCCCTTGCAAATTAATGGATTGAAACCTGAGGACACAGTCTTGAATGACCCAGCAAACTATACTGATGACAAGTAATTGTGAACTCCAATGAGGCTAACCCTACTCTCTACCCCTGGTCTCTCCAGCTTTCTACCTGACCACTTTTTAGCACTTATTTCATGTATTGTATTTGTTTTCCTCTTTTCAGAACTTTTTGCCTTACTCTACTATTTCCTTTCTAAAGCTTTACAGCCTTCTTCTTCTTCTTCTTCTTCTTCTTCTTCTTCTTCTTCTTCTTCTTCTTCTTCTTCTTCTTCTTCTTCTTCTTTACTACTACTACTACTACTACTACTACTACTACTACTACTACTACTACTACTACTACTACTACTACTACTACTACTACTACTACTACTTCTGCTTCATCTTCTTTTTCTTTTACATTAAGAGACCATAGAGTGGTTCCTACTGGAATTCCCACTAAATCTGTTGTGAAAATCCAAATTTTGTTTGAATAAGGTAAACTAACAAAAACAGTAGACCATTCTATTTGTGCTCCCACCTGCACCTGCTCCTGGATCCTGAACCTGTGCTATTTGGGCCTGACATCCATTGCCCCGAATTCCCTTCAGTCCAACCCCACCCCTGTGCTGCAGGGTGGTTCGTGTGGGAACTCACATTGAACTGCCTCACTGTGTCTTCTTGCACAGTCATACACAGCCAGGCCTTCTGTGGTCACAGAACTCAGGTGCAGGGAGAACTGGTTCTTGGATGTGTCTGGGTTGATGACTAGATGATCTCTGAGAGATGGTGTGTATTCGCTAAACCACTCTGACCTGTAGAAACTCCTCTCCATGCACTCACGGCTTCTCCCAGGGCTGCCTGATCTGCTCCCAAATAGCGCTGTTTCTGGAGCCTGAGTCCCCAGTGATGGTGCAAGTGAGAGTGAGGGTCTGTGATGGCCTCACCACCTCAGCGCCTGAATCTTGAAGCTTCACTTTGGACAGGACACCAGGAGTCTTACAAAACAAGCATTAAATATCCTATCTGTCATTGAAACTGTTATGACCTACTGCATCTCCCTGCCACTGACATGATTAAAGACCCAGTACCATCAAAATGAGGAAGAGAATGGAGGCAGACATTTCTTATCAAAGTCTCCCTGGTTCAGCAGACTCTGGACTTCTGCTGGTTCCACAGGGAAATCTTGAGGGGGGTAGGTTTTTAAATAATAAATCACTCCAGGCTTTTGCTTATGAGTGTTACTGGCTGTTATCAGGGCGTCAGAGAATGACTATTAACTGTGTGCTAATTGACAGGGCTCACAGCTCCACACGGAAGCTTCCCAGAGCTGGTTCTTGAAGCAAGTTGTATGGCAGTCATATGTAAGCAATGACAGTGAGGTGGCCCACAGGCATACACTGAATTTGTACCCTCCCCAGATCCCAATATTTGCAATCATAAAATTATCAGAGTTCTAATGTACCTTATATTGTTTGATTTGAGCACATGTATCTACTAGTGTGTGCATTAATTTATTCATTGTGAGTTCTGAGAGCTATGAACACGTCAGACATTCTTCTGCACTGAGGGAATATCAATAAACCAAGCAACTGAGCTAGGAAACGAATGATCTCTTCCTCAAAAACTAAACCCGTTCCAAGTGCACCTATCTTGATTCATGGGAACCTTATAAGACTGATTAAAGCTGCTCATGAGAACTTCTCTGACTGTAAATAGGTACAGGAAAAGACAGACTCATCTTACTCGGAAAAAATAGCTCGCTGGTTTGTGGTGAGTATCCCAATACTTACCCCACTGTGTCACGGCATCTCTTTACATTGCTATGCCAAGAAGCCCATATTAAAGGGCTTTATAAATGTCACACTGATAAGCCAAATTGTGATATTTTCAATATTATAATATGAATATGAGCCCTGAATTATGAATAAGGGGGTCCATAAGCAAATTTATGGCCATTCACTTGCCTTTTGGAAAAGAATGTCGAAAGTACCATGGACTGGGCTGTCAATATAACAAACATATCTGTTGCCAGGGAAATACAGCCTGGGAGTGCCTTAGAAAGGATGGTGAGACTTTGTTCCATGTACTTGAACATGCTGTCATGACACCAGTCCATTGAGAAAGACATCATCCATGATAAACCAGGGTATCAGTGAAGAAGGAGATGGTTTGACACAGTGGCTGTAACAATGGGCTCAAAAATATTTATTGTGATTGTGGTACTGAACTACGCATGATTCAGTTCTGTTTTGCATTGAATTACTGAGATTTGAAATGGACTCTGTGGCACCTAACACCATCAAAAGAAAATGAAAAAACACAATATTCTTCCAAGGTTGAATTACAGTGCTGGGGGAAAGGATATATGTTTTATTTTCCTTAGCAAAAAAGGAAATATGTAAGAGAATACATTCTTTATAATTGTTCTTATGTTGAATTTCACTTTGCCTTGGTTAATTTTTGGTAGCAAAAGTCTTGTCTACATATTTATATATTTATATAACATTAAGCATCCAAGGTTGTTTGGGTGCAGGAACATAAAGACTAGTCGTGACACTACATGAAAGAGAAGAACTGTCTGAAAGGATTTTCTTTTCTATAATACTGGTGGGATAACGTTATGATATCTTTAACCACTGAGTTTCCATGTGGTTTTGAACTGCCAACCTTTTGGCTAGAAGTTGAGCATTTAATCTTGCCCATATAGTTTTGTGGTCCAGGTTCGACTATGTATAATTTACATGCATCTACTTTTACTTCCTATTGGTGAATATTTTTGTGCATGTTGACTGGTCTTAAGACATTATGTTGAGTTCTTCTAGGTCAATACTATGACTATTATTTGTTCCTTGATAGAAACCGTCCTAGATTACTCCGGTCTGAACTCAGATCACGTAGGACTTTAATCGTTGAACAAACGAACCTTTGATAGCTGTTGCACCATCAGGATGGCCTGATCCAACATCGAAATCGTAAACCCTATTGTCAATATGAACTCTTTAATAGGATTGCGCTGTTATCCCTAGGGTAACTTGGTCCATTGATCAATTATTGGGTCAATAGAAGATTAAAATTGCGACTTGTAAATCTAGATATAATATCTTTCGGAGTTTTTTTTGTTCTCCGAGGTCACCCCAACCAAAATATTTATTTATATAAATTGAGTGTTTTCTGTTGATTAATAATAATTTATTTATTTATTTATTTATTTTAACAATTTATTGGGGCTGATACAATTATTTTCACAGTTCATACATATACATACATCAATTGTATAAAGCACATCTGTACAGTCTTTGCCCTAATCATTTTTTTTCTCTTTTCTTCTTTTACATTTTATTAGGGACTCAAACAACTCTTACCACAATCCATACATATACATACATCAATTGTATAAAGCACATCCATACATTCCCTGCCTCAATCATTCTCAAGGCATTTGCTCTCCACTTAAGCCCCTTGCATCAGGTCCTCTTTTTTTTTTCCCCTCCCTCCACTTTTCCCCCTCCCTCATATGCCCTTGGTAATTTATACCTCGTTATTTTGTCATATCTTGCCCTATCCGGGGTCTCCCTTCCCCCCTTCTCTGCTGTCCCTCTCCCAGGGAAGAGGTCACATGTGGATCCTTGTAATCAGTTCCCCCTTTCCAACCCACTCACCCTCCACTCTCCCAGCATCATCCCTCACGCCCTTGGTCGTGAAGGTATCATCCACCCTGGATTCCCTGTATCTCCAACCCTCATATGTACCAATGTACAGCCTCTGTCCTATCCAGCCCTGCAAGGTAGAATTCGGATCATGGTAGTTGGGGGGAGGAAGCATACAGGATCTGGGGGAAAGCTGTGTTCTTCATCGATACTACCTCACACCCTAATTAACCCATCTCCTCTCCTAAGCCCCTCTATGAGGGGATCTCCATTGGCCGACACTTGGGCCTTGGGTCTCCACTCTGCACTTCCCCCTTCATTTAATATAATATATATATACACATACATATATACATATACACATATATACACATACATACACACACTTATATCTTTTTTTTTTTTGCATGATGCCTTATATCTGGTCCCTTGGGCACCTCGTGATCGCACTGGCCGGTGTGCTTCTTCCATGTGGGCTTATTTGCTTCTGAGTGAGATGGCCGCTTGTTCACCTTCAAGACTTCAAGACCCCAGACACTATGTCTTTTGATAGCCGGGCACCATCAGCTTTCTTCACCACATTTGCTTGTGCACCCATTTGTCTTCAGCGATCCTATCATGGAGGTGTGCAGTCAATGATATGATTTTTTGTTCTTTGATGCCTGGTAACTGATCCCTTTGGGACCACTCGATCACACAGGCTGGTGTGTTCTTCCATGTGGACTTTGTTGCTTCTGAGCTAGATGGCCGCTTGTTTATCTTCAAGCCTATAAGACCCCAGTCACTATCTCTTTTGATAGCCGGGCACCATCAGCTTTCTTCACCACATTTACTTGTTCACCCACTTTGGCTCCAGCCATTGTGTCGGGAGAGTGAGCATCATAGAGTTCCAATTTAGTAAAAGAAGGTATTCTTGCATAGAGGGAGTGTTTGAGTAGAGGCCCAAGGTCCTTCCGCCACCTTAATACTTGACCTATAAATATAGACACAACGATCTATTTCCCCAACCTCCTATATATATTTGCATGTACATGTCTTTGTCTAGACCTCCATGAATGCACTTTGACTCCTAGCTCTTTCCTCCATCTCCCTTGATCTTCCTCTTGCCCTACTACCATGCTTCATCGCCACCTGGGCTAGAGTATACCTCTTCTCTAAGCAACCTTACCCTTGATCATTTCCCACCAGGCCTGCCACTCCCCCTTCTCTACCATTTGGGGTCCCATGTTTTTCCCTTGTCCCTGGGTTTGTTAACACCACTTCCTTACCCCCCCCTACCCCCCCACCCCAAGTCCCCCCGGAACTGTCGGTCCCGTTGTTTTTCATCCAGATAGTTCATCCAGCCTGTCCTATTCAGACAGACCTGTGGAGTCACTAACATGCACGGAAACTAGACAGAGGAACACAAAGCAACAGTATACAACCAGACAACAAAACAACCAAAACAAACCACTGAAAAAGAACAGAACAAAACAGTTCACAAGAGAAAAGCTTGTAATTAGTTCAGGGATCTTTGCTGGCCCTTAGGAGCGTTTTCCAGTCCAGTCTGTTGGGGCACCACGCCCTGGCCCCAAAGTCCACTTTCAGCATTCCCTGGGGACCTTGCCACTCCATTCCCTTGCTGTTCCGCTGCACTCCCCCAGTGATTTGCCTCGGTGTGGTGGGATCAGGTCAGGTGCAATTCCCACACTGTGTCTCCGGTGCTGTCCCCTGTATCGCCCTTAGTCACTGAGGGGCATCATGTCTCATAGTAGGGCCAGCCATGTTGTTCTCTCTGTGGACTGGCTGCTCTACTCAGGAACATCATCATCACGGCCTGGTGGGCCAGGCTGTGCTCCACTCTCTCCTCCTGCCCCTTCATCTGCTCCCGTGTGCTCTGATCAAATATGTCCATCTCCCATAGCTGCAGAGTCAATGTCGTCCTTTGGAACAAATTCTTTTCGGGGGAGTGCAGGAATCCACTTAATTTATGGTGCTGGGGCCAGCCTCCCAGACCTCTCCACCGGTTCCCTCCTCCACGCCGGGATATTGCATTCACACCTTGCGACACTGGGTTGAAGTCTGGTCCCACTTTCCCTGTGGAGATATAAACCATACCCTCCCCTTGGGTGGATTAATGCCCCATTTCTGTCATGCTGATTGTACTTACCTCAGGGGACTCATGTTGTACCTGTCCCTTTGGGTCTGGCTTACCTCGCTTAACATAATTCCTTCTAGCTCTTCCCATGAAATAACGTGTTTCATGTGCTCATCGGTGCTTTTTAGTGCTGCATAATACTCCATTGTGTGTATGTGCCAAAGTTTGCTAATCCACTCGTCTATCGATGGAAACTTAGGCTGTTTCCAAGTCTTTGCTATTGTGAATTGTGCCGCAATAAACATTGGAGCGCATATGACTGGTCGTGTTTTATTTGCTGCTTCAACCGGGTATATGCCCAGTAGAGGGATGGCTGGGTCGTAAGGTAGATCAATTTCCATTTTCTTTAGGTATCGCCAGATTGCTTTCCACAGTGTCTGTACAAATCTGCACGACCACCAGCAGTGGAGGAGGGTTCCTATTTCACCACAGCCCCTCCAACACTTGTTGCTCTCTGATTTACTGATCTGGGCTAGCCTCAGGGGTGTTAGGTGGTATCTCATGGTTGTTTTGATTTGCATTTCTCTTATGGCAAGGGACTTCGAGCACTTTCTCATATATTTATTGGCCATATTGATCTCCTCTCTAGTGAAAGTTCTTGCCCACTTCCTTAGGGGGTTAACTGTTTTCCTCTTTTTGCAGGTCATGATGGTGTTGTAGATTTTAGTAATGAGCCCTTTGTCTGACGTGTCATTACTAAAAATCTTCTCCCAGTCTGTGGGTTGCCTTGTCACCCTCTTGGCAAAGTCTTTCGAGGTGCACAGGTGTTTTATTCTTATTAGATCCCATTTGTCGATTTCCAGATCACCTGTGTGTGTCCCCTTCCCTGTTGCAGTGAGCCTATGTGCTCCCTGGGCCAGTGCTCTGAGATTAGTCCCGATTCCCTCCTTAATGGTCCTGATGGTTTGGGGTTTGACTTCTAGATCTGTGATCCACCTTGAGTGTATTCTTGTGCATGGGGTGAGGTAGACGTCTTGTTTCAACTTTCTACATGTGGATATCCATTGTTTCCAGCACCACTTATTAAAGAGGGCATCTGCTTCCCACTTGACGTTTTTGGGACCCTTGTCGAAGATCAGTTGTCTATATGCTGATGATTTTACTCCTGGGCTTTCTATTCTTTTCCACTGGTCTGAGTGTCTATCATTGTGCCAGTACCATGCTGTTTTGACCACTGTAGCTGTGTAGTAGGCATTAAAATCAGGTAGGGCGAGTCCTCCTATTTTGTCCTTCTTCTTGAGGAGTTCTCTGCTAATTCTGGGTTTCTTCCCTCTCCATATGAAGTTGGTGGTCAGTTTTTCCAATTCTTTGAAGAAGGTTGATGGTAATTGGATTGGTATAGCATTGAACTTGTAGAGTGCTTTAGGAAGAACTGTCATCTTTACTATGTTCAGCCTACCTAACCATGAGCAGGGGAGCTTCATCCATTTGTGAAGGTCACTTTTGGTTTCCTGTAATAGGGTTTTATAATTATGCTTATAAAGGTCTTTAGTATTTTTTGTTAAGTATATTCCTAGGTATTTCAGTTTGTTCTTGGCTACTGTGAAGGGTACTTCCCTCTTAATCGCCTCTTCCATGGCCCTGTCCGATGTGTATAGAAACCCTACCGACTTCTGTTTATTGATCTTGTATCCTGCTACTCTTCCGTATTCCTCTATTGCTGTAAGTATTCCAACTGTGGAGTTTGGGGGGTCTTCAATGTATAGGATCATGTCATCTGCAAATAACGATCGTTTCACCTCCTCCTCTCCCAACTGGATCCCTTTGATGTCCTTCCGCTGTCTTATGTTGTTAGCCAGAACCTCCAAAACGATATTGAATAGAAGAGGGGACAGGGGGCATCCTTGTCTTGTACCCTTTTTCAGTGGTATTGTTCTTGTCTTTTCTCCATTGACTATGATGTTGGCTGTTGGTCTTTCATAGATAGCTTGTATGAGCTTGAGGAACTTACCTTCCAATCCTATCTTCATGAGTGTTTTGATTAGGAATGGATGCTGGATGTTGTCAAATGCTTTTTCTGCATCTATGGATATTATCATATGGTTTTTATCCTTTTTCTTCTCGATGTGGTGTATGATATTGATGGATTTTCGGATGTTAAACCATCCCTGCATCGCTGGGATGAATCCTACTTGGTCGTGGTGAATGATATGTTTGATGTTCCTTTGTATTCTATTGGCCAATATTTTGTTAAGGATTTTTGCATCTATGTTCATTAGAGATATTGGTCTATAATTCTCTACACCTGTGGGGTCTTTTCCCTGTTTGGGTATCAAAGTAATGCTGGCTTCGTAAAATGAGTTTGGGAGCTTGCCGTTCTTTTCTATGTTATGGAATACTTTGTGGAGGATCGGTGTCAGCTCTTCCCTGAATGTTTGGTAAAATTCTGCTGTGTAGCCATCTGGCCCTGGGGCCTTTTTCCTTGGTAGGTTTTTGATGACACTCTCTATTTCTTCCTTCGCTATGGGTTTGTTGAGGTTCTTGATCTCTGTCTTCAGATAATCTAGGGATAGATTGTTTTTCTAAATATTTATCCATGTCTTCCAGGTTTCTGAATTCATTAGAATACAAACCTTCATAGTACTTTGTGATTATCCTTTTTATCTCATTGGGGTCTGTTGTTATTGCCCCCGATTCATCCCTCATCCTGGCTATTGATGATTGTTCCTTTCTATCTTTGGTAAGCTTTGCCAGGGGAGTGTCAATTTTATTAATTCGTTCATAAAACCAGCTTCTAGTTGCGTTAATCCTTTGCATTGTTCTTTTGTCTTCCCACTGGTTTAACTTCGCCCTGATTTTTATTATTTCTTTTCTCTTGCTATTGGAGGGGTAGTTCTGTTGACTCTGTTCTAGTTGTTGGAGGTTTTGTGTTAACATATCTGTCATATGCCTTTCTTCTTTTTTCATGTATGCATTCAGTGATATCAAGCTACCTCTGATAACTGCCTTTGCAGTGTCCCATAAGTTTTGATATGTTGTATGCTCGTTCTCATTAGTTTCTAGAAATTTCCTGATATCCTCTCTGATCTGGACCTTAACCCATTCATGTCGCAGGAGATCGTTGTTTATTCTCCAATTGGTGGCCCTTGCTTTTCTGGGTGCCCTCCTATTAATCTCCAGCTTTATGGCATGGTGGTCTGAGAAAGACATCTGGATAATATCTATGTGTTTGAATTTACTCAGGCTGGCCTTGTGCCCCAGCATGTGATCTATTCTTGAGAAAGATCCGTGTGGATTGGAGAAGAATGTGAAACCTTTTGCTTTTGGATGAAAGGCTCTATAGATGTCTATCAGGCCCTGTTGCCTAATTACATTGTTTAGCTCTCTGGCCTCTTTGCTGAGCTTCTTTCCCTGTGACCTGTCTTTCTCTGATAGTGGAGTGTTGAAGTCCCCCACTATTATTGTTGTTTCCGTGATTTCTTCTGTCATTTTTTTAATAGTTTGTTTGACGAAATTTGCCGCACCATTATTAGGTGCGTAAATATTCAGTATGCTTATTGCTTCCTGGTTTACTGAGCCTTTGAGCATTATGTAATGTCCCTCTTTGTCTCTTTTTATGTTTTGGATCTTGAGATCCATTTTGTCGGCGATTAAGATAGCTACTCCTGCCTTCTTGGAGTTACCATTTGCTTGGTAAACTTTCTGCCAGCCCTTTATTCTCAGCATATGCTTGTCTGCTTGCTTAAGGTGTGTCTCTTGCAGGCAGCAGATTGATGGGTTATGTTTTCTAATCCAATCCTCCAGCCTCTTTCTTTTAACATATGAATTGAGCCCATTTGTATTCAAAGTGATTATTACAATCTCTGGCTTCATGGTTGCCATATTCTGTTTTGTGTTTTGGGTCTTTGCCTATCTTCCTTCATATCAGTGTACTGCGTTTGAGTGGAGGGTTTCTATCCTGTCCTCTTTTCCATCTGAGACCGTGTTGTCCTGGTACGTGTTGCGGGCATGTTGGCTTCTAGATGGAGATGGGCTATATGGTGGTCTCCTGGTGGTTCTAGTTGGAGCTTGATCTTCTGGCCATAGTGAGTCAGCCAGTATGTTCTGCAGGGTCGGGTGACTTGCAGTATATTTTTTGAGTTCTTCCTTGTCCTGGAAGACCCTTATCTTACCCTCTATCTTAATGGATAACTTGGCAGGGTATAGGATTCTGGGGAGGCATTTTTATCTTTCAGTTTTTGGAAGATGTTGCTCCATTCTCTCCTCCTCTTCATGGTTTCTTTGATAAGTCTGAGCATAATCTTACCTGCGCTCCTTTGTATGTGACTGTCTTCCTTTCTCTTGATGCTCGTGGAATTTTCTCTTTTTCCTCTAAGTTGGATAATTTTACAATTATATGTCTTGGCGTGTTCTTCTTGGTGTTTAGCTTAGCCGGCGTCCTCTCTGCTTCCTGTATGAGAGTCGGATTCTCCTTTGTTAGGTTGGGGAAATTTTCTTCCAGGAATTCCTTTGCTATCTTGGCGGTCGATTTGTGTGTTATGTTGTGTTCCGGTAGACCGATTATTCGAATATTATTCCTCTTCATAGCATCTGTCATTGATCTCAGGCTGTCTTCTGTTTCTTTAATTTTCCTATCTGATTGTTTTTCTCGCTTGCTTCATTTGGTTTGAGCGTCCTCGAGTTCACTGATACGGTTCTCAGTCTCCTCAAGCCTAGATATAGCTTCTGTGACCTTTTGTGTGGCCTCTGCTACCTCCTCTGTTAGTTTCTGCAGTTCCTTTTGGTGGATAGTATTCATCCCCTCTATTGTGGACTTCATCCCCTCTATTGTGCATTTCATCCCTTCTATCGTTGCATCCTTATTTTGGTTTGCTTCTCTTAGCTCCTGTATTACTGCAAGCAGAGTTCTGAAGATTTCCTTTTGTGGCTGATCTATATCTGTTTCTTCTATGAGTGACGTTAGGTCTGTTAAAGTGCCTCGTTTCTCTGATTTTTTTGTTGGGAGTGATGTGGTCTGTTGATTTTTCCTTGATCCTTTAATAGGCCCCATGCTTCTGGGAGACAGGAGTAACCTTATTGTGTGGAGGCTCAGGCCACTGTGCCGTCTCCTGGGGTGGCTGGGGCGGGCTGCGGCAGGCTTAGGGCTGGCACTGGGGACCCAACAGGGCCCCAGGTGGTGAGAGCTGGCTGGAGCTCACTGACGGCTCCTCAGGGACTGCAAAGCCGAGACCCAGGCTCCACTGCAGGTGGGATGTTTGATCTGCCCGGGCTGTGAGCGGGCGCGGGGAGGCCCCTTGGATAGCTGCGCAGGCAGCTGCGGGACACTGCAGGGAACAATGGTGTTCGCTCTCCGCCCTTTTGGCGCGAAACCGCAGGGGGTAATGGCGCCGGCAAAGGAGGCTTGGTGCGAAACCGCAGGGGGCAATGGCGCCCTTCCTCCGCTCAGGCTCAGAGTCGCGGCCACCGGGGTCCCCACAGCACCCTGGGGAGGGCACCTACTCTTGTGCCTTGCGCAGGGAGGGGCCCTTGGTGGGCAGACTCTGCAGCCCGGGGCGAGGCGCTCCGTGGAAGCTCAGGGTCCGGGACAGGCGCGGGTTGGGCTATGGCTCCTGTTGGCGGGAAGTGCTCAGTGCAGGGTCCCCGCCAGGAGTGGAGCTGGCGCTAGGCTGCCAGGGGCTGGCGGGGGCGGGCGGGGGTGGGAGGCCGGCGCACGGAGGGCAGGTGGAGAGGTCCGCGGCAGCGGTGCGGGTGGATGGTCCCCCGTGGGGGTCGCCAGACAACCCGCGGGTCTGCTCCCCTGAGCTTGGATGAATGGAGGGAGGGACGTGGGCCCGAGGGCAGATCGCTGCCCTGCGGGGAGAGGGGAACTGCGGGAGAGGAAAGCTTCTCTCCCAGTGGGGATCCGCGAGTGGGGAGTGGGCCGCTGGAGTAGGGGAGCGTGACCTGCTGCGCCTGTCTAGGCAGGGCAGGCAAGCGGCTCTGGGATGGCGTCCAGTTTGGGGATGGAGCCTAGGCCAGTCGCCAGTGAGCTCACGGCAGCTTAGTGGCCAGAGATGTCCCACTAGTCCGGTCCTCTTTCACCTAGACCCCTGCTCAGGACAAATACGTGGGGTAGGACTGGGGTGCTGTCCCAGGGGGATATTTCACTCACCAGACTCTTACTATTCAGCTGCCTGGTCGCCAATCCCGCTTTGTTTGGAGGAGCTCTCAGAGTATGCCGGTGTCCCTGTCGGCCATCTTCCCCAGCCTCCCAACAGTCTTAATATAACAATAGTGAACTACATTGCTACATTTTGCGACAGTGTGTGTAAAAAGCCAGAAGGTTGAGATAGTTTCTTTCTCACTAGATCAGAAATTCTCCAGACAGTCTTTGCAAGAGCACAAGATCATCTTCCACAGCAAATCTACTTCTTTATTTAGACTTGATAACAAACAAGCTGGAAAACCCTGTTTCACAAAGATAAGTTGTTGGAAATGGAAGAAAAAGGTGCAACACGGTCTCAGACAGAACAGGACCTGACTGCAAACACTTGATCCAGAATTTTGTAACTGGCATTGTAGAGAAATCAGTTCTCGCTGCATCGCTGTTAGTTCAATCAACGTCTCTTGTGCTATCTCAGGAACATCTTCAACTTTGACTGTAAATGGGCTTCTGGCAAGTGCAAATGGGGTGTCGGGTAGATTTGGAAAGTACGATGAAATTTCATCTGCAAGCATATGCAAGTGTTCTTTCACAGAAATTGTAATCCTTTTGTCTGGTTCAGTGTCATGTTCTTCAAAGAAAACAGATAGGGTAGGCATGTAAATTTTATTTTCTTTTTATTATTTTTTTGGTAAATTTTATTTTCATCCAATTTTTTCCCCCAAAGCTGATGTTTCCTTTGGAATGATCAGATATTTTCAGACAAATCAAGGCATGTTGCATTTTGTCCTTGCAGTAATAAATTGTAACTCATTCAAGATGGCAAAGATGGCAATCAAACTATTTTCTGTATCTCACTTTTATCGCTGCAAAATGCTTTGAACTGCGGTCATGTTTTCTGATAAAAAACGTTTTGAGTTCATCACCATGCTCAAAAACACCTTTTAAAACTTTTCCTCTGGACAACCGTCTCACTTCAGTTGCGAAAGCAGTAGACTGTTTAAAGTGCTCGCCTTTACAAAATTGACAGAATTTATGATGCTTCTCATTACTTCTTGTAACTCTTTTGGCCGTGTATTTGTTGCTAATATTTTCTGATGAGTTATACAGTGAGTTCCGGTGACTTTCGGTGACTCAGTACCAAACGTTGAAATTCAGATTGACATCCTAGCATAGTGGAGCATCATCTGCAAACACCACAAACCTTTTCCCAAGAGATCTTATGCTCTTTCAGAATGAACCAACTATCAAATACATCACGTGTAGTAGTTGCCATTTTAAGAGGTTTGCAAAAAAAGAAACTCATATTTAAAGTCGCCATCATTAATATGCCTCAGGTAAACAGTAACTGTGAACAGTTTGCAACGTCTGTAGATTCATCACGCTGGATGCTAAATATTGGAAGTGGAGCAGATTTACTTTCCTGGATTATCTGATCAAGAATATCAGCAGCCTTGTCTGCTATTCTTCTGCAGGCAGTGTCATTTGATAAGAAAATTGCGCTCAATTTTGTAACAAATTCATCTCTGATCATAACTCGAACAATTTACTGGCCCCTGGCAACAGTGAATCCTCAGCAATGGTGTAGGGTTTCATAGCGCTGGTGATTCTGAGTGCCACCAAATATGAAACTTCAATGACTGCTACGTTTTGTTTGTGGTACTTGCCACCAGTGTCAAGTCTGGCTTTCTTGAGTTTATCATCAGCTTTGCTTTTAAAATAGTTGGTATCCTTGCCAGCAAAGCTCGGATATTTGCTATCAAAATGGCATATTAGTTTGTTCAGCTTCATAGATTCAACTAATAGAACTTCACAACAAGACATTGTAGTTTCTCAGTTCCTGCTGTCATTGAAGTAAAACCATACCATAAAAAATCCTCACTATCTTTTCTTAACGTTCTTCTACATGATCCATTGTCATGGGATGGTTGGCTAATGAAAATAATATATAACCATAGCTTTAATAATACAAAAGATGGCTCTCCCTCCTCCACCACTGCCACCTCCTCCTGCTGTTCCTGCAGCTGCCTGTGTGCTCGTTTGGTGCGGACCTGGTACCTCTTTTGAGAAGACTTCAGCTTTCACCCTGGCCAACAAAAAACTCAAGGGAGGAGTCAAGACTGAGAACAATGATCAGATTAACTTGAAGGTGGTAGGGCAGGATGGTTCTGTGGTGCAGTTTAAGATTCAGAGGCACACCCACTTAGTAAGCTAATGGAAGCCTATTGTGAACAGGGTTTGTCAATGAGTCAGATCTGATTTGATTCGACAGACAGCCAATCAATGAAACAGACACACCTGCACAGTTGGAAATGGAGGATGAAGATACAATTGATGTGTTCCAGCAGCAGACAGGAGGCATCTTCTAAGGGAGCCTGCTCCTTTCCTCCAGAACTCTCTTCCAGCCGACCAAGAATCCATACTCGATTAGAAAACCACAGTTTGATTCAACCACCTCCTGACAACTACAGTATAGTTTTCTCTTTATTTCATTTCCCCTTCCTCATTCCTTTATTGTACACAAAGTAACTGGTGCATGTACACAAGCATATTAAATTTTTCCCTTTGTTTATTTATTCGTTTACTAAATCACCAATGGTATGTTTTGATCAACATCAGGTGGAGATGGGATGGGGAAAACACTGGTTCTGTGAAAGCTCCCCTTCTCCATCAGTGGCTTGCTCATTCAGCTTCTCTCTTTGTATTTCAGTAGGTTATTTTGCTCTCACTGTTTAACAAAAACAAAAAAAATGACATGAAAAAAATCCTTGCATGCCTTGTTCGATTGAAGAATTTTTATGTTTTTCATTTATCATTGTAAAACCAAGGACAGTTTTATAACATTTTTGTATGTAGCTATTACATGTAGGGCAATCTGTCTTTAAGTAGGCGTAAATTACTCTCAATGAAGCCTAGATAGTTTTCCCTTCAAGTCAAGCGTCTTGTTTAAATTTCTTATTTAAAAAAAATAGTACTAAAGATGATACATGGCACAATTTAGTCAATACAGTTTATTAAAATTTCCTATGATTTAACATTCTCTATGTTGTGTTTTTACATACCTGTTACTATCAAAAGGAGCAGTATTCACATCAACCACAGCTGAATATAAAAAGACCAATCAGCATCCAGATAAAGTTCCCATGGTACAGATATCGATTTTTTGCAGTAGTTTATGATTTTACCCAGAAATAATAATTCATGAAGTGTCATTTACCTCCAATACTGCTGCTTTTAACACTGTCGCTGCTTTTAACACAGTAGCTGCTTTTAACACAGCAGCTGCTCTCTACACATGTGTGACTTGTCCACATAAACACATTGTGGTGCCAACCCTGTCACATCCACCTTTATTTGTACAAGTTGAATGTGATGGGGTTGTCTGATTATGTCATTATGCTGCGTACTCGTATGTGGGCAGACCCTCCTGGAGATGGATAGAGGAGCAGTGACTTGGTTCCTAAGACCATTGGAAAAACATGTTTTCCAATGGTCTTAAGTGACTCCTGTGAAAGGGTCCTTTGACCCCAAAAGAGGTCGTAACCCACAGGTTGAGAACTGCTGTATTAACAGGGTTGTTACAGGATGATTAAGGCTGCCCATTTGGAACATAGCATAGAACGGAATGTGATCAATGCTGTTATTGTGTGAGTTTGGTATAGTATATCACTTATGAAAGAAAGTGTTAGTCTGGGTTGGCTAGAGGAACAGTCATAAACTCATGTGTATAAGAACTTTATATAAAAGAGCAATTATATATTGAGAAAACATCTCAGCCCAGTTCAGATCAAGTTCATAAGTCCGATATTAGCCTATATGTTCGGTACTAGTCGATAAATTCCTCTTTAGATTCACAGTATATGTAATGATGCCAAATGCAGGAATATCACAGGCCAGTGGGTAGAAGGTCTTGTGGATCCAGTGGCAGTGTATGCATTTCAGTGTTGGCCCGGGTCTCCTCCAGCTCTCTGACTGTCTCAGCGCAGAAAAGGAAGGCAGAGAGACTGGGTTTGATCTCCATTGAGCTCCTTATTTCTGTCATGCCTCAAAATGAGGTCATCAAGCTGCAATTTTATTGACAGGCTGACAGGATATAATGTAATTGCCACGGCATGTATTCAGTAAATTTGCCATGAGTTTTATAAACAATTTACTTGCTAACTGCATTTAAAAAATTTAACTTGAGTTTAATTGACATAATTCATATACCACACAACCCAGTGGTTTAAATATATTAAAAAGAGCTGTGCAGTTATGATCCCCATCAATTTTAGAACATTTTCTTCAGTCTTAAACTCACCATTTGCCCCAGCCTGCCCTGTCCTAACCCAAAGAAACTTAATCCATTTATAGTCTTCACAGTAACTAAGTCCTATCCTAGATTTTATTTAAAGAAAATCATATGCGTATGGATTGTGATAAGAGTTGTATGAGCCCCTAATAAAATGTAAAACACAAAATTAAAAAAAACACCTAACTATCCTAAGTCATCATGGCAAAATATTGAATGCTCAATAAACCACTGAAAACTCCAAAAAAAAAGAAAGAAAATCATATGCAAAAAAAACAGCCCTCAATCCAAAAGAAAATATAAAAACTAGAACAAATTTAAAAGGGACCAAAAGAGAGAAAAACAATAACGTTAAAAATTATCTGTGTTAATCTACTTTCCAATGCACTCAGTGTATAACAAGACTATTTCCATTCTTTGTTCATGGTCTAAGGAGATTCACTGGAGGCTTAATCTGTGTGGGAACTGTGCAAATGGAGTTTGGGCTTCCACTGTCATCCGCAGTCTGCTCAGGTTTTAATCGCTAATACCATTGCCTCCTCTGATCTTGGATTGCTAAGTACATTTCCATGCTTTATTTTTATTCTGTTCATGTCCTGGAGAAAGAAACAAAGTACCTCAGCTTCTTGAGGGAACTACTAAATAATTACGTTACCAGTTAATTTTTCAGGTTCTTTTTCCATGGTCTTTGTGCCGGAATCTTACATTAAGTGGACTTGAGGGGTGCCTCTTTATTATGGTGAAATGAACAGAACATGTTCTTTCTCTAATAACAATAGCTATAGTATTTTTTTAAAAACATAGAGTGTTTAAGAGTAATAGTTCTTGTAGGATTTTATCTTAAAATTTAAGTAACCAATAGATGAGGATTTTATTTTAAACATAAATACATGAACTTGTCGTGCATAAACTTTTTTAGTTTAGTACAAGGTAGTCATGACAAGGCACACAAGTAAGACTTCAAGATGCTGATTTTAGAACCAGAAAATTATAATTAACAATTATAATGTTAGTCTTGAGATTAGATTTCCATACTTTAGACTTCATTTTGACCTTGAGTTCAATGGAAATCCCTTATAGCTGGGGTCCAAATTCGGTGTTAATAGAGTCTCTACAAGGTCTAGTCTATGGAGAGAATCACTGCCTCTGCCTTTTCCTTCTCAGAGCATAAACCGAAATTCAGTTTCTATATGTGAACATTTCACTTTGAACTCACTGATAAGGGATAGGTGATGCCATCTTTAACAAAGATTAGTGTATTATTTTTTTCCATGAAGGTAGACAAATAGTAGTTTACAAGTTAGAGACTCCAAGACACTTTAGAGAGAGATAATCTTATGTCATAATTTCTTTTTTAAAAATCATTTTATTGGGGCTCATACAACTATTATCACAATCCATACATACATACATTAATTGTGTAAAACACCCACTGCCATTGACTTTTAACAATCCTTAAGGATGAGCAAAGTAGAACTGGCTCTTTAGGTTTCTGAAGCTGTATTTCTTTATAGGAGCAGAAATCCCCTTTCTCCCTAGGTGTAACTGGTTGAGTCAAACTGTTGACCTTGGCTTTAGCCAACACATAACCCAATACTAACCAACATAGTAGTGGTGCGTGCCTTCTCGTCAGTTCCGCCTCATAGTGGCCCTGTCTAGATCAGCATGAAGTACTACTGGACTCTGCATCCTCACAATTGTTATGTTTGAACCCATTGTTGAGTTACCGTATCAATTCATCTCCTTGAGTTGTTTTTGTTTTTCCCACTGACTTTGCACTGTACCAAGTATTGTGTCGTTTTCTAAGGACTGGTCTCCTGAAAACATGCCCAACACTTGTGAGACAAGTCTTGCCATACTCATCTCTAAGGATCAGTCTGGCTGTGATCTTCCGAGACAGATTTGTTTGTTCAGTTAGCAGTCCATGGTACTTTCGGTGTTCTTTGCCAACATGCTAATTCAAAGGCATCTATTCTTTGGTCTTTATTAATTGTTGTCCAACTTTCATATGCTTATGAGGCAATGGAAAATCCCATGGGTAAGGTCAATGGAAAATCCCATGGCATTGCTCAGTCCTCAAAGTGTGACATCCTTGCTCTTCATCACTTTAAAGTAGAATTTCAGAAATCCAAAATATGTTTAGTGAAAGAAATTTGTCACAAAATAATAAATACTGTGTGGATCTATTTAAAGTACAAATAATGAACAGCACTAAACTAGTGTTTTAGGGATGCATTCTTGGGTGATAATGTAAAATTTTCAGAATGGAACAAAATGATAAGTCTCCATTTTGGGGCTGAGGATGTGTTACTCCTTGACCAGGGTGTTTCTTAATAATGTCATTAACCTGTACATCTTTGTTTTGCCTACCTTTCTGTAATTATACATAAATAAGATTCTGAGGAGATTGCAACTAATGTCACAAAACAAAATATATATAAATTATTGTATAAAACATGAGTTTTCTCTGTAAACTTTCACCCTAACCATAATAGACTTTAAAAAATAACAAATGCCTTTTATTATTATTTCCTTCCCCCAGCCCTTTGGCAACTCTTAATCTACTTTTTTACATTTATAGAATTCCGATGACTGACTTTCCTACAAATGCAGTCGTAAAATAATGTGACCTCTTGCGCCACTTTACATGTGATAAAGGTTTACCCTTGTCAGATACAACTTAGAACTGAATTCCAAAGTAAGCCTCACTATCTTCTATTGTGTGCACTCCTCATTTTGCTTGTCCTTCCTTCTCTTTGGGGACATTTGCATTGTCTGCTCAAGCATGTTGTTCCATTCTTATAAAAAGAGTCCGTGCAGTATTTAAAGCGACCATAACTGAATCATGTGTTTTTCGTAGTGTTGTTTCTGGTTGAATGGTTTTTTTAGATCTGTGCTTAGGTCTACCGGTTTGTAAGCTATGTGATAACAAGAATTTTGTCTGTTTTGGTTGAATGCTCCATCCTAAGTGCACAGACAGTTCCTGACTCGTAGAAGACAACCATTAATGTTCGCTATATAAATACAGGAATGTCACACTCATGATCTACATGGGCGTATGTGCTGTTTGAAGTCACGATTACACAATGTTGGCAAGCTTGTTTTCTTTGTCACTTGGTAAAAAGACCATTTTTCTGTTTTCAGATAGAATGGTTCAATTGTTATAAGAAGTCCCTTGCTACTTACATGAGGTCATTGGGAGGAAATGAAGGTTTGGACATAACACAGGATATGAAGCCTCCCAAAAGCTTATATATTGAAGTAAGTTTTACCTCTTGAGAATGGATTTTATTGAATGTGTGGATTATGCTCCTATTATGTAAGAAGGAGATATGAATATAGTTTTGTTAGGTGCCACCAAGTCCTATTCATAGTAACTAGATGTACAACAGAATGAAACACTGCCTTGCCCCGCACCCTCTTCTCAAACATTGCTGTTTGAGCCCATTATTGCAGTCATGGTGTCAATGTATACCACTGAGAGGCTTCCTCTTTTTGACCATCCAGGGACTTGCCATCCAGATGACATATACACGGAGTCGGACTCTTTAAGGGGCACTCCCGCTGTAGCTCTTCCAGCATAGCTGTGTTTGCTCTTCTGGCTGTTGATGTTTTGTCAGTGCTTTTCTGCGATATCATAATTCATAGTTATCAATTCACCTCTGTCTTATTCATTGTTCACCTTTCATATACATGTTAGGTGATTAAAAAATAGCATGGCTGGGGTCAGATAAACCGAGGACTAGTTTTCATAGTTTTACTGAGATAAAAGGACCCCTGGTGGTACAGTGGTTACACATTGGGTTGCGATCAGCATGGTCCGCAGTTCAAAACCCACAAAAACTCTGTCCCTTGACTCCACCCCTTGAGGGATAAGATGGGGTTCCTGCCAGGTCTAGAGGCCAGGTGTGTGGATTTCTCACCCAATGGGGGGGTTAAATTAAACCTCTCAAGTCTACTTTGAGATTGGTGCGGGAAGTGCTAGGCTTCTCTTTCCCCCTTCCCCCCTAGTTGTGTTGTTTTGCTAACACATTTCCTGCTTGGGGGTGGCAAGTTGAGGAATGTTGAGCAAGGGCTGGTGGAACTGTAGAACAAAGCAAAAGTTAAGCTTGGCTAGTGACTGTCTGCACCAAGCTGACTCTGCAAAGCTGTTCTTCACCTGAGGACAGCAAGCCAAGAGGCTTGGTCAGCTGGGTTAGCTCAGGGACCAGAAAAAATTGGCTATGCCAGGCAGGAGGGAAGCTTCCCCAGCGTGTGGACAGCCTATAACAAAGAGGGGAATCTGTTAGTAGTTGCTACTGCTCTCTCAGTTTAAGAAGCTTGGATGTACTTCATATTGAGATTCTCTTCCATGAAGTTTAGGATATCGCTCCTAGTGGACCTTCTCTATAATTGCTGAGAGTTGTCCGAGTTTGTTGTCTGACAGTCATTTTGCTGACTCTGCTGCTCTTTAACACTTTAAAGAAGTCTTTTGCAGCATTTATCTCATGGCTTGATTTCTTCACTAATTCCATGAATGTTGATTATGCATTGAAATAAATGAAATCCGTGTCAATTTATTTTTTTCTCTTTTTATCATTGTGTTTATTGGCCCGAGCATGAGGCTTTTTTCCCCATCGAGCCATAATCCCTACAGAAAGCTTTAGTCTCAGTTCTTCATTAATGTGTTGAATCCTCTTAGCTTTCCATAAGCAAAGTTGTATCATATGCATATCACAAGGTCTCTGCTTTTACACTGGACATTTTAATACTTTCATATTGAAAGTTACTACCACTAAGGAAGTACTTACCAAGGAGCTTCAAATGTTTCTGGGACTTTTTTCAGTTTTTAAATTCCATATTTGCACACACTTGAAGTCCCTGTCATATAGTTGTCATTTTGTTACTTGTTAAGTGGGTTATCCTCTCTTTGCTCCTCATTTCTTCCAGTAGTACCACGTACTTTGGCGCTTAGTTAATTTTTGGATTTTGAACCATCTTTATTATCCTCTTTTGTATACTTTTGAATATTGAATAAAGAAGACCAAAGAAAAATGGATGCATTCAACTTAGGTGTTGGCTAAATATGTTAGGTAGCCAGAATAGGGGCCATAAAGGGGGAGTGTTAGTCTGGGTAGACAAGAGAAACAAATTCATAGAAACTCATGTTTATAAGAAAGAGGTTTATATAGAAGAACAACTGAATATTGCGAAAACGTCCCAGCCCAGTCCAGGTCAAGTCCGTGAGCCCAATATTAGCCCATATGTCTGATACCAATCTGTAAAGGCCTCGTCAGACTCACGAAACATGCAATGACTCCGATTGCAGGACGATCTTGAACCAGCGAGTAGAAAGTTTTTGGATCCAGTAGCATTGTAAACATCTCAGCGCTGGCAGGGTTCTCTATGTAGCTTCTCTGACTCCAGAGGTCTGTTGCATCAGGGTAGGTCCGTGTGGCTTTCCCAGCTACCAGGACGTAGTGCCATGTGTCTTGCCAGTAGAGCATCTCCAAGGAAGTGAGCTGAGAGAGAGAAGCGTCTCCTGTTTAAGGAGGAAATACTGGAGTTCCCAGAATTCTCAGGCGAAGGCAATGCCCACACAGAGGCCTCACTGGCTATCCTGATTGACCAACTAGACTCCACCACTTCACTTTTAATCCTCTCAAGTCCCAAATTGACATCAGATTACATAAGCACCACAAGGGGGTTGTCTCCGCAGTAACTGCATAAGGCTAAAGCAAAAGGATTGGAAGAAATCAGGCATCCATTAAATTTTAGAACAATCAAACTGAGCATGCTCAGACAAGAGCTCCCTCCTCCCCGAGGGGAGGTCCACCAGGGCACACAGATTAGGCTCAGTTACATTACCTCACACAGGTGGGCCTAAACTCAAGCCAGTGGAACCAACCAATACCTTCAACCATGCTTCCCCCAGCCGTTGTGGAGAGGAGGGAATAAAGACCCTGCCTTGACTTCCTTCCATTCCAGCATTCTCCACAAGTGGGGGGTGGGAGCCCTTTTGGCCCCTGGGATTTCCTGGTTCCACGTGCTGGGTTATGTGTTCCTGTTCTTTCTATGTGTTTTTTCCCCATTCAGCAGTGAACCCATGTGCAGTTCTGCGGATCCTTGTATGCTTTCTTAAAACAATGTGTATTTTTTGAGGCTGTAATACCTGATACTTCCCTTTTCCCCATAAAATCACTTGGATTACAAACCTGCTTCTGCTGTGTGAATTCTTTCAGGTACCTGAATCCAGGAACCTAACACCTTTTTCTCTATATTGCTTCATCTTGCAATCTACTATCCTTGTATTTCAATCTAAAGGAATGTCTCAACATTCCCTCAGGTTTTATTTGTTTTCTTGAATTTTATCCTCATTTATAAAGGAAAGTTTTGCTGGCTATAGGAATCTTGGATGGCTGTTCATTTCTTTCATTATTTTAAATATGTGACTCTATTACCTCCTGGTTTCCAGGGTTTCTATATATGTAAATTGGTACTTCATTTTATTTGATATTGTCAAGATTTTATCTTTTTTTTAAAGAGTTTGATGATAAGATATTTTGGTGTGGATCTCTCAGGCTTTCTTCTGATTTGGAAATTCTTAAGTGTCATTGATATGTACATTCTTGTCCTTTGTCAAGTTTTGGTAATGTTCTGCTGTTGTCTATTAAGTTTTATTTAGTTACCCTTTGCCCTCTTCTGGGGCTTCCATAATATTTGCATTGATTTGCTTGATGGTGTTCCTTGGGATCATGTTTCTTTACTTTTGTTCCTCAGACTCAATAAGCTGTTCTGTTCTTCTGCCAACTCAAATATCCTGTTGAGTTATCCAGTAACGTTGTTTCTCTTATTTGTTAGTGCTAGTAATTGGATTGGCTTCTTTAAATGTAGGAAGACATATCAGAGGGCCGTATTTGACTTTCTCTGGCTTCACTGTTTCCATGAGGCAGAGTTCAGACATGCCTCCATCCTTCATCCTTCAATATCTATTCTGACACCACCCACTCCTCCCTCACACACTGCCTTTCTGTCGGGTTCAATTATCGGTCCCAGTTGGCCTCACAGAACTCACAGACAATATTCACAATTTAGTGGGCTTATTAAGGAAGGTAACTAGTTACCACAAGTCAGCATCAGGAAACAGTAAGTGTACCTCTCCTGTCATCCAGCAGTCATGTCTTTAGCCCTTAGCCTCTCAGTCACATAGTCCCTTTGCCTCTTTGGGCCAGAAACGCAGCCCACTGCTCTGCCTCAAAGTATCATAGTCTCAGTATTGCTCCTCTGTTTTATGTCATGGACGCCTTGCCTCAGCCTCTGGTCTTGGCCTAGTTCCTCTGTTCTGTCCCATGGTCTCTGTGCTGCAGCCTTTGATGCCTCCATCTCAGTCTCTACCACTTCAGACAAAGATCTCAAGTATGTCCCACTAGGGCCTCTTACACCTTGATGGTCCAGCATTTCTCTGTGTTCCTGCTTCTGAGATGGCTTTTCCACATAACCATCCCTCCAAAATGGGATTTTAACCATAGCCATATAGGCTAGAATTGATAATACAATGCATAAGAGATTATGGCTAGATGGGCCTTATTCATTGACTACATCTCTTTCTTAGGATCCCTGCTGGCATTGTAGGATAGGCATTGATTGGACTGCTAACCATAAGGTTCCAGAAACAAACTCTCTGGTTTTGAGTCAATGCTGATTCCTAGGGATCCCCTATGGGTTTCTGAGTAGAAAGCCCAGGCTTTCTCCTACTGGTACTGGTAGTTTTGAACTGTCGACCATGCAGATTGCAACCCAGTGATTAACTGCTGTACCACCAGGGTTCTGAGGTTCTTAAGGTTCAAATTTACCAACTGTTGCTCAGGAGAAAGATGAGACTATTAGTTTCTGTAAGGATTTACAGCCTTGGAAAACCAATATAGGGTCATTGTGAGTTAGAATCAACTAGAGGGCGGTGATAGAATCTCTTTATAGATATTTTAATTTATGTATATATATTGCTAACCAAGTTTTCTTTTGTTCTTTGGGCCTGTTTTTTTCCTAATTGTTTTATTAGGGGCTCATAGAACTCTTATCACAATCCATATATATACATACATCAATTGTATAAAGCACATCTGTACATTCTTTGCCCTAATCATTTTTTTTACATTTTATTAGGGGCTCATACAATTCTTATCACAATCCACACATATACATACATCAATTGTGTAAAGCACATTCCTACATTCTTTGCCCTAATCATTTTGAAAGCATTTGCTCTCCACTTAAGCCCTTTGCATTAGGTCCTCTTTTTTTTCCCCCTCCCTCCCTTGCCCCCCCTCCCTCATGAGCCCTTGATAATTTATAGATTGTTATTTTGTCATATCTTTCCCTATCCGGAGTCTCCCTTACCCCCCCCCCCCCACCCTTCTCTGCCGTCCATCTCCCAGAGAGGAGGTCACATGTGGATCCTTGTAATCAGTTCCCCCTTTCCAACCCACTCACCCTCCACTCTCCCAGCATTGCCCCTCATACCATTGGTCCTGAAGTTATCATCCACCCTGGATTCCCTGTGCTTTCAGCTCCCATATGCACCAGTGTAGAATTAGGATCATGGTAGTTGGGGGGAGGAAGCATCCAGGATCCGGGGGAAAGCTGTGTTCTTTTTTTTTTTTCTTTCTTTTTTTACATTTCATTAGTGGCTCATACAACTCTTATCACAATCCACACATATACATACATCAATTGTATAAAGCACATCCCTACATTCTTTGCCCTAATCACTCTCAAAGCATTTGCTCTTCACTTTACCTTTGCATCAGGTCCTCTTTTTTTTCTCCCCTCCCTCATGTGCCCTTGGTAATTTATACATTGTTATTTTGTCATATCTTGCCCTATCCGGAGTCTCCCTTACCCCCCCCCACCCTTCCCTGCCGTCCGTCTCCCAGAGAGGAGGTCACATGTGGATCCTTGTAATCAGTTCCCCCTTTCCAACCCACTCACCCTCCACTCTCCCAGCATTGTCCCTCATACCATTGGTCCTGAAGTTATCATCCACCCTGGATTCCCTGTGCCTCCAGCTCCCATATGCACCAGTGTACAACCTCTGCCCTATCCAGTCCTGCAAGGTAGAATTCGGATCATGGTAGTTGGGGGAGGAAGCATCCAGGATCTGGGAGAAAGCTGTGTTCTTCATCGGTACTGCATCGCACCCTGACTGACCCATCTCCTCTCCTAAACCCCTCTATGAGGGGATCTCCAGTGGCAGACAAATTGGCTTTGAGTCTCTACGCTGCACTTACCCCTTCATTCACTATGGTGTGTGTGTGTGTGTGTGTAAAATTAAAAACTTTTATACAATAGCCTATACTCCAGGATAAAGTGTAGCTATCTGCTTTATACTCCTCCTGGATCATTGCAGTATCCCCACTTTGGGAAACACTGCTATAGAGGGACAGGAGTATGGAAATGCTTATAGTGCCCTCTCTGCAACAAACTTTGATTCACAGTTTTAAGGTAATAGTGATGTGTGAGCTGAACTATATTAAGCTTACATTTTATAGGTCAAAAATGATTGGATGTTGGCACTTTAATTTCAAGCATCTTAATGTAATCTAACATTCCATCTTCCATAAATTTTGTTTTATTTTTAAAATACTAAATGAAAATTAATTGATTGCTAAGTTACTGTGTAAGCAAAATGAAAGAGCATGAAACTGAATCTTTTAAATGTATTTTTAAGTATTCCTGAGAAACAAGAGATTGGAAGACTTGATTTCCTTTGAAAAACAGTTTGTTCACTCCCTCAATGCATGAATATCTCCTTTTATTAAATTGGAACTCTATGATGCTCACTCTCCCGACACAACGGCTGGAGCCAAAGTGGGTGAACAAGTAAATGTGGTGAAGAAAGCTGATGGTGCCCGGCTATCAAAAGAGATAGTGACTGGGGTCTTAAAGGCTTGAAGATAAACAAGCGGCCATCTAGCTCAGAAGCAACAAAGTCCACATGGAAGAACACACCAGCCTGTGTGATCGAGTGGTCCCGAAGGGATCAGTTACCAGGCATCAGAGAACAAAAAATCATATCATTGACTGCACACCTCCATGATAGGATCGCTGAAGACAAATGGGTGCATAAGCAAATGTGGTGAAGAAAGCTGATGGTGCCTGGCTATCAAAAGAGGTAGTGTCTGGGGTTTTAAAGGCTTGAAGGTGAACAAGCGGCCATCTAGCTCAGAAGCAAAAAAGCCCACATGGAAGAAGCACACTGGCCAGTGCGATCACGAGGTGCCAAGGGACCAGGTATAAGGCATCATGCAAAAAAAAAAGATATGTGTGTATGTATGTGTACATGTGTGTATATGTATATATGTATATGTATATATGTATATATATACCATATTAAATGAAGGGGGAAGTGCACAGTGGAGACCCAAGGCCCAAGTGTCGGCCAATGGAGATCCCCTCATAGAGGGGTTTAGGAGAGGAGATGGGTTAATTAGGGTGCGAGGTAGTACCGATGAAGAACACAACTTTCCTCCAGATCCTGGATGCTTCCTCCCCCCAACTACCATGATCCGAATTCTACCTTGCAGGGCTGGATAGGGCAGAGGCTGTACACTGGTACATATGAGGGCTGGAGGTACAGGGAATCCAAGGTGGATGATACCTTCAGGACCAAGGGTGTGAGGGACGATTCTGGGAGAGTGGAGGGTGAGTGGGTTGGAAAGGGGGTACTGATTACAAGGATCCACATGTGACCTCTTCCCTGGGAGAGGGACAGCAGAGAAGGGGGGTAAGGGAGACTCCGGATAGGGCAAGATATAACAAAATAACGATGTATAAATTACCAAGTGCACACGAGGGAGGGGGGAAAGGGGAGGGAGGGGGAAAAAAAAAGACGACCTGATGCAAGGGGCTTAAGTGGAGAGCAAATGCCTTGAGAATGATTGGGGCAGGGAATGTATGGATGTGCTTTATAAAATTGATGTATGTATATGTATGGATTGTGATAAGAGTTGTATGAGTCCCTAATAAAATGTAAAAAAGGAAAAGAGAAAAAAATGATTAGGGCAAAGACTGTACAGATGTGCTTTATACAATTGATGTATGTATATGTATGAACTGTGATAAGAATTGTATGAGCCCCAATAAATTGTTAAAAAGAAAAACAGTTTGTTTTTAGATTTATGTTCTTTTATCCTGATGGATTATGGGAAGGATCTGGTCAATCTAGTTCAGGTAAAATGCTCTTTTCTTTCTTGTTTGCCACTGTTATGTCCCTCATTTTTATTCCTTCGGATTAATATAGTGCATTGTTTGACAGGAAAACGTCCAACTATGTAGTCTCCTTTTATCTAAATCCCTGGTTTCCTTATTGGTAATACCATCCATGTATACATTTGCAAAGCTTATTTTTCCCTTCCCGGTGACGTAGGAAATTGAGATCTTTAGGTTTAGGACCACAGTAAATATCTGGGAATAGTAAGGGTCCTAAGTACACAGAGGAGGAAACAGACACATAAAATACAGTACTTTTACTGTTCGGGCATTTATATAATCCCACTTCATGTTATGATCACTGCATATTTTAAAAGGTAATTTGGATAAAATATCTGATTTTCTTTTCAGGTACGATGTCTAAGAGACTATGGAGAATTTGAAGTTGATGATGGTACCTCTGTGATACTAAGAAAAAACAGCCAGGTATTTATTGTCTTAAGAATGTATACTTTGAACTTCAATAAAAGTATTGAATGAAGAAAATGTTCGAATCAATAGTAAAATAATTACCTTGTGATGACAATTTATAGCACAGGCATTATGTTTAATATAGATCACCTTGTTTTGTACTTTTTGTAAATGTTAAGACTTACAAATATTGAATATACAATGGACTGCAAAAAGTGGGAAAATTCCATTCTGTGATTCCATTTATCTACCATGTGTTCTAAGCAATGTACTAGTAAAATTTTTATCTATTAATTACAAACAGATATAATTTTTATGAGTATATTACTTGGGCTTTGTTTGTTGTTTTTTCATTCTCTTTTGTTTTGTTTTTTCTATAGCACCTATATCTTTAGTGACTTCTTTAAGCATTAAAGAGGGCCACATCCTAAGAACTCATAGTTCTTAGATTGGGGCTAGATTTAAATGGGAGCACAAAATCCATTCACATATCTGTGGTTTCTATATGTCTCTGGTTCACTTTAGAAACAACATTATCATTTTATGATAACGAAAACTTTTCAAACCATCTTCCTGGGGCATAAGGTAACGATAGTGTTATTCATTTAGCTAATGATACAGAATTTAAAACACGGTTGAGAAAAGCATATAGAAGTATAGGCTGGTTTCAGACATCAATTCATGCTTGAATTGTTGACTTATATAGATTAAATTCAAGTTTCTGAACAATTTATTAAAAAATCTTTTCTGGGGGTACTCATACAGCTCTTATTACAATTCATCCATACATACATTGTGTCAAGCACATTTGTACATTTGTTGCCATATAATTTTCAAAACATTTTCTTTCTACTTGAGCCCTTGGTATCAGCTCCTCATTTTCACCCTCCTTCCCCCACCCTCCCTCATGAACCCTTGATTATTTATAAATTATTATTATTTTGGCATATCTCACACTGTCCAACGTCTCCCTTCACCCACTTTTCTGTTGTCTGTCCCCCATGGAGGAGTTTATATGTAGATCTTTATAATCCCTTGCCCCTTTCTACCCTACCTTCCCTCCACCCTCCCGGTATCGCCACTCTCACTACTAGTCCTCAGCGGGTCATCTGTCCTGGATTGCCTCTGTTTCTAGTTCCTGTCTGTACCAGTGTACATCCTCTGGTCTACCCGTATTTGTAAGGTAGAATTGGGATCATGATAGTGGGAGGGAGGAAGCATTAAAGAACTAGAGGAAAGCTGTATGTTTTATCTTTACTATACTATACCCTGACTGGTTTGTCTCCTCCCCAAGGCCCTTCTGTAAGGGTATGTCCAGTTGCCTATAGATGGGTTTTGTGTCCCCATTTCGCACTCCCACTCATCACAGTGATAGGACATTTTGTTTTTTGATGCCTGATACCTGATCCCATTGACACCTCGTGATCACACAGGCTGGACTGGACACTATTTACACAAATAATTAGGGTTGATGTTGGAACAAAACTTTCAACAAAATTCATTCCAAAAGGTAGCAACATGCATACCTGACTAATACATGTCATAACAAAATAAGAAGAGCATTAAAGTAGTAAATATTTGGTATTCCTGGATCACCATTCATTAGGCACCCTGAAGGCCAGACAGTCAAACCAAAGTCCAATAACTGCCAATTCCATAACTTGGGATAGCAGTCATCATCTTCTCACACTGATGAATTTCAGTCTTAAATCAAAGGGCTCCTGATGAGTTTGAATGAAAGCCCAGTTTACAAACTCCAGTGAATGTAGCTTCCACATGGATTCTTTCTGGTGTGGCCTATGAAAGATATTGTGTGCCTCAAAAGAACAATATTAAGTCCACTAGTCTGTAGCACACACCCTGGATTACCAAGAGCTGGATAGAAAGTAGGTCCAAAAGGTCCAATTAAGTGGGCCTCTACTCAAGTACTCCCTCAACGCAAGAACACTTTGTTCTAGTCACCTGGCATTCTGTGATAACCTTCCCGCCAGAATTGCTGAAGACAAATGGGTGCATAAGCAAATGTAATGAAGAAAGGTGATGGTGTCCAGCAATGCAAAGATATAGCATCTGGGGTCTTACAGGCTTGAAGATGAACAAGTGACTCTCTCTAAGAAGCAACAAAGCCCACATGGAAGAAGCACACCAGCTTGTGTGATAAAGAGGTGTCGAAGGGATCAGGTATCTGGCATCAAAGACCCAGAACAAAAAGCCTTATTGATGTGATTGAGGGGGAGGGTGGACTGGAGACCCCAAACCCATTTGTAGACAGCTGTGAGAGTAGTGGTACCAAGAGGGGGCACTGATCACAATGTAACCCCTCCTTGGGCATGGGCAGTAGAAAAGAGGGTAAAGAGAGACCTCGGACAGTGTAAGACATGAAAAATTAATAACAATTTATGAATTATTAAGAGTTCGTGAAGAAGGGAAGAGGGAAAAATGAGGAGCCCATGCCAAGGGCTCAAGTAGAATGAAATTGTTTTGAAAATGATGATGGCAACAATGAACAAATGTGCTAGACACAATGGATGGATGCATAGATTGTGATAAGAGCTGTATGAGCCCCCAAGAAAATGATTTTGATCAGAATTGTGTTCTATCTATAGATTTATTGCTTTCAGTAATATTCACATTTTGATTTTTCTGTAGTTTCCTTTGTACAGGTCTTTTGTTTCTTTGGTTAAGTTTATTCCCAGGTATTCATCTTTTGTATGGATATTATAAATGATATTGTTTTCTCTTTTTTTAATTTTTCTTGATGTTTTTATTTTGGAGCTCTTCAATAGCATATTAAAATTGATTTCTGCTTATTAATCTTGTATGCCATTACTTTAACAGATTCGTTAGTACTTTCCAACAATCTTTCTGTGGAGTCCTTGGGGCTCTCACTATGTAAAATCATACTATCTGCAAATAGTGACAGCTTGACCTATCTTTTGCCCAATTATATTCCTTTTATTTTAAAATTTTTTTGCTGTCTGTCTGGCTAAGATGTTTATTGTAGTACAATGTTGAATAAGAATATTGATGAGGGACACTCTTATCTACTTCCTGTTTTCATTTTTTCTAAATGATCGTGATCAGGTTTTGAGGATTATGCTCATTTCATAGAATGCGTGTGGGAGTTTGCTGTCAGTTTCTATATTTTGGAATAGTCTGCACAGAATTAGTTATGGCTCTTCCCTGAATACTTGCTAGCATTCTCCTGTGAAGCCAACATACATACTTCTTTAGAACCTTTCTTGGTTGGAAGTCTCTTGGTGACCTCTAATTCTTCTTTTGCTCTACATGTATCTTTTTATTTCATTTGGATCTTTTGTGATGGCACCCTTTTCATCTCAAATTCTAGATATTTGCATCTTTCTTTTCCTTTGTTAAGTTTTCTATCAGTTTGTCAAAATTGTTAATCTTTTCATAACCAACTTTTTGTCTTGTTGATTTCCCCCCCATTTTTCAGTTCATTTATTTCTGCTTCAATTTTTATTAGTTCTTTCCCTTTATTGTTGAAGGACTTATGTGGTTTCCCTCTTTCTACTTGTTGGAAGTGTTTTATTAGTATTGGTTTTGGATTTCTCTCATATTTCGTGTGTGTATTGATTGCTATAAATTGACTTCAGATAACTGCATTTGTTGTATCCGAGATTTTGGTATGATGTGTTATAGGTTTGCTTGTTTTAAGGAGTTTCTTAATTTCTCGTTTTCGTTTACTCTAGTGTCCAGTCATTTTGAAATGGTATGTTGTTCAGTCTCCATGTGTTTTTCTTTTTGTTCCTTTTCTTTCTGTTGTAGATTTCCAGTTTTATAACATTGTGATCTGAGAAAATGAATTGTTGAATTCAAAATTCCTTTATTTTTTCCTCCTCAGGAAATAACCTTTATTTCTCCCTTGTATTTGAGGGATATTTTTGTTCAGTATAATATTCTTGGCTGGCTTCCTTCCGCCCCACCCCCCCTTCCACCCGTCACAATTGTATATATGTCATTCCATTGTCTTCTTGCCTGCAGGTCTTTTGCTGAGAAGTCTGAATTTATCCTTATCAACTTTCCTTTGTAGATGACTTTTCCTTTTTCTCTAGCTGCCCTCAGATTCTCTCCTTTTCTTTATGTCTTGATGTTTTCTCTTTGGTTGTCCATTCTTCTCAGCTTGTTGAATAGTGTGTTGAAATTTTCTTCCATGGTTTCTTGTACTATTCTCTGTAGATTTTTTTTTTTGGTGGTGTTCTTTTCCCAGCATTTCTTTTCTTTTTTCTTTTCTTAGATGGGTTCTTATGATAGTGTCCTACAGGATTTATTTGGATGCTTCCGGGGTTTTTTGTTGATTGCTTCTCTTGTCTATTGTCGTGAGGGTAATTGTCTTCAAGCTCATTTATTTTATTTTCCTTTTCCATTTTATTCCTCTAGCCTTTTACTATGTTGCCTAATTCATTTATCTCATTGCTTGTCTTCTAGAATCCTTTGGTTTAAGGATTTTAGTTTCTCAATTTCTTCTGTTTTTCTCATGAACATTCCCCAGATCTCTTGACCTAAGCATCATTCTTCTGAAATCTGTTACTGGTGGTTCACAATCACATCTTCAGACTATTCCATTGGTTTGAGTGCTACTTGGTTGTTCATGTTTGTTTTTCTTGAATTTGGAAGCTTTCTGTGCTTGACTGCTGTTTCTTCAGCATTGTGGTGTGTGAGCTGCTGGTCATACAGAGGTAGAGTTTGTCTAGTGACACAGGTGAGTTCTAATAGGAGCTGGAAAACATACAGTGGTGAAATGAAAAGAAGGGGAAAGGTGCCTAAGTGGGGATAGTGGCTGGGAAAAATAGAATAAAATAAAAGTAATGATAAGAATAAAGTAATGATAGTAATAAGTGACTGTGAATAAGCCAACAGACTTACAAAAATAATGGGAAAATATTTTCAGAGGGGTAATCACAATAAGGAGCTCTGGTCATATAATGGTTATGTATTGAGTTGTAATCCGAAAGGCCAACATTTTAAAACCACCAGCTGCTCCGCCAAAAAAAAGGAGACTTTCTATTCCCATAAACAGTTACAGTCTCAGAAACTCACCGGACAGTTTTACCCTGTCCTATAGGATCACTGTGAGTTGACACTTGCGGGCAGAGAGTTAATCTCAATTAATAGGTTTCATGGAAAGATATTTAATGAGAGAACAGCAAGAAACTAGAAAAATAATTGATAGAAGTACAAGGATAAAAAAAAGACTTGGGTATGGTTGTGGGTACCAGATTCTGCTATTGTGGCAATGTGAATGAATGTGAGCATATCTGTGCACTTAGGAGGTCCTGGAAAGCCCATGCTAGAGTGGGTATGCTGGGATACACAGACCTGTCTCTTCCTGGGAGGAATGTGGATTCTCAGGAGGGTGGAGTCACTCCAGAAGAGGAAGTAGGAGATCAAAAGAGAGAGAGAGAGAGAGAGAGAGAGAGAGAGAGAGAGAGAGTATTAAAATAGAACAAAAGTACAAAATCCAAAAATATATATAATAAAGCTATCTTGTGGGTGGGGATTCCTGCTCTTTTAGTAGTCTGTGTGTACATGTATGCGGTATCACGGCGCTGGCACACAGGATGGAATGCCTTGTAGAACAAAGCAGGAAAAGAGGAGGAAGATGGGGAAATGGTACAAAGCGTACCTTGGGTACTGAGTATGTGTGTACCAAGCTGCCCAAGTGATCTGCTAGCTATCTGTGTCCCTAGAGGCCAGGGAGGTAGAGGGTTGGCTGGCTGACTGTCTTTTCTCAGGGGCCACGAAGAATCACGATGCTTGTAGAAGCAACTCATGTTGCTGCTCATCCGTAAAGGGGAGTCTGTCAGCAGGCCTTGCTGCTTTCCACTTTGAGAAACTTGGGTCAACTTGGCTTTTAAGTTGAATTTCTTGCTAATAGGAAGTGCAGAATCTCTCTCATAGTGGAAACTCTTTGGTAGTTGCTGAGCACATCTTCCCGGGCTTGTTATATGGTGGCCATCTTACCCCATTTTCTGTCTTTTTCTACTTGAGGTATTATAGTAGTATAGATGTATTTTTTTCTCACAACAACAACCTTACATTATTTATTGTTAAACTTGATTAGGAAGCAAAAAAACAAGGAATAAACCAGATTATTTGCCGATTGAAGTTCAATTCATCAGATGGGGACAAAAATCTTAATTCATGATTTGAGCCTGGGAAAATGCGGCCATGCGTGCCATCCTTCAGGGGGCTCCTTACAGACCCAGCTTGGTTCTTCTCCAATGTCTTCTCTTGGAGTTGTACCTGATTTTATTACCGGTTTTCATTCGAATCCATTGGGGAATGGGCAGATTCTGCTTCTGTTTCTTGGCCAGGAATCTCTTGATCCTGAAAGTCTTATGAGATGACATGGTGAAGTCGGAGCACGACCAGACTCGGGGTGGCAGAGAGACGGAGAGGTAGATGTATTTTTTAATATCATTTTATTAGGGGCTCTTACACCTCTTATAGCAATCCATATATCAATTGTATCAAGCACATTTGTACATATGTTGTCACCATTATTTTCAAAACATTTTCTAATTGAGGCCTTGGTATCAGCTCCTGTTTTATTTCCCTCCCTCCCTCCCTCACCCTCATGACTCCTTGTTAAATTATAAATTATTATTATTTTCATATTTTACACTGTCTGCAGTCTCCCTTTACTCTGTTGCTTGTCCCCTGCAGGTGGGGAGTGGCTTATATGTCGATCATTGTGACTGGTTTTCCTTTTCTCCCCTTCCTCTCCCATCTTCCCCTTCCCCTCATGGTATTGCTACTCCCATTACTGTTCCTGAGGGATTTATCTGTCCTGGATTCCGTGTACCAAGAGCTCTGATATGTATTAGGGTACATGTTCCTGTCAAGCCAGATTTGTAAGCTAGAACTGGGGTCAGGATAGTGGGGTGCCAAGGTCAATTAAAGAGCTAGAGTAGTGTGTATTTTGTTGGTGCTAAACTTCACCCTGACTGACTTGACCCTTCTGTGAGGAGATGTCCAATTGTTTACAAATGGGCCTTGGGTCTCCACTCCAAACCCCCCCCCCAATTCATATCTATATGATGGTTTGTTTTGGGTCATCTGATACCTGATCCTGTTGACACCTTGTGATCACACAGGCTGTGTGCTTCTTTCATGTGGGTTTTATTGCTTCCCTGCTAGATGGCCGCTTGTTTAACTTCAAGCCTTTAAGACCCCAAACACTGTATCTTTTCATAGCTAGGCACCATCAGCTTTCTTCACCACATTTGCTAATGCACCCATTTGACTTTAGCTATCATGTCAGGAAGGTGAGCATCACAGAATGCCAGGTTATTAGAAGGAAGTGTTCTTGCATTGCGTGAGGACTTGAATAGAGAACCAATATTCATCTGCAACCTTGATATTAAACATAAATATATGAACATAGACCCATATCCCTATCATTATATAAGTATATTTTTATATATGTGTGTATATTTACACCTCTATAAATGTCTTTTGCCTCCAACAAACGATCCTTGAACTAACTACAAGTTTTCTTTCTCGATGTGTTTTGTTTTGTTCTTTGTCAGTGATTTGTTGTTGTTTTGTTGTCTGGTTGTATACTGTTGCTTTGTTTTCCTCTGTCTTATTTTCGTGCATGTTATTGTCTCCACAGGTCTGTCTAAATAAGACAGGCTGGATGAACTATCTGGAGGAAAAACAATGGACCAACAGTTCCGGGGGGGCTTGGGATAGGGGAAGTGGGGGGTAAGGAAGTGGTGTTAACAAACCCAGGGACAAGGGAACAACATGGGACCCAAAATGGTAGTGATGAGGGAGTGGCAGGCCTGGTAGGGAATGATCAAGGGTAAGGTTACATAAAGAAGAGGTATAGCTGTAACCCAGGTGGGGATGGAGCTTGGTAGTAGGGCAGGAGGAAAGTCAAGGGAGATGGAGGAAAGAGCTAGGAGTCAAAGGGCATTTATAGAGGTCTAGACAAAGACATGTACATGCAAATATATATATGAGGATGGGGAAATAGATCTATGTTTCTGTATTTATAGGTTTAGTTTTAAGGTGGCAGAAGGACCTTGGACCTCTACTCAAGCACTCCTTCAATGCATGAATACTTTCTTTTATTAAGTTGGCACTCTACGATGCTCACCCTCCCTACACAACTGCTGAAGCCAAAGTGGGTGAACAAGTAAATGTAGTGAAGAAAGCTGATGGTGCCCGGCTATTAAACGAGATAGTGTCTGGGGTCTTAAAGGCTTGAAGATAAACAAGCGGCCATTTAACTCAGAAAGCACAAAGCCCACATGGAAGAACACACCAGCCTGTGTGATCGCGTGGTCCTGAAGGGATCAGTTATCAGGTATCAAAGAACAAAAAAATCATATCATTGGGTGCACACCTCCATGATACGATCACCAATGACAAACGGGTGCATAAGCAAATATGGTGAAGAAAGCTGATGGTATCCGGCCATCAAAAGAGATAGTGTCTGGGGTCTTAAAGGCTTGAAGGTGAACCAGCGGCCATCTAGCTCAGAAGCAATAAAGCCCACATGGAAGAAGCACACCAGCCTGTGCAATCACGAGGTGCCAAGGGCATCATACAATATATATATATATATATATACCATAGTGAATGAAGGGGGAAGTGCAGAGTGGAGACCCAAAGCCCATTTGTCAACCACTGGAGATCCCCTCATAGAGGGGTTTAGGAGAGGAGATGGGTCAGTCAGGGTGCGATGTAGTACCGATGAAGAACACAGCTTTCCCCCAGATCCTGGATACTTCCTTCCCCCAACTACCATGATCCGAATTCTACCTTGCAGGACTGGATAGGGCAGAGGTTGTATGTACACTGGTGCATATGGGAGCTGGAGACACAGGGAATCCAGGGTGGATGATACCTTCAGGACCAGGGGTCTGAGGGGTGATACTGGGAGAGTGAGGGTGAGTGGGTTGGAAAGGGGGAACCGATTACAAGGATCCACATGTGACCTCCTCCCTGGGAGATGGACGGCAGAGAAAGGGAGGAAGGGAGACTCCGGATAGGGAAAGATATGACAAAATAACAATCTATAAATTATCAAAGGCTCATGAGGGAGGGGGGACCGGGGAGGGAGGGGGAAAAAAAGAGGACCTGATGCAAAGGGCTTAAGTGGAGAGCAAATGCTTTGAAAATGATTAGGGCAAAGAATGTAGGGGTGTGCTTTATACAATTTATGTATGTATTTGTATGGATTGTGATAAGAGTTGTATGAGCCCCTAATAAAATGTAAAAAAAAAATGTCTTTTGCCTCCTTTCCTCCTCTATTTCCCTTTACTTTCCTCCTGTCCCACTATCATGTTTGACCTTCATTTGGCTCTCAGTAATTCCTCTTTCAGCTACATTGCACTTGATCTAACCCCACCAGGCATTCTACACCTTCCTCTCCATCAATTTTAGATCTCTTGTTGTTCCCTGTCCGTGGGTCTGTTGGCTCCCCTCCCCCTTCCCTAGCTCTCCCTTTCTATTATCCCCTAGAACCGTTGGTCCCATTTTCTTCTCAGGATTGTAGGATTTGAATTTTTCTAATATGGTTATAAAGTTCTTTCCTGTTGTTTTGTTTATATAGTGGATAACATTGATTGTTTTTCTAATATGTAACCATCATTGCACCCTTGTTATGAATTCATGTTGGTCATGATGATTTACTTTACTGAGATATTTATTGTTGGCTTTATTAGGTAGGGTTTTGTTGAGATATTTTTATATTTATGTTCATAAGGGATATTGCTGTATTATTTTCTTTCCTGGCTATGTTTCTGTCTGATTTGGGTATAATGATTTTACAAGTTTCATAAAATGAATTTGGGGACTTTCCATTTTTATTATGTCCTACAATGGTTTGAATAAAATTGGTGCCAACTCTTCTTTGAATGTATTGGGAGTTTTTAATTGCATGACTCGTTTCTCTTTTCAATATGTATGTTTACTTTTCCTGCTTCAGTGTGTTCGTGTATGATGGATGGTGGTGTTGTTGCTGTTATTGGAAGGTGCTGTGGAGTTATTCCAACTCAGTGTTCCTATGGACAATAGAGCAAAACCCTGCCCCATACTGTGCAGTCCTCACTATTGTTCTTATCTTTGAGCCCAGTGATGCAGCTACTGTGTCAATCCATCTGTTGAAGGTTTTCCTCGGTTCTAAAACCCGGTATTTTTATTCATGCATGGGACACGTCTCCAAGGTCTGTCTCCCTGGACAACATGTCCAAAGTACATTAAACCAAGTCTCGTCATTTTCTGCTACAGAGCCTTCTGGATGCACTTTTTCTAAGACAATTTTTGTTTTCAGTTCCTCTTTTTAAGTAACTTATTTTTCCTCAATTGCTGTCAGGATTCCTGTCATTTGTAACTTTCATCATGATATGTCATGATTATTTTATTTCAGTCAGCCCTGCTTTTGGTTTGTTTAGCTTCATGAGTACATTTTTTACCATGTCATGATATATTAAGGAAGTTTCCTTCTCTCTGCTCTTTTGATTGTTTTGTTTGTTTCTTCCTGTTTTTTTTGTCCAATCACACATAATGTACTTGATGTTGTCCCACAGAATTCTGTGATTTTCTCTAGATTTTCTTGTCTATTTTAAAAATTATTCCTTTACCAAATTAGGTTGAGAGATTTTCTTTAATCTCACTGATGAACTCTCTCTGATTCAATTCTAGTCCATTTGCTCTTTTTTAAAATTAAAAGATCATACTACTGGGGACTCAGTTAGTTTATTGTGCCAACCTGGCCGATAAACACATGTGGGGTTAATTGAAGGGCAGAGGGATAAATGGCTCAGTGAGCCTCACCTTTCTAGTTCTCGGGTCTCTTGCTTTGTGGTCACACCAGGGTGCAACTGCTTTCGCAGTTCCCTGCTTCAGCTTGCAAGACAGACTTCCTGCAAGACATCCCCAGGGAGAAGCCACATGAACGTACCCCGATGCAGCCCTGGGTGCTGGAGCACCCACGTGGAGACCCCTGCCAGCGCTGAGATGCTTACATATTCATTGACTCAGCTTTCCTCTGCAGTCGACATCATTGTGTCTGTTTTGTGAGATGGAGCAGGACTTTGTGGACTGTTATTGGACTAATGGGTTAATGTTGGACTTGTGGGCTTGGGCAGCACTGGGTTGGGATATTTTCTTGATGCGCACTTAACCTTTACATACAACTCTCTCTTATACACAAGTTGCTGTAGATTTATTTCTCCAAAGTACCTAGACTAATAAAGGGGCTCTTAGAGCTCTTATAACAATCAATACATCAATTGTATCAAGCATATTTGTACATATGTTGCCAAGATTATTTTCTAAACATTTACTTTCTATTTGAGCCCTTACTATTAGACCCCAGGGACTCTCAAGGGGCAGGATTGTACTAGGAGGCCAAGCGGTGCAGTCCATATGCCCTTGTGATGATACTGGCCTTGCTGTGCCCCAAGGTCAGTTAGCCCCTAGGGCAAGGCAGGGCATGAAGTGAGACCAGTGTTAAGAGCTCCGCTGGTGTAGGCAGTCCCCAAAGGAGAGAGGGCCACCGTTGATCCCAAACCCTAGCGAGGTGATCTCCTGGCTGTCTTTTCAGGCAAGTGGGGGAGATATGTCAGTTACGTGGGCGCTGACAGAAAATGAACCAGCCATGTGATGGACATGGGGCTTAGAGGAGCCAGCAGAGAGCAGGCTGCCACGGTCAGGCCTTATCAGGGGTTTAGAGGCCAGGGTCAAAATATCAGTCCCTCTTTTTCCCCTCCCTCCCCACCCCACCTTGACCCCTTGATAAATTATAAATTATTATTATTTTCATATCTTAACCAACCACTCTCTCCCGTCACCCTTGGTTTCTGTTGATCGTCCCCCTGGGGTGGGGGTGTGGTTATGTGTCAATCATTGGAGTCACCTTTCTCCTGCCCTCCTGGTATCACTACTTCCATTGTTATTCCTTGTTTCAGTGTGTGTCTCTTATCTGTATCTGTGTACATGTTCTGGTCTAGCCCGCAGTGAAAGGCAGGACTGGAGTCATGGTAGTGGGGGGTGAGGAACCTCAAGGAACCAGAGGAATATTGTATATTTCATTGGTGTTATACTGCATCCTAGTTGACTCATCCCTTGTGACCCTTTTGCAAGGAGATGTTCCATTATCTACAGATGGATTTGGGGGGTGGGGTGGGGTGTGTGTGTGTGTGTGTTTTGGGTCTTCTGATGCCTGTTACCTGATCCCATCTCATGATCACACAGGCTGGTGTGCTTCTTCCATGTGGGTTTGTTTATCAGCTAGACAGCTGCTTGTTTAACCTCAAGCCTTTCAGATCCCAGATGCTATATCTTTTGATAGAAGAGGTACCATCAGCTTTCTTTTTTTTTAATATTAGCATGGTGTGTTTTATTTTTGCAGTATTTTCACATATCCTGCTCCAATTAGTGATACTTATTTTCCCCAGAGATAAAGAAAACAAGGGAATGGGTTATTAAGCTAAACTGAAATAAGGTATGAATAGCAAACTAGTAAATGTACAAGTATTTTTCTCACATAACACTTGATCACTAGAGTATGAATAGCAGCTTCTCCAACTCTGAAACCAAGCGATTACATTTAATGCGATGGAAAGTTAATGTCCAAGCCTGGGTGAGCAGCATCTGACACTTGTCAGAGCCAGTCTTAGTTTTCTGTTGTTGTGGTGGTCGGGTGCTGTCGAACCAGCTCCACCTCACAGTGACCCTCTAGACAAGAGAGCACACCCCATCCAGTCCTGAACCATCCCCAGTATCGCTTTATTTTTGCATCATTGTTGCAGGCAATCCATCAGCTTTCTTTACCACATTTGCTTGTGCACCCATTTTGTCTTCACCAATCATGCCAGGAGGGTGAGCATCACAACATGCCAGGTTCTTAGAACAAAGTATTCTTGTATTGAAGGCAGGCCCTGAGCAGAGACCTAAAGTCCATCTACTACATCAATGTCTTGCCATATATGATGTACATAGACCAATACCTCTATTTTTATGAATTAATGTATTTACATAGGTACACACTTAAGCTTATACCTCTATCTATAGCTTTGCTTCCTAGATCTTTCCTGTTTCTTTTTACCTTTCCTCTACCTCACCATCACACTCACCCTTCTTCCACCTTAGTAGTTCTTCTCAGCTAAATTGCTGTTACCCCAACACCACCAGGATCTCTATGTCCTCCTCATTGTTGATTTTAATTCCTTAGTTATTCCCCTGTCTTTGGCCTTGTTTGCTTACCACTCCCTTCCCCTGCCTCCTTCTACTCGCAAAGTCCTTTGCTCTTCTAATGCGTTATCTGTTTCTCTCATCTTAGTATTAATCTTCTGAATTTCTCTTTGCTGTGGTGTACGGTTTCTAGTTTCAATTGATGTGTTATTTTAGTGCTTTCCTGAATTACTCTAAAGTGTGTGTGTGTGTGTTCAGTTTTTCTTTAGGTTCGCAATCTTTCCTTTCTCCCGGTTCATTGATAGTATAAAAGTATAATTTTTAATAGTTTATCAGGTAATTTCAATGCCTTTTCTTCCTGAAAAAAGGTCTTCTAGCTCTATATTGGTCATGTGCTTCAGCTGTTCTGTCTTGTTTCTTCATATAAACTTAAATTGCCTTTGCCACTGAGATGTTGTAGTATTAGTGTTTTTGTGTTTAATTGATCTTAGTATCTTGAGACTGCAGACACTCCACCTATCTACTTGTTGTTGTAAAGGATAATTTGAGAATGTGTGTGGTACTGTTTGTTGTTATTATAGCACAGTTAGCAATGGTTTGTTTGGTGGTCTCACTTACGTAAAGATGATCAGGTGGTACAGGAGTATGTAGTGTCTGTCACTGTATAGGTATGACTACAGTCATAGAGGTGGCTAGGCCTGCGATTGCTGTCCACTGTCAGGTAGAACAGGAAGGGACAAAAAAAATTGCCAACGAAGAAATAATTTTTGAAAAAGAAACCAGCAAGAGACAGCGGACAAACAAGAGCAAGTGAAAGGAATTTAATAACTAGAAGTGTGTGTGTGTGTGTGTGTGTGTGTGTGTGTGTGTGTGTGTGTCAAAAACCAAGGTAGAGAAAAATAAAAGAGAAGCTAATCAAAACATAAAAAAGGAAAGGAAGGGAACTGGAAAAGTAAATTAAAATGGAAAGAATAGAAGTAGAAGCAGAAATAAAGAAGAAAGCAGAGTGCAGAAGTGATTAAAATAAATAAAAGGAAGTGAAGGAAAAGGAAAAACAAAGAGAAAACTTGGGGTGAGGACCTTTTTGTATAGGTCACAGCCTCTAGGGGGTTGAATATTGATTCCAGATGGAGCTTGGCAGGCCTATCTGTTTTCTGTGGTCCATGCACCTGATCCAGTAGGGTGTTTTTACAGCTTAGGTGATAGCTGAGGGGAATCTTTCTGGTAGAGAAGCAGCTGGGTCAGAATGGCTAATCATGGGGGAACTTTCCATGTGTCCAAGAGCAGCGAGGGATCCAGCATTGTATTTTTTGCTAGTGCTATGAGGAGAATCTCAAGCATTTCTGGGCATGGGGGTGATAATCCATCTCTAGGCATGGGGATGTTAAACCATGAGGGCATAGCTTTGTCTTCAAGCAGAAAAGGACTTACAAGGATATCTCTGTCTGGTGTATGGGTGAAGGTAGGGGCTGGCAATTGTGATATCAGGAGGGTGTGGGAAACAAGTGAGGATCCTTTCTTAGTGCCAGCTACCAATGTACCAGGCTTCTGTCTGGATGGAATGCGTCAGGCTAGCTGACAATTCACCTGTCTGTTCTTGCACCACTTTTGTTTCCCTTCATCTTCTAGTTAGTTTTCAGTCCACTTTTCTATAATTTCTTCTGAAGCTCAAGGTTCCAAGATTACCTAGTTTTACTAGATCTCTTGTATCTTTGTTGTAAGTTGTCTGTATAGTTATTCATTATACCTGATGTCCTTAATTCATAAGTTCTTCTTTTTTTTTAAAAAATATATACTAGTTACACTCCTGGAAAATTCAGGGTTTATTAAAGTTGGGCAAAATACCACTTCTGTGTTTACAAGTTTCTTATTGAATTTAATTTAAACTATACAATTCATTTAAGTAATTCTGATTAAAATACCAATAGCTTTAACAAAATTTGAATAAAGCAATAAATATAGTAAAGTTAACTTAATTCCTTATTAACTACTTGTTGCTGTTGAGTTGATTATGATCTATCACTGTTGGAATTTTAAAATAAGCTATTAGTTTGTTTTTTATTGATGTAAAATATAATCCAAGAGGTTATTTTCCAATAATTTCTTTTCTGTGTCCCTTTTTTCCCTCAGCATTTTTTACCTCGTTGGAAGTGTGAAGAGTTAATCAGACAAGGAATTCTGGAACATGTGCTGTCATAGCTTCACATTTAGACAGAGTCCAGCTCTTGGAGACATCTGTACATCTTTCCATCTACCTGACACCACTGTTTAATTGTTAAAATTACAGGCATTCTTTATGTAAAACCAGAATTACTTGACTACATAGTTTTAGTGCTCATTTCTAAGAATTTATTAGAATCCTAAGAATTCTCATCCTTGCAGTAATCTCTATCCATATATATAACATTTTATATTAGTGGTTTGTTAATTACCTTTGAGTCTTTTTCCTCTTTTCCCCCCAAACACAGTTGCATTTGGCTGTACAAGAAGAAGGCAGACCCTCATGGGTCTTACATTCGGCAGGGATGCTGTAGCATTCCTGGTGAAGCCAAGAAGCCCAAGATTCTTGAATATTTATTAATGTTTCACACAAGCAAGTTACGATGATGTGTAAGACCTCTTGCTATATTTAATGTGTAACCACAATTGTTTTTCATCTGATTTGCGAAGGCAGACAGTAATGGCTAGCCTGACACATGACTATCAATAAACTTGTGCATCAGCAACAACTAAATGCCATAAGCAAGGTAACTTAAAACAAAGGGAAGTTTATTCTCGGTTCTGGAGGCCAGAAATCTGAAGGCAAGTGTTGACAGCACCTTGTTCTCTCTCTGAAATAAGGGAGGTCCGTATATCGTTTTTCTCAGCTTTTGGGAACGGCCAGCAATTCTTAGAGTTGCTTAGCTTGTAGTCAATCATTCATTATCTATTTACTTGTGTTTTTGGATTCAAATGCCTTTTAAAGATACCAATCACCATTTTGAAATAACAGTGAAAGCAAATAATAATTTATAAGTGTATGTATATATATAGGTAGATATGAGTTGAACCGGTGGTCTATGGGAGTATACCTGTGTGGCAGGGACTATTTTGATATACTTATTTGTACTGTAAATATGTCAATATGTCCACGTATGTGATAGAGCATACAGGGTACAAAGTTATGAAAACTTATTCATATCCAAAAACACCTTCAAGTTCTGAGGCACTGGACTGGAAGGGTAAAGACCATAGTTTGGAGACTGTCTAGGTCAATTGGTGTAACAGTCTTTTAACCGAATGTTTTGCATTTTATTTGGATGAGTAGCAGTTACAGGGAGTCTTATAAGCTTGCGTGGTGACCAGTTAAGTTCCAACTGTTAGTCTCTTTCCATTTGGAAAAGAGTTGAAATCAAAGACCCAAACAATTAGGTTAAAGAACTATTGGACCACATGAACTCCTACCTCCTGAGGGGTACCAACTCCCACAATCAAACGGGTCCAGTTGTGTAATTGAGGGGTAAAATTAAAGAGACAACAGACAAAATAAAGTATACAATTGCTCACCTTCAGGACGGCCATGATCTCAACAGCCAGGTCCACACACAGAGAGAAAATGTATCATATTTCTAATCATGCTGTATATACATTTTGAGGACATTCAAGCCCCCTAGTGACAGGTAACCATATGCGTAACAGGAAGGGGCTGTACAATAGGTTTATGCGTGACAGGAAGGGGACGAGCTAGGAATGCACACACAATAGGAAGGGGGAAACACTGGGGATACACCTGTGACAAGATACCCTCTAAGCAGCTGACCTCCAAGTGTACAGTCATTTACCATGTGTCATAATAAGGTTGTGACAACCTGGGGAAAACCTTTCTGTATCCCACAACCTCTCTAACCTTAAGACGAGGAGAACTGGAAGGTTCCTGGCTACCACTCTAGTAAAAATCGAAGATCCTGAACAGAGTAGGAGAGAAAAGACCAGCTTCACTGGTCTGATAAAGACAGGTAGAGAATCCCCTCTCCCCCTAAGACTATAACCCTTAAACATCCGTCAAACCTGAAAATGAACCTATTCCCAGAGATCATTTTTATGCCATACTGGACAGACCTGTAAAATAGTAACACTTGTGAGGACTCATGAGAACAAAGTATACTGACAATCATATGAGAAGAAATGTTGCTAAAAGCCAAGTTCAGAAGGCAGGAAGAGGGTGAAATGGGAACCCAAAAAGGATGTTTAAGGGATTACAACTAATGTCACAAAAGAAACAAATTAAGAATTGTTGAATGCGAAACTAATTCTGTAAACAGGTACAATGATGAAGTGTTCTTTAATTAAATAAAAACTTAGTATTAGATTGTTGTTGCTGTGCATGTTGGGTGCTGTTTAAGATTTTCAACTCAGCAACCCCATAAGTGTTTGTTGGGGCTGTAGTTTTGGTCATCTCTACTATATTTTAAATTATGAAATGATGAAATGTTAAGTAAGTGAGTAAAGCTTTTCCAAAAAGTCATGTGGAAATAGAACTAAAAGATAATCAAGGAGGACTTCTGCCAAGATTAAATAGACACCGAGAGATTGAGACAGAGTCACAGAACAGAGGCAGGGTTCAGACAAAAATGAGTGAAAGAGAAAGATTTTATTGAGGGAAAAGAACTCCCAGATGGATTCCGCAACCCAACAAGAAGAGGTTAAGGAAGTCGCGCATGGTGCTAGGGTGGCAGGATATATACATATTATATGCGCTTAAAGGCATATGGGCCGGTAAGGGGAAGGGAGGTTCTTTGTACTGCGGCTGCAAGTTTCGGAGCAGGAGATGACCTGTCCATAAATCATCTTGTTCTCAGCAAACTTGCTTCCTGGCACGCTGGGGGGGAGTCTGTGTTCTGCCCGGGGGTAAGCTTTGTGACATGCTGGAGGCAGCTGCTTTGAAGTTCAGCAGGTCATTTGTCTTCTTGAGAGGCTGGTGCAAGGGGCTGCCTGGTCCGGACCTGGCCCAAACAGACATACTACCAAGATCCTGTACAAGAAATATGTGAAAGACCAAATAAAACACGAATGAAAATCCAGGGACCCTCAGTTTTAGAGGAGAGGATAGAGAGATTATTTGAATGCTGACTACAAGAAGCTGAATAAAATCTAAATATGAAGACACGAGACTAGTAAATTCTCAACTGACATTACAGCACATCCATTATGAAATTTGTGTTTAATGTGAAGTCATCACTATAATCAACATTGGAAGATTTTCTTCTTGTACCCATTGCTGTTGAACATTATGAAGTTTTGTGAACAGGGTTTGATCAGAACAATGAGCTGACAACTGCCCCATATCAATAGCTGGCAGCCCAGGTGCCCAGCCCTCCCCCTCCCCCCACCCATTTACCATAGGAGTTCTACCTACAGGTGGGGGCCACTTTTTGACTAATGATAGTGGCCAACATCTTCTAAATCTGTTCTCAACTGCACTCCGCAGTGAACAGAGAATTATAGTCATTCCCGTTCTGTGTCACACCCATAAGGAGACAGGTGCTTAGCACCTAACAACATATAATCACCAATTAAGTACAAATAGTACCATTACAGTACACTGAAGAATTCAATTTCATTTCACCCAAAGAAACAATTCACCAAAATAAAGAACTAGAAACCCTTTCTAAGGAAGAAATGTCATGGGAACTTCCTAATAGTTAATAATTGGGCATTTTACATAGAGAATATTGCAAGGCAAACAAAACTTTGGGAAAATTCAGGGACGACTACAATAACAAAATAAATGAAACATTAGAAATTATACCAACACAGCAAATTAAAATCCAAAAGATTACAGAAGTAGGTAGCATTGAAGGTAAGTCAATGAAATGTAATCAAGAAGAAACATTCATCAAGAGAAGACAAAGCTCATTAAGCTGATCATTTTTAGGTGCTATTTAGTTGGTTCCTCATAGCAACCCAGTGTACAAAAGAGCAAAATACTACCGTCCTGTGCCTCTTCACAATTAGGTTTGAACTTGTAACCATTTTATCAGTCCATTGTGAGAATCTTTTTTACTACCCTATTTTAACAAGTCTGATGTCCAACATCTTGAGACAATATGTTCAAAGTATGTGAAATGAAATCTTGTCATCTTTACCATTAAGGATCATTCTAGCTGTATTTGTTCTAGAATACTTGTTCTGCCTGTCCCTGGTCTTCTCACTGTTCTTCATCAATACCATGATTCAAATGTATCCATTCTTCTCTGGTCTTAATGCCCAAATGCCACACTCTCTTGGGTCAGACAGGTCTCAGTCTCAAAGTGACTCCCTTGCTCTTCAACACTAAAATGTCTTGTGCAGCAGATTTGTCCAGTGCAATACTGTTTGTTTTCTTGACTGCTCCTTCCATGGGCATTGCTTGTCAATCCAAGCAGAATGACATTTTAGATAATATTAGTCTTTACCATAATGTTGACTACTGATTATAAGGGTTTTGGTTTCCTTTGCATTGAGTTGTATTCCATACTGAAGATTGCAACCCTTGATCTTCATCAGCAAGTGTTTCAGGTCCTCACCTGTAGCAGTTGAGGTGTCATCTGTATATTGTAAGTTGTTAATAAACACTCTCTCCAATCCTGGGCCTGTCTTCATATGTTCTTAGATTATTATTTCACCATATATTTTGATTAAATATGGCGAAAGAAAGCAGCTCTGACATGAATATTAGCTGCTTTTAAACAGCCCCATATTGTTCTATTCCAATGAATGCCTCAAATACCACTTGGTTTGTACAGGGATGATCAAGG